>NC_140166.1:22985815-22993315 GCF_963971535.1 Notolepis coatsorum | reverse complement strand
AACATGTACAATAGAACACAACATGTACAATAGAACACAACATGTACAATAGAACACAACATATACAATAGAACACAACATGTACAATAGAACACAACATGTACAAGTTGTGTACACTAGAACACAACATGTACAATAGAACACAACATAGAACACAACATATACAATAGAACACAACATGTACAATAGAACACAACATATACAATAGAACACAACATGTACAATAGAACACAACATATACAATAGAACACAACATATACAATAGAACACAACATATACAATAGAACACAACATGTACAATAGAACACAACATATACAATAGAACACAACATGTACAATAGAACACAACATATACAATAGAACACAACATGTACAATAGAACACAACATATACAATAGAACACAACATATACAATAGAACACAATAGAACACAACATGTACAATAGAACACAACATATACAATAGAACACAACATATACAATAGAACACAATAGAACACAACATATACAATAGAACACAATATAACACCACATATACAATAGAACACAACATGTACAATAGAACACAACATGTACAATAGAACACAACATATACAATAGAACACAACATGTACAATAGAACACAACATGTACAATAGAACACAACATATACAATAGAACACAACATATACAATAGAACACAACATGTACAATAGAACACAACATATACAATAGAACACAACATATACAATAGAACACAACATATACAATAGAACACAACATGTACAATAGAACACAACATATACAATAGAACACAACATGTACAATAGAACACAACATGTACAATAGAACACAACATGTACAATAGAACACAACATATACAATAGAACACAACATATACAATAGAACACAACATGTACAATAGAACACAACATGTACAATAGAACACAACATGTACAATAGAACACAACATATACAATAGAACACAACATATACAATAGAACACAACATGTACAATAGAACACAACATGTACAATAGAACACAACATATACAATAGAACACAACATGTACAATAGAACACAACATATACAATAGAACATAACATGTACAATAGAACACAACATGTACACTAGAACACAACATATACAATAGAACACAACATGTACAATAGAACACAACATATACAATAGAACATAACATGTACAATAGAACACAACATGTACAATAGAACACAACATATACAATAGAACACAACATATACAATAGAACACAACATGTACAATAGAACACAACATGTACAATAGAACACAACATATACAATAGAACACAACATGTACAATAGAACACAACATATACAATAGAACATAACATGTACAATAGAACACAACATGTACAATAGAACACAACATATACAATAGAACACAACATGTACAATAGAACACAACATATACAATAGAACATAACATGTACAATAGAACACAACATGTACAATAGAACACAACATATACAATAGAACACAACATGTACAATAGAACACAACATATACAATAGAACACAACATATACAATAGAACACAATAGAACACAACATGTACAATATAACACAACATATACAATATAACACAACATGTACAATAGAACACAACATGTACAATAGAACACAACATATACAATAGAACACAATAGAACACAACATGTACAATAGAACACAACATGTACAATAGAACACAACATATACAATATAACACAAGTACAATAGATCACAACAGAACACAACATGTACAATAGAACACAACATGTACAATAGAACACAACATATACAATAGAACACAACATGTACAATATAACACAACATATACAATAGAACACAACATGTACAATAGAACACAACATGTACAATAGAACACAACATATACAATAGAACACAACATGTACAATAGAACACAACATGTACAATAGAACACAACATGTACAATAGGATGAAGGTCTCTCCAGGGCTGCTGCCACTTTTCATCAAGTTTGAACAAATCCAAAGGGATTATTGTTATTTTTTTTTTGATCTTTTTCTCCCCTTCATTTTCCTCTGATTTTCTCCCATCCCAATGTTTAGTCGTTATGCCAATTCCCAATCCCCTTCCTGGTCGCTGCGCACTTACCCCCCACAGTCGGTCTGGGAGAGTGGAGGCTATCACGTGCTTCCTCCGACACACGTCCAGCCAATCAACCGCTTCTTTTCACCTGGCAGCGCGGATTCTCATTGAGAGGGCGTAGCGTGTGGAAGGATCACACTATCCCACTCAAGTCCTATCCGCGCTTAGCAGGCGCCCCGACCGAACTGTAGGAGTCGCTGTTTACAACGACCCGGGTCCCGGACCCACCCCGCCAGCTTCTCCCACCCTCTAATACTGCCAATTGTATTAGTGTGAACGGCCAGCCAAGCTGGTGACAACCCCGGAGCTGTGAGCTGGACTCGGAACAGGCTAATCTAGCCGCTCCGGGGTTTGGTGACGAACGCAATCTCCGTTACGCCACCTGACCGCCCCCCCAAAGGGATTCTTTTGAATTACATCAAACTTGTATGTAATCAGAATCCTCTATTGTAATTATAAATATAAATTGTTCACGTCAGAGCTGAAGCTACAATACACTGTCATTTCATTTGTGGCACGTTTAAAACTGACGAATTAGTCAAACTATCTTCAGAATAGAATTCCATTGAAGCAATTCATAAAACTGTTGTTCCTTATGACCAAATGAGAAGATCAAGCCAAAACAATGTCAAACATTAGCACAGGTCCTTCTGGGGTTTGAATGGAAATAGCAACCTATACCATTTCAAAAGAGCAGATAGACAGAGAGAGAGAGAGACAGAGAAAGAGAGAGAGAGAGAGAGAGAGAGAGAGAGAGAGACAGAGCGAGATATATTGGGAAAAAAGAATTGTGCAACAAGCAACCCCCCCCCCCCCATCTCTCTCTCTCTCTCTCTCTCTCTCTCTATCTCTCGTCATACACACACGTTGACAGCGCTCTTTGAGAGGGAGGATTTGTCTCCAGAAGGTAAAAGCTTCCAAACTCAGTTCACCGTGTGGGAGCTCTGGCTCAGCTTCAGTGCAGTGTGAAGACAGGTCTGGTAGAGAGAGACCAGTGTGAAGACAGGTCTGGTAGAGAGAGACCAGTGTGAAGACATGTCTGGTAGAGAGAGACCAGTGTGAAGACATGTCTGGTAGAGAGAGAGACCAGTGTGAAGACAGGTCTGGTAGAGAGAGAGACCAGTGTGAAGACAGGTCTGGTAGAGAGAGACCAGTGTGAAGACATGTCTGGTAGAGAGAGACCAGTGTGAAGACATGTCTGGCAGAGAGAGACCAGTGTGAAGACATGTCTGGTAGAGAGAGACCAGTGTGAAGACAGGTCTGGTAGAGAGAGAGACCAGTGTGAAGACAGGTCTGGTAGAGAGAGACCAGTGTGAAGACAGGTCTGGTAGAGAGAGACCAGTGTGAAGACAGGTCTGGTAGAGAGAGACCAGTGTGAAGACAGGTCTGGCAGAGAGAGAGACCAGTGTGAAGACGGGTCTGGTAGAGAGAGACCAGTGTGAAGACATGTCTGGTAGAGAGAGACCAGTGTGAAGACGGGTCTGGTAGAGAGAGACCAGTGTGAAGACAGGTCTGGTAGAGAGAGACCAGTGTGAAGACATGTCTGGTAGAGAGAGACCAGTGTGAAGACAGGTCTGGTAGAGAGAGACCAGTGTGAAGACATGTCTGGTAGAGAGAGAGACCAGTGTGAAGACAGGTCTGGCAGAGAGAGAGACCAGTGTGAAGACAGGTCTGGTAAAGAGAGACCAGTGTGAAGACAGGTCTGGTAGAGAGAGACCAGTGTGAAGACAGGTCTGGTAGAGAGAGACCAGTGTGAAGACAGGTCTGGCAGAGAGAGAGACCAGTGTGAAGACAGGTCTGGTAGAGAGAGACCAGTGTGAAGACAGGTCTGGTAGAGAGAGACCAGTGTGAAGACAGGTCTGGTAGAGAGAGACCAGTGTGAAGACATGTCTGGCAGAGAGAGACCAGTGTGAAGACAGGTCTGGTAGAGAGAGACCAGTGTGAAGACAGGTCTGGTAGAGAGAGAGACCAGTGTGAAGACAGGTCTGGTAGAGAGAGACCAGTGTGAAGACAGGTCTGGCAGAGAGAGACCAGTGTGAAGACAGGTCTGGTAGAGAGAGAGACCAGTGTGAAGACAGGTCTGGTAGAGAGAGAGACCAGTGTGAAGACAGGTCTGGTAGAGAGAGACCAGTGTGAAGACAGGTCTGGCAGAGAGAGAGACCAGTGTGAAGACAGGTCTGGCAGAGAGAGAGACCAGTGTGAAGACAGGTCTGGCAGAGAGAGACCAGTGTGAAGACAGGTCTGGCAGAGAGAGACCAGTGTGAAGACAGGTCTGGTAGAGAGAGAGACCAGTGTGAAGACAGGTCTGGTAGAGAGAGAGACCAGTGTGAAGACATGTCTGGTAGAGAGAGACCAGTGTGAAGACAGGTCTGGTAGAGAGAGACCAGTGTGAAGACATGTCTGGTAGAGAGAGAGACCAGTGTGAAGACAGGTCTGGCAGAGAGAGACCAGTGTGAAGACAGGTCTGGTAGAGAGAGACCAGTGTGAAGACATGTCTGGTAGAGAGAGAGACCAGTGTGAAGACAGGTCTGGTAGAGAGAGAGACCAGTGTGAAGACAGGTCTGGTAGAGAGAGAGACCAGTGTGAAGACAGGTCTGGTAGAGAGAGACCAGTGTGAAGACATGTCTGGTAGAGAGAGACCAGTGTGAAGACAGGTCTGGCAGAGAGAGACCAGTGTGAAGACAGGTCTGGTAGAGAGAGACCAGTGTGAAGACAGGTCTGGTAGAGAGAGACCAGTGTGAAGACAGGTCTGGTAGAGAGAGACCAGTGTGAAGACAGGTCTGGCAGAGAGAGAGACCAGTGTGAAGACAGGTCTGGTAGAGAGAGACCAGTGTGAAGACAGGTCTGGTAGAGAGAGACCAGTGTGAAGACAGGTCTGGTAGAGAGAGACCAGTGTGAAGACAGGTCTGGTAGAGAGAGACCAGTGTGAAGACAGGTCTGGCAGAGAGAGACCAGTGTGAAGACAGGTCTGGTAGAGAGAGAGACCAGTGTGAAGACAGGTCTGGTAGAGAGAGACCAGTGTGAAGACAGGTCTGGCAGAGAGAGAGACCAGTGTGAAGACAGGTCTGGTAGAGAGAGACCAGTGTGAAGACATGTCTGGTAGAGAGAGAGACCAGTGTGAAGACAGGTCTGGTAGAGAGAGACCAGTGTGAAGACATGTCTGGTAGAGAGAGACCAGTGTGAAGACAGGTCTGGCAGAGAGAGACCAGTGTGAAGACAGGTCTGGTAAAGAGAGACCAGTGTGAAGACAGGTCTGGTAGAGAGAGACCAGTGTGAAGACAGGTCTGGTAAAGAGAGACCAGTGTGAAGACAGGTCTGGTAGAGAGAGACCAGTGTGAAGACAGGTCTGGTAGAGAGAGACCAGTGTGAAGACAGGTCTGGTAGAGAGAGACCAGTGTGAAGACAGGTCTGGTAGAGAGAGACCAGTGTGAAGACAGGTCTGGTAGAGAGAGACCAGTGTGAAGACAGGTCTGGCAGAGAGAGACCAGTGTGAAGACAGGTCTGGTAGAGAGAGACCAGTGTGAAGACATGTCTGGTAGAGAGAGACCAGTGTGAAGACAGGTCTGGTAGAGAGAGACCAGTGTGAAGACAGGTCTGGCAGAGAGAGAGACCAGTGTGAAGACAGGTCTGGTAGAGAGAGACCAGTGTGAAGACAGGTCTGGTAGAGAGAGAGACCAGTGTGAAGACGGGTCTGGTAGAAAGAGAGACCAGTGTGAAGACAGGTCTGGTAGAAAGAGAGACCAGTGTGAAGACAGGTCTGGTAGAGAGAGACCAGTGTGAAGACAGGTCTGGTAGAGAGAGACCAGTGTGAAGACAGGTCTGGTAGAGAGAGACCAGTGTGAAGACAGGTCTGGCAGAGAGAGAGACCAGTGTGAAGACAGGTCTGGTAGAGAGAGACCAGTGTGAAGACAGGTCTGGTAGAGAGAGACCAGTGTGAAGACAGGTCTGGTAGAGAGAGACCAGTGTGAAGACAGGTCTGGTAGAGAGAGACCAGTGTGAAGACAGGTCTGGCAGAGAGAGAGACCAGTGTGAAGACAGGTCTGGTAGAGAGAGACCAGTGTGAAGACATGTCTGGCAGAGAGAGACCAGTGTGAAGACATGTCTGGCAGAGAGAGACCAGTGTGAAGACATGTCTGGTAGAGAGAGACCAGTGTGAAGACAGGTCTGGTAGAGAGAGACCAGTGTGAAGACATGTCTGGTAGAGAGAGAGACCAGTGCGTTCGCTGTGCCGTTCGTAGACAATTCTGGGAGTTTATCCCGGAATTTGGCAGCAAAAGCTAACAGCTGATGCTAGGGAGAGAGAGAGAGAGCTGAATGAAGTCCTGGAGCTAGTTGTAGTCTTCATTAATAGGGGGACAATATTTTGTCTCGCTAATATTAACATTGTTAATATTGTTATTCATTTTAAAATATATTTTCTATTTAAAATGTTTAATTGTAATTCAAATTATTTATAAAAGTGTTATGTTTTAATGCATTCAATTCGATGCAAATTCAAGTTAGATATGCAAATACAAATGATATTAATGGTCATATAATATACTAATATTGCTAATAATGTCTATACTACTACTATGCACTCGGAGTGTAGCACGCGAGTTCAATGCTATTTGACGCACTATGCCACTGACCCTTGACTGCCAGAGGTGTACCCCTCCTGCTGACTTGTTGTTCACAATCTGTAAGTCGCTTTGGATAAATTACTAAATGTAAATCTAAATATTATTAGTTTGACGTCACAATTCACTCACTTCGTTTAAAATTTTAAAGGGGAACATCACACAAGCTTCCTCCACCAGCAAAACGAATCTCGACATGACGAGTTGTCGTTGGAAAGAGCAACGGGATCGTCGGAGAGATACTGATAATATGGTTTACTGCGTTGGTGCGGAGATGATCGGATCAGCAGCTTGGCTCACTAGTGTCCTCCATTTTTCATCACCCTCGCTCTACATAACCCTGTGGCCATCTGTTACAAGGCACATTTCTTTGACCGTGACTCTGCAAAGCAGATTACTGAATTGTCAGCGGGGCTAAGCATTATCTGCAGTGCTCCAATTTAGAATTCCATCACATCATTACAGTTCGAACTTTTAAAAGTGACTACTGTGCCCTAGTGTGCTGTTCACTTTGGAAAAAGTACACAAGGTTTTGGGTAGTTAGGGCGCATTCTATTTTTTTTTTATTTTTTTTTAAGATAGATTTTTTAGCGTTTATTGCTTTTCATGGTCAGACATGACCGACAGATGAGGAGAGGATGAACGGGAGAAGAGGGGGAAGACATGCAACAAATGGGAGTCACCGGGAGTGGGAAACGAACCCGGGACGGCATGGTGTGCTACTAGAGCGCCCCAACGCATTCTATTTTGAAG
>NC_140166.1:22945815-22980815 GCF_963971535.1 Notolepis coatsorum | reverse complement strand
GCTTACATTTTTTTGTGGGTATAGGGTCAATACAGGAAGTGGAGGAGTTACATTCCATGACAGTTTTGTAAAGCTCAGTTCAAGTCAAGTCAAGTCAAGAGTTTTATTTGTCACGGTCATGCCCGCAGCAATTGTGCACTAATACAAGTAATAAGAATAAGACATAACAGGTATAATGTACATAAAGTTTAAAATGCATGGTAAAAGACATGCTAAGGTCCTGCGATAGTGCAATACAGTGTTAAGCTACAGATGAGGCACTGGGTCTTATATACACTACTATACAATACTATACAATACTATACTATACAATATACAGTTATACTATATATCCTTATGCTATCTTGCTATATCCATCTATTGCTATACAAGAACCACTCCCGTTCTTTATTTTTATTTTTATTTTTTATAAAGTAAAGTGACCTTTTCATTTTGTAAAGTGACCGTTTGGTGTGAGCGTGTGCAGCATGTGTGTTTGTGTGTGTGTTCGTGCTAAAGTGACTGTTAGTGTGTGAGCGTATACAGTATGTGTGTTGTGTGTGTGCTCATGTGTGCTTGTGTGTGGAGAGTTCAGTGTTCAAGACTCTGATGGCCTGGGGGAAGAAGCTGAGCCGAAGTCTCTCTGTCCTAGTTGCTGGTGTGCGCAGGCGCGTTTGCCTGACCGCAGCAGCTTGAACAGGCCGTTGTTGGGGTTGTGAGGGTCTTTCATTATTCTGCAGGCTCTGGATTTGCACCTCTTGTTATATAAGTCCTGCAGGGGTGGTAGTGCAATACCCGTAGTACGCTCAGCTGAGCGCACCACTCTCTGTAGGGCCTTCTTGTCCTGTGCCTTGCTGTTTCTATACCAGGCAGTGATGTTTCCAGTCAAGATGCTCTCTACAGCTGAACTTCCTTAACACATTCCCTGCCACTGGTTATATCCATCAATATAGCCAGTCTGCCACCACTCTAAGCCTATGGAGATGTTCACCTTCTTTGCAGGGCTATAACTTTTTAAACTGTATTGCTAAATTGACATTACTATGGCCCATTCAACATCGATTATCTATCGTTCAGGATGTAGGAACATTATACTTTTTCATTCATAGATACCTTCTAGAATATAAGTATGTTTTTATCGTTTTCTGCAGTAATTCATAGAACGTGAGTTATAGGCATAAATGCATATATAGATTATCAATTGCCGTTTATTCCCTAGACACGCTATATTAAAAAATTCAACTGTATATGATCCTATACGTTATGCGTCATCATGCGCGGATGAAAGGGGGGGGGTCGTTTATAATTCCGTGATCGTCAGTAAATGCTTTATGTAGTATGGGTGATATATTGATCAGATTGGTTTGCAGTGAAATGAATAAACAATTGGGCTGAAAATAGCGTCAGCGTCCTCTTACCGTGCGTCAATGAGACTGGCGGTGAAAGATCCCAGGTATAGGACATCGATCGCCTAGGTCCATTTCCGGTTTGTATTTAAGCATTACATCACGCGCAGGAGTGGTTTGTGACCAATAAACCATGCCTAGGGGTGGTCGTTAGACCCCCCTAGGCATGGTTTATTGGTCACAAATCACGACTACAAGTGGTGTAAAGCTTTTATACAACTGCCAGATTCATCCAACCTTATTTCTATACAATAAACACACATTAATCGAAGATTTATTGAAAAAACCATCCGCAGAAAAAGTAGTTCCCACAACTACAAAAAAGACAAGTTGCCTCCATGTGGAAGCAGCTTGAAGTGCATCCAACCAAACTAACACATCCAACTGTGTATTATTGGAATGATTGAGAGAAGTTGCCTCATGTGGAAGCAGCTTGAAGTGCATCCAACCAACTAACACATCCAACTGTGTATTATTGGAATGATTGATTGAAAATTTTATTACCAGATGCAGAATGGGTACAATACAGTACGGCTCAATACACACAATTGTTAAGGGAATGCAGACCTACTTTCCATAGAACTTCATTCTTAGATGCTTCTATATAAAGTAGGTAAAACAAATTAAAAGGTTTTCTTTGCCCTATAGGAAAAAAACGTTTTCTTCGCCCTATTTTTTTATTTATTTCTTTTAGCCTAAACTTAACCAGTTGGAAACCAGGGGTACAGTAATAAAATTAGCAATCAACCAATCAATCAATTCAATAGACCATGCTCACTTAAAACAGCGCTGCTTCTCTCTCAGTCTGACTCCCCCGCTGTTGCAGACAGGAGTGTGTGTGTGTGTGTGTGTGTGTGCGTGTGTGTGTGTGTGTGTGTGTGTGTCACAGTGTGTGTGTGTGTGTGCGTGCGTGTGTGTGTGTATGTGTGTGTGTGTGTGTGTGTGTGTGTGTATGTGTGTGTGTGTGTTTGTGGGTACGCCAGCGTCGGACAGTGTGAGAGAGAACGCTGCAGTCAGTAGAAAGTAGGAAGGAAGAAATTTAAATCAATCAATTAATCAATCAATCAATACGCGATTTTTCTTTTGTTCTAGATTGACTCAAGACCCATCAATTACATCATCCAACATTGTTTAAAGGACTAACACATTCCCCTTGACAGAATCGCTTCATATTTAGTCGTTATGGTGCTTTCAACATAACCATTTGTTGTCCGCGATCTTGTTTTCTCCCGGAGTGAGCCGGGGAGTGATATGTGATTCGGTTGTGGGCGGGTCCTGAGCCCAGGACCGTGGATTGTTGCCAATAAAGACGTGTAAATGGCCAATCAGAATCGAGAAATTTGCATGCCGTTGTATAAGTCGCAATAAACGCCGAAATCATATAGATTATTACGTTTATAAAGCGATCCATTATGTACATAGTGTCTATCGGGAGCCTTGCGACAATATCTGACGGCCGGATGAATTTAATCGACGCACAGCAGCCATATCCTGTTTACCAGTGTAACTCGCCCGACCATCCACCAGGCGGCAGTATTGAGCCGTCGTTGTATTGAGCCGTAGGGTCCAGCTGCAGCGCCGGAGGTGTATATATGAATTATGAATGCCATGGCGAAAAAATAAAATATGATCTCAATATCGCTGTACAGCGTGGTTTGGCAGACAACGCATGGCGGGCAATAACGCTGTACAACGTGAACGGCGGTGGATGTGTTAACTGTCTCAGGTGGTAGAGGCACTGCTTGTCTATGTGTGTTGTCCATGTCAGATCCTCTGAGATGTGGACCCCCAGGTACTTAACCCTTAGAAGTCTAACCTAAATAGCTCCTCCTCCTGAGAATTTCCCCCCTTTTTTTTGTTACATAATATAAAATTACAGATTCATACCTTCAAAATAAGCCATCAATTGTCAAATTTGAGACGATAGTTTTCAATCAATGTCCTATCAAACATTCTGGTAAAATCCTAACACCTTTTCAGTATAGGACTTTGAACTAGATCCAAGTTCATTCAGCTATCTGATGAGAGAACTACACTCCCAGAATTCAATGTGATCATTGTCACTAGCACCATTTCACACCTGAGCAAAGGCCCAGTCATTCCTTTGTTATTCCAGTGAATGGACCCAGCAGGAGGCCTAGCCTGTGTGTGTTTCTGTGTGTGTGTGTGTGTCTGTGTCTGTATCTACAGTACTGTACCATATCAAAAAAAAATAAGCAAACTAGACTAGATGTAAATGTAATGTGTAAATGTGTAAATGTAAATGTGTGTGTGTGTCTGTCTGTCTGTGTATGTGTGTGTGTGTATGTGTGTGTGTGTGTCTGTGAAACATGTCTTGTACTCATTTACCTCACTAAATACATACTAAATGTGTAACTGTAGATTTCAAGAGAGAGAGAGAGAGAGAGAGAGAGAGAGCGACATTTATAATAATTATATTATTAGTTTTTTTACACACACACACACTAATAACATGATCATAACCAGAGAAAACAAGACCAAAGACAACTGGAATAGAATATCACACAAGGAAGGTGGCGCATGCATAGAAGCTGGTCTACTTTGGGGGAAAAGGCATTTTTCTATCACTAAATATGGAGTACTCCCCATTCAAAGAGATAGGGCACAGATCTTGTTCATCTTGTTAGTCCCTGTTATCAACAATGAAGCAGAGTGAACCATCTTCTCTCTAGACAGACTTTGGTAGTACCCTCTTGTAAGACCTTCTGGTGTATAAGATTTCAGACACACATCCAACTCCCAACATACTAACCGACATACTGTCATCCATGAAAGTGTAAGAATAGGACCTTTGAGGGAAGATGCCTCTCCTGTTTTGGGGTAATACGCCCCCCACAGACATCTAATGATTTTGAATAGACTAAGCCTAGCTAGTAGCTAATGTTAGATTTCTGAGAAAGTAAACTATCATCTAACAAAATAACACAATAGCTATGCTAAGAACTGTATTACATCGGTTTAAAAAGTATTATAATGATAAAACAATTGCTAGCACTATTATATTGCTATAGCATCGCAATAGCTTGAATTTCTTCACCTCCTGGGGTAAAAAAAGATAGTGAGAAGGCTTTTGATAAAACTGAACTCTTTTACATGATGCATTTAGCGAATGAGACAGTATTAGTTATTTTGTTAAGCTTGTTGATACATTACATTACAATATTTTACATTTCGTTCCATAATAGCAAAGCTGTAGTCTGATTTACCATCTAAATGTGTTTACTTAAGTGTACATATTATATGAATATTCAAATGATATATATTTTGAAAACACACACACACACACACACACACACACACACACACACACACACACACACACACACACACACACACACACACACACACACACACACACACACACACACACACACACACACACACACACACACACACACACACACACACACACACACATACACACCTTAAATGTCAGGCACATGGACAGTGGACTATGAGGTGTAATGCACAGTGAGCCTTTAGATATGTTGTGGTCTTTATAGCTGGATCAGGACTGAGCAGCCAGAATGGATGGCTTTTCCATGAAAACCCAGCCGATTCTCTTACAGAAGGTAGGCTGCCTTGATGGAAACAGACATGTGGGTTGTTAGAAACTGCACTGGGCCAAATGGGCATCAGGATCTACCAGATTATTAACACTTGTGACACGACAGCCTCCAATATATCAGATATTTTGAGAAATGCGAGTTATGTGCTTGTTATTACCAATTCAGATATAATTGTGTATCACAATATCATGATTTCATCACGTTATGTTCCATCATGAATGATCTGAGGAGAATTAACTGAATTGCCCAATTAGCAACACCCCAACAAATAGTCTAACCTAAATAGCGCCTCCTCCTGAGAATTTCCCCCTTTTTTTTGTTACATAATATAAAATTACAGATTCATACCTTCAAAATAAGCCATCAATTGTCAAATTTGAGACGATAGTTTTCAATCAATGTCCTATCAAACATTCTGGTACAGTCATTACAAATTTGCCATAGAAACTGTGCATTGGGGGAGGTTGGGTAGGTGGGGTGGGGCTGTACATTGGAGGTGGGGGGGTTGGGTAGGGGGGGGGGACACTGTACATTGGAGTACTGACATACATTTGACATGGAAACTGTACATTGGAGGAGGTTGGGTAGGTGGGGTGGGGTTGGGTGGGGCTGTACATTGGAATAGCCATGCTTGGTCTTTATTGTACAACTGGGTTAGGACATTTGTAGGGGCCAGTTTTGAATTGCAGTCTCCTGTAGGTGTTCTTTGAGAGTGTTTTTGAAGGTGGGTAGTGATTTACATTCCTTTACAGCTTTGGGTAGGGCGTTCCACATTGTTGTGGCATAATTGCAAAACGTGTTTAGTCCCTTGTTTGAGCCGAATCTGGGTTTTACATGATTTGTGATTTACATGACTCAGACCGGGAGTAGTCTCAGAGAGGGAGATACAGAGGAGAGATGGAGGGAGAGAGAGGGAGATAGGGAGATATAGATAGAGAGAGGGAGAGAGAGAGGGAGAGAGATATATATAGGTTAGAAAGCAACCTGGGTTCTCAGACAGACAGACAGACAGACAGACAGACAGACAGACAGACAGACAGACAGACAGACAGAGAGAGAGAGAGAGAGAGAGAGAGAGAGAGAGAGAGAGAGAGAGAGAGAGAGGCGACGTCATCTTTCCTTCACAAAGCGCATCGAACGCTGTCAACTAAAGCACCGTGTTTACTACAGCGCGGGTGCATGCGTAAGCTGTCAACTAGCGAGATGCGTTGTACTTGTTACAGAGCTGGTTACAGAGCTGGTCCACACTGCTATTATGAAATGACCCGAAATGTATGTAATTTTGTCAACTAAAGCGGTCCGTGTTTAATAATAATAATAATAATGACTTGGATTTATATAGCGCGACAGCGCGGATGAGCAAACTCGTCACACAGCAGCCAGTGATCATTCATACCTCGTATACACAGACGCACTCTGCCATACAGTAGTTAATGTTAAATAAAGCCCATTTGAATTGAGAGAGAGCGAGAGTGTGTGTATGTGTATGTAAGCTTTTTTTTTTTTATCTGAGAGAATGTCCGCGAATGTCCTCAGACTCCTCACGCAGGAGAGGAGAAACGACTGCAAAAAGTCGAGTCCCGTGGATATTATTGCAACAGATAATTCATACATTATTATGTTTAGAATTTGGATGGGGGGGTAGGCTCTGATACCAGTCTCACGCCTCTGCGGGGGTGTAAGTGTAACACCTATTCACAGCGCACACGCCGCTATTGTGTGTGTGCGCGCGTCCATGTATGTGCGTTTCGTGACGCGATTGTAGTTCTTATCGCAAATGGAGATTATTACAATCATGCCATCTAGCAAGAATTAAACGTATTTACAATTCGTATTAGGTTTAGCAAGTTGGGGGACGTATACCTTACATGTCAAAGCACTAGAAATGGCAATTTTTCTATTTTTATCGATTTCTGAAAAGATGTCCTTTTTGAGCATTTAAGAGGGATTCTAATTTCTTTTGTTGTCCGCCGACGGGTTCAAAGCTCCAGCGTGACCCCTAAGGGTTAAAGCTGCTCACCCTGTCCACGGTAGCCCCATTTATCCACAGTGGTGTGTGTGTCCCCTGCTGTGTTCTCCTAAAATCCACGATCAGCTCCTTGGTTTTACCAATGTTCAGGAGCAGGCTGTTGTCCTGACACCAGCGTTCCAGTACATCAACCTCCTCCCGGTAGGCCTTCTCATCGTTGTCAGAGATCAGCCCCACCACCACTGTGTCGTCCGCAAACTTCACTATGGAGTTGGAGTTGAACCTGGCCACACAATCATGTGTAGGGTTGGGCATCGTTTGGATTTGAACGATTCCGGTTCCGGTTCCGATTCTCCATTTCGATTCCTGTTCTAAACGATTCTCGATTCCGATTCTTTGAGGTGCAAGTCAAAACCGGTTACAGCTTATTTCGCAGGAGATTTCTTTTTATTTTTGAAAAATCTTTTATTTTCTTCATATTATTCACATTGTCAGTTGACTTGATATAGTTTAATTTGGTTGCTGTACTGTAACTAGGGTATTAATTAACAAAGTAATTTTTTTTTTAAATATATATTTTTTTAAGAATCAAAATTAAGAATTGAAATTCAAACATGTTACTTCCAGAACCGGAAGTTAGGAACCGGTTCCTATTAGAACCGGTTCTCGGTGCCCAACCCTAATCATGTGTGTAGAGTGAATACAGCAGGGGGCTCAGGACACAGCCCTGGGGGGACCCGATACTCTGGGTGATGGTGTTGGAGGTCTGACCCCCCACCCTGACCGCCTGAGGCCTTTCACTCAAAAAGTCCAGTATCCAGGCGCTCAGAGCGGAGCTCAGACCCAGCTCAATCAGCTTGTCCACCAGTCTGGTGGGGACTATGGTGTTGAACACTGAGCTATAGTCAATGAACAACAGTCTCACATAGCCCCCCTTCTGGCTGTCTAGGTGAGAGAGGGTGTTGTGAAGTACCTGAGAGACTGCATCGTCAGTGGACCTGTTTGACCTGTATGCCAATTACAAAGGGTCCATATCACTGGGGAGGGAGGCACAAAGATAATCCTTGACCATCCTCTCAAAACATTTCATGACCATTTCATGAGTGCCACCGGTCTGTAGTCATTCAGACCTGCTGGAGAGGATTTTTTTGGTACCACGGACTCAGCCAGGGATATATTATATTGAATATGGTGGTGAACACTGGGGCTAGCTGGTTAGCACAGGACTTAAGTATACGTCCTGTTATCCCATCTGGGCCAGCTGCCTTTCTGTTGTTCACCCGCATAAATGCTCTTCTCGCACTGTGTTCCGTCAATGAGAGAGTCAGAGTCCATGCAGTGTTTTGTAGTTAAAAGTCAGACAGTCCTAACAGTTCTCAAGTTCTCCAGCAGCTAGTTCTCCCAACTATTGGCAGAAGTCCATGTCCACGGTCGTGGAGCCTGATGGACTGGCTGAGGTGATTAGTAGGGATGGGTACCCAATTCTGTACTTTTAAAGGTACTTACCGAAACACGTCGGTACTACCGAGTATCGATTCACGTGAGATATCGTTAAAAAAATAAAATAAAATAAAAAATTATTTGTTTACACTTTTTAAATTTTTTTTTATTTTTTTTACACTTTTTTCTTTTCATGTCAACGTTCACACGCACAATATACGCTTACCTAGGATTTGACTTGATTCAACAACAAAGCAGTCGGGGCAATGGCAAGCCGAAAACGGTCGAAAATCTGGTTATTTGAAGTTTGGATTTTATTTTTTTACAACTGAGACTAAAGTACCGAAAAAAGGTACCGTTGGGTACCGGTATCGATTCACAGGTACCGGTACCGTATCGGTTCAAATGTGAACGGTACCCATCCCTAGTGATTAGTGGTGAGTCTATGGCTGAACGTTCTCATCTTCTTGGCTAGATCCTTGTAGAGGGGGTGGAAAGGGACCAGTAGAAATCGCTATTGCAACGATCTGGACTCATACTCCACCGGCTTCCCACCCGCCATTGTGTTCGTCGGGGCGTCTGACCAAGCCGAAGTTACTGCTGCCAGGAATTGAATCCGGGTGTCTGCGTAGGCAAGTGCTTAGACCTCTACACTACCCAGCCTCTCCAGTGCTTAGACCTCTACACTACCCAGCCTCTCCAGTGTTTAGACCTCTACACTACCCAGCCTCTCCAGTGCTTAGACCTCTACACTACCCAGCCTCTCCAGTGTTTAGACCTCTACACTACCCAGCCTCTCCAGTGCTTAGACCTCTACACTACCCAGCCTCTCCAGTGCTTAGACCTCTACACTACCCAGGCACCCAGAGGTTCCTTCCTTTACAGTTAGAGTTAGTTACAGTGTGAGAAGTCGTTTCTTTGGTACACCTCATGGAAGACATTGTACTGTTGAGGAGCCTGATTGGTAGTTGTGAATAAATACTACTAGAAAGCGTGTCATATTTGAAACATTGTATCTTTAAACGACCATGCTGTGATTACATGCTTCAATGTAATCTTTTAACTTGTTTAATTTTAGGTTTGGTATTTGCTAAACCTACCACCCCTACTGCCCTCTCCGTGTACAACGGGACCGGGGCTGCGATGTGGGTCCGATCAGACCGAGAGTGTCACTGAGTTTATGCTGTAATGAGTAACTAGCGGGGGGCTCTTGGTAACATTTCAGTCAACAGTAACACCGAGCCAGTCTGAGAGAAAGAAAGGAAGAAACTCTCTTTTGTGCCTGAAGACTTGAGTTCACCCACGCCCCCTGTGACCCTCATTAATCTCTGCAAAGCTTCTTTTGGTTTATAAAAGGATTGGATCAAAAGAAAAGCTATGAAATCATTCATAATTTGTTGTTTCTTTCATCGATGGACCTTGATAGAAAAGCTCAGTGGGCTGCCTGCAGAGCGTTAGGCTTTTTGTACGAAGGTGTGATACAGGAGGCCAGTGAAAGGAGTCTGAAAGACAAGACAGATATCCAGGTGGAGTTTTGTTGATTACATTGTCTGGGCGAGTTCCTAGTGTCTTTGAATGTCCCTCGGCTAAAAAGACAACCGCTGTGGTTGTTTCATAGTCAAACCCTCTCAGCCATTGAGGAATGCATTTAAAGGTCGAGCCCAAGGTTTATAAAGATGTCTTTACAACTGAGTCATAGCGTGATGGATTTGTAGCTGATTGAGCAGATAGCAGGCGTCTCAGTAAGCCATTAGTGTGACCCATTACAAAACTATTCAGTTGAGCAACATTTCACGGTGGATTAGCGAGTTTCGAGTGGTGAAATAGCCTTGATAGTGACTAATTATCAAACCATAGGAGGACAAATGTCAAAGATTAGCTCACTTATATTGAATTATCTAAGGGTTGTGGGAGAAATAGCTTAGTTTAGCTTAGAGTCAGACTTGAGGATCTGAAGATGTATCATTTTCTATAATGTTTTGATTATTTGTAGACCTGTTTCCTATTGGTTAATGCATTATAAACCCCCACCTCCCGAGACGAAATGACAGGACGGCTCGGTTGTTATTCACACAAGTAGGAGGAGCTTCATGGTAACGCGTGACGATCCCACTCGACCAGTCCGTCCGGCGCACAAACATAGCTCCGATCTGATCCAAGCTCCCAATTACAGTAAATGATATTTTGTCTGAGAGCAGAGAGACAGTCTTGACGGATTGGTGCTCCGTCAGTAACACCTGCAGAATCATTAAGTACGTTGAGTTAGTCATCACCTCCGGCGTATCAATTGTAGCATTGTAGTCGTTTCGAACGCACCCATCTTGCACCACATCTTAAATAGCCACTTCTTCATTCTGCCCTGGCTGTTGATGATGTGCTAAACAGTGACAGTGGTGTCGAACGTGTTACCTCACCTCTTGTAAATGTATAAAACATGCCTCAAGACTGTAGCGCTCAAGACTGTAGCGCTCAAGACTGTAGCACCCAAGACTGTAGCTCTCAAGACTGTAGCGCTCAAGACTGTAGCGCTCAAGACTGTAGCACTCAAGACTGTAGCACTCAAGACTGTAGCACTCAAGACTGTAGCACTCAAGACTGTAGCGCTCAAGACTGTAGCGCTCAAGACTGTAGCACTCAAGACTGTAGCACTCAAGACTGTAGCGCTCAAGAGCTCAAGACTGTAGCGCTCAAGACTGTAGCGCTCAAGACTGTAGCTCTCAAGACTGTAGCGCTCAAGACTGTAGCGCTCAAGACTGTAGCGCTCAAGACTGTAGCGCTCAAGACTGTAGCGCTCAAGACTGTAGCGCTCAAGACTGTAGCGCTCAAGACTGTAGCACTCAAGACTGTAGCGCTCAAGACTGTAGCGCTCAAGACTGTAGCACTCAAGACTGTAGCGCTCAAGACTGTAGCACTCAAGACTGTAGAGCTCAAGACTGTAGCGCTCAAGACTGTAGCGCTCAAGACTGTAGCTCTCAAGACTGTAGCGCTCAAGACTGTAGCGCTCAAGACTGTAGCTCTCAAGACTGTAGCGCTCAAGACTGTAGCTCTCAAGACTGTAGCTCTCAAGACTGTAGCGCTCAAGACTGTAGCTCTCAAGACTGTAGCGCTCAAGACTGTAGCTCTCAAGACTGTAGCGCTCAAGACTGTAGCGCTCAAGACTGTAGCGCTCAAGACTGTAGCGCTCAAGACTGTAGCGCTCAAGACTGTAGCTCTCAAGACTGTAGCGCTCAAGACTGTAGCGCTCAAGACTGTAGTGCTCAAGACTGTAGCGCTCAAGACTGTAGCACTCAAGACTGTAGCTCTCAAGACTGTAGCGCTCAAGACTGTAGTGCTCAAGACTAGCGTTCAAGTTCAACACTGTTTGACGAACAGTCTCACTGACCCTTAGCCGCCAGAGTTGTACCCTTCCCTTCCTGCTGACTTTGTTGTACAGAACTCAAGAAGAACTCGGAAGTCGTTTTGGATAAAAGCGTTTAGCTAAATGACTAAATGTAAATGTGTTCATATCCTCGTCCAGGAAACCAATAAAGCTGTGAAATATATTAGTGAGTCTCTTCCTCACAAAATAATTCAATCTATATGGCTACGATTGATTGATTATCAAATGTTTGTGTCATGCACACAAAGTGTCCGACCCTCTGAGGTTTATAAGACACCAGAAATACTGTTGCAGTGTTCCATTATTACATTACACACTACATTTCATTATCTAAATACGGATTACATGAATACAGATTATAGCAAAAGTATTCTGCCTTCTCTCCCGAGCTTAGCGAATAAAATCTGCCACAAAAAAGTTACCTTCCTGAATCACAACAAAATGTTTTCGTAAAATCAACATGAATGGAGGACATTTTACTAAACAGTACTTAAGATAAGATAAGATATTCCTTTATTGATCCCCTTGGGGAGATTCAGGCATCATAGCAGCATGGGGGACGGGGGAGGGGAGGTACAGGTAGTAGAAGACATACAGGTCACAAAATTATAGTACAGTGGAGAAGTACAAATAAAAATAGAATAAAAGGCAGTGTAAACAATATATACAATATATACAGTACTTCCCTTACGTCCTCATTTAATTTCCTTTCAAACCTTTATACAGGTAAAAATCTCATTGAGACACAGTCTCATTTACAAGAGCGACCTGATCCACCAAACACACACAACAAATACATAAAACAAGTTCCAGACAAAGACAAGTAACAAAATTAAAAGTCTAAGAGAGGCTAACATCTAGATCAATTAAATAGACAGGACAGTAAAATAAAAAATGTACCTCATTCTCAATTTCATCTAGCTCACACACCAAACAAAGTCTGTCCTCTATCATATAAATAAATAAATATAAATATACATCACTACCTATAGGATTTCTGGAAAAAAAACTCCTTACTCGCGACAGTGGCTAGGGGGGTAGAGCAGTCGTCTGGCATTCCGGAGGTTCCCGGTTCGATTCCCGCTCCTCGTGTCGATATGTCCTTGAGCAAGATACTTAACCGCTAATTGCTCCAGACGAGCAGGTTGCCTCGGCCGTCGGTGTGTGAATGTGTGAGTGAATGGGTAAAAATGTAAAGTGCTTTGGATAAAAGCGCTATATAAAAAAGCAGCCATTTACCATTTACTCCTCCTAGACTGTCCACACGATTCTCACTAAAACTCTTGTGTGTCATCTAGTGATCACCGTCTTTTAGGCGTTGTATAAAGACAGTCGGTCGGCTGAGCCAGATTATGGCTTGCAGTCAGAAGACTGTTTTGGGGATCCGCTCTCCGTCAGCCGCCGGCAGCACAAGTCAAGTTTTTCATTTGACGACGCGCTCACACATGTCTAGAGGCCCTCGAGGTGTTTCTGGATCACAATGCTGTCATTATGAAGCTTTTCTGCTTTTCTGCTTTCATCATAGTGTCTCTGAGATGTACATGGATATAAATCTTGTCCTGATTGTTTCTCTCTCTTTCTCTCTCTTTCCCTCTCTCCTGGTGTGTGGCTGTTGCGTTGGATCTGACTCTACCTCACAGGTAAGAATATTCTCTTCTGTCCCCATGTCTTACCATCTGTATGAGCATTAAAGGGGCACTTGACCATAAAAAAAAACATTTTAAACTGATTTATTTCTCAAAACTGTTTTGCGCACGTTCACACTGAAATGTTAACAGGTCAACACAACACAAGGCTTCAGAGTCCTCCGATGACATCACTGGAGGACATGTAGGACATGTCTAAGTTAATTTATGGCGAAGTGCCCCTTGAAAAGCAGCTACTAGGAACTTTCATTTTTGGTTGAATTTAGCGCCCGCTCTGAACAAAATGTTTTAGTTTTTCACAGAACGAAGACCGCGTTTCCCATGAGCACCTCCCGCCTCGTGTCGTAGAGACATTGATCTGGCTAGCGCCTGCATTAGTTTTGAACGCATTTGTTTTGGACAGAGGGACAGACGTCCTCAGAGTTCCTGTCACAGCTGAACGAGACTGAAGGTCGCTGGGTCTGTACACAGCTGTCTGATTCATTTCATTACAGTACAGACTCAGACTATTACTGCAGTGCAGATGGCTCTCTTCGGACTAACCAAGTGTTCTCTATTAGAGAAACTCTCTATTATCTTTTTCTCTATTCGATTCGATTCGATTGAAATGTATTGTCATCATACAGCACAAGTACAGTGCAACAAAAAGAAGTTTGGCATCTAACCAGAGTGCAAATGTAATATACAATTTTCCTTTCATTACAGATTATTTTCATTACAGACTCAGACTATTACTGCAGATGGCTCTCTTCGGACTAACCAAGTGTTCTCTATTAGAGAAACTCTCTATTGTCTTTTTCTCTATTAGATTAGATTAGATTTAAATGTATTGTCATCATACAGCACAAGTACAGCACAACAAAAATAAGTTTGGCATCTAACCAGAGTGCAAATGTAATATACAATGTACAGGTCATTAACTCATTGTTAGGGCAGTGGTGGCGGAGCCCAATAGCAGAACACAGGGAGAGAGAGAATGGAGCGTTTTAGGTAGGTTTTAATTCCTTTGGGTATCAAGCAGACAAGGCAATAGAGAATATACAAGAATGTCCGACTTTGGACGAGTAGTGAGTCTTGCGTGAGGTTCTCAGGAACGTCCGGGCGGGTGGTACGTCAGGAGACAGCGCTGACTCAACGGTAAACAGCCACACACACACACACAGAGACTAGAGCCATATGAAATCCGCGATCACGGAATCGCGGACGGAATCGCGGAATTGAGCAATAAAAATGGAATCAACTGTAAAAAAAAAAAAAATTTAATGTTGTGGGACTTGTACAGCACCTTGTTCAACTTTGTCAGTGCTGTAAAGTTTAAACCCTTTTAAATCTTAGACAAACAAAACACTTTGCTTTCAAGAAATATTGTAAGCCGTCATTTGAGGCTTTATAAAAGCAGCACAATGAACACAAATCTGTCAGTGCCGAGTCCGACCTCATCTTAAATAACAAACAGCATTTTTTATATTTTTTAATAATCAAATTTTATTTTCATATTCGAATCCCATGCCCATCGAACGAAGCTACGAAGCTTCGAAGTATTTAAGACAGCCCTATTAAATGGACTGTTATATCTTATTAAATTGTGGACATTTATTCATTCCCACTTATTAGACACTATTTCTGATGGTAAAATGAGCGTACAAAGCAAAATACAGAATTCTGAAATATTAAAACGAAAAAAACGGAATTTGGAAAAAAATAAAATGGAATTTGGAAAATAATAAAACGGATTTCATATGGCTCTAACAGAGACAGCGTCGATCGGGGTAGAAATAAATATCAGATCAACGATCAAATTTATATATAGTGTTCTTACCTTGTATCTGATGTAATGCAAAAGAAATAATCCAATTATCTGATCGCCACTCCAAATACTGCTCGTGGAGGTCCGTCGCACATTACCGAGCGGTATACACGAACGGGCGAGCGGGGTTACTGTTCCATGCCATCGTTGTATATGCCTACCTCGCCTGAGTATTTAAACCCTGCCCGCATGGCTCGGATCGTCCCAGAAAAGAAACTACACCATTCCTAATGGAGTGCAATACCAGCTGGAAGGCGGCGGTATTTGCCCTTTTGCGAGCTCAGACCCATTCCATGATGGGTCTTTGATGACCCTCCCGGAGCTTGGATAGGAGTAGGTCTGAGGCGGCCAGAAGATGCAGAGCGTAGGGGTCTTGAGGGTGTGTAGTTCGAGACCATTGACCGGAGGTAGGCGGGAGCGGTTCCCTTTGCCGCACGGTATGCTAGGTCGAGGGCCTTGAAGCGGATACGTGCAGCAATGGGGAGCCAGTGCAGGTCCCTAAGAAGTGGGGTGACATGGGCCGACTTCGGTAGGTTTGAGATCAGGCGGGCCGCTGCGTTTTGAATGAGTTGAAGAGGCTTGATGGCAGTGGCCGGGAGGCCAGCTAGCAGTGCGTTGCAGTAGTCGAGGCGGGAGATGACTGTTGATTGGACGAGGAGTTGGGTGGCTTCTTTTGTCAGGAAGGGGCGGATCCTTCTGACGTTGCTAAGGAGGAATCTGCAGGTTTTGGTTGTCGCTGCGATGTGAGCAGAGAAGTTCAACTGGTCGTCGAGGACAACATCAAGGTTCTTGGCGGTCGGGGACGCGGTCACAGCTGCATTCTCGACTGTGATGGAGAGGTCGGTCAGGGGGGAGGATTTGGCCGGCAGATGGAGCAATTCAACATCAGGCTGGGTGGATGAAAATGAATGGATATCGCTAATAAAAGAAACAACGATTAAAACCCGACTATACTCGGGTCTGGCGCTGAACGGTCGGCGAGTTAACCCGACTATCATCGTGACTGGCGCTGAATGAGTTAAAGTGGATATACAATATATAGATTTGTACTACTGAGTAATAGTGCTAATTAGGGCTGAATGATTAATCGATTTGAAATATATATATATATATATATATATATATATATATATATATATATATATATATATATATATATATATATATATATATATAATTTATTTAACCAGGAAGTCCCATTGAGATACAAGATCGGTTTGGGAGAGGGAGTTAAGGGGTTTTAGATTGTGTGTTGTGAAGTTTAGACTTCAGAGAGGGAGAGTAAAGTACAGAAAAAAAAGGTACCGTTGGGTACCGGTATCGATTCCCAGGTAAAAAGAAAAAATGTCAGGCTTGGTGTCCTGAAAAGACCCACCGCGTAGGCCAGATTTTAGCAATAAACCTCTGTGGGGCTGCTAAAAAAATATATATTATAATCGCAAATTTTATCGCAATCGCAATATCTGTCAGAAAAATCGCAATTAGATTATTTCCCAAAATCGTGCAGCCCTAGTGCTAATCAGATGTATGTACAGAGTTGTAGTATGAATATGTACAGTGATACAGGTATAAATACACTATGGTAGTAAGTCATACTGGCCACACAGTAAATTTTGCAGAGTAAATTTTACTCAAACTGAGTACTATATTTACTGTGCAGCAGTGTAACTAGTAAGAGTAGGTAAGGGATATGTACAGATATATAGATATAGTCTAGTCTACATTATGTAAAAATGATTATATTCAGGTATGTACAGACAGATGTGGATAATATATATATATACGGTAAGAATAAATACTGTATATGTGTACGGTATATACAGCATTAATGTACATGCTATCATACAGAGTTATATGGGTTCTATGCAGGTGTATAAGTAGGTATATAGAATAAGTATATGCAGATATATTCAGACAGATCTGGATATATATAATATATATATATATATATATTATATATATGTGGTCAATATAAATATATAAATATAGTAGTTAAGTTAAAATGCAGAACGCCAAGCCTTGATTTCTGACATGCTTCACATGATGCTATAGGTCTGGTTTTAGTATTGGGTAAGTTGTGCTATAGCCTGTTTTAGCCTTGTATCTGTATGAGATATGACACCAGTATCAGAGCACCCATAATGTTCTGTACTGGTTCCTGTAAGTTAACTAACCACCCAATTTGTCTAAAAGGTTACTACATCATTTGCCTATTTGTGAATAACTACAGCATCCTTGTTGCCTAGTGACACGGTGAATAACTACAGCGTTCTTGTTGCCTAGTGACACAAGGTGAATAACTACAGCGTTCTTGTTGCCTAGTGACACACGGTGAATAACTACAGCGTTCTTGTTGCCTAGTGACACACGGTGAATAACTACAGCGTTCTTGTTGCCTAGTGACACAAGGTGAATAACTACAGCGTCCTTGTTGCCTAGTGACACACGGTGAATAACTACAGCGTTCTTGTTGCCTAGTGACATAAGGTGAATAACTACAGTGTTCTTGTTGCCTAGTGACACACGGTGAATAACTACAGCGTTCTTGTTGCCTAGTGACACAAGGTGAATAACTACAGTGTTCTTGTTGCCTAGTGACACACAGTGAATAACTACAGCGTTCTTGTTGCCTAGTGACACACGGTGAATAACTACAGCGTTCTTGTTGCCTAGTGACACACGGTGAATAACTACAGCATCCTTGTTGCCTAGTGACACAAGGTGAATAACTACAGCATCCTTGTTGCCTAGTGACACACGGTGAATAACTACAGCGTTCTTGTTGCCTAGTGACACAAGGTGAATAACTACAGCATCCTTGTTGCCTAGTGACACACGGTGAATAACTACAGCGTTCTTGTTGCCTAGTGACACACGGTGAATAACTACAGCGTTCTTGTTGCCTAGTGACACAAGGTGAATAACTACAGCATCCTTGTTGCCTAGTGACACACGGTGAATAACTACAGCGTTCTTGTTGCCTAGTGACACACGGTGAATAACTACAGTGTTCTTGTTGCCTAGTGACACACGGTGAATAACTACAGCGTTCTTGTTGCCTAGTGACACACGGTGAATAACTACAGCGTTCTTGTTGCCTAGTGACACACGGTGAATAACTACAGTGTTCTTGTTGCCTAGTGACACACGGTGAATAACTACAGCGTTCTTGTTGCCTAGTGACACACGGTGAATAACTACAGTGTTCTTGTTGCCTAGTGACACACGGTGAATAACTACAGCGTTCTTGTTGCCTAGTGACACACGGTGAATAACTACAGTGTTCTTGTTGCCTAGTGACACACGGTGAATAACTACAGTGTTCTTGTTGCCTAGTGACACACGGTGAATAACTACAGCGTTCTTGTTGCCTAGTGACACACGGTGAATAACTACAGCGTTCTTGTTGCCCAGCAACATACAGTGAATAACTACAGCGTCCTTGTTGCCTAGCAACACAAGGTGAATAACTACAGCGTCCTTGTTGCCTAGCAACATAAGGTGAATAACTACAGCGTCCTTGTTGCCTAGCAACATAAGGTGAATAACTACAGCGTCCTTGTTGCCTAGCAACATAAGGTGAATAACTACAGCGTCCTTGTTGCCCAGCGACATGAGGTGAAATTATAGGACGATTTAATCTCTACTGTATTTCTCTATAGTATTGAATGGTACTTTGTGACCCAGTTATCTTTGAACGCTTGCTAAGTTAGAATTAGTAAGAGTTCTTTGAATGTTGCTAAGTCTCGTCACATGTTTCTGTTTAGCTTTAACTTGTGTAACAGCCCTGACTCTCACCCAGGAACACATTAATCTCACACAGGAAAGAACAACACGGCTATAAGCAGAACATTAAGCAGCTGCCTGGCGCCCGGCGCTGCCGAGTAGCGTGAAGCAGCATTTTAATATCAAATGTCTAATGGCTAATTGTCTGACATTGATTAACACCATGTTCCGCTTTCCTCGCCCAGTTAGGTATTCTCTCTCTCTCTCTCTCTCTTTTCTTTCTTTCTTTGGGGGGGGGGAGGAAGGGAGATGGGGGGCGGCCTCGCCGTAGCCTATGGAATGGCCTGAGAGCAGGAGGCTGTGAGTGCCCATGTGTTTTGGTTTTAGCTTCCTGTCACACAGGGCACACTGCTGCGTGCCAAAGTATAGGTCCTATCAAGCCTTGCACATCCCGCTTGACGTCACAGGAAATTGCATTTCCCCCCCAATGCCTGCATAACCTTAATGTGGTGCTGTGGATAAGAGGCTGGTGTGTGTGTGTGTGTGTGTGTGTGTGTGTGTGTGTGTGTGTGTGTGTGTGTGTGTGTGTGTGTGTGTGTGTGTGTGTGTGTGTGTGTGTGTGTGTGTGTGTGTGTGTGTGTGTGTGTGTGTGTGTGTGCGTGCGCGCGCGTGCGCCCTCTTGTTTGTGCTGTAATCTGCAGTGACCCCAGAGTGTGGCTACACCTCCTGCTGGTCTGCTCTACCCTCTACATGCTCTACCCTCTACATGCTCTACCCTCTACATGCTCTACTCTCTACATGCTCTACCCTCTACATGCTCTACCCTCTACATGCTCTACCCTCTACATGCTCTACCCTCTACATGCTCTACCCTCTACATGCTCTACCCTCTACATGCTCTACCCTCTACATGCTCTACCCTCTACATGCTCTACCCTCTACATGCTCTACCCTCTACATGCTCTACCCTCTACATGCTCTACCCTCTACATGCTCTACCCTCTACATGCTCTACCCTCTACATGCTCTACCCTCTACATGCTCTACCCTCTACATGCTCTACCCTCTACATGCTCTACCCTCTACATGCTCTACCCTCTACATGCTCTACCCTCTACATGCTCTACCCTCTACATGCTCTACCCTCCACATGCTCTACCCTCTACATGCTCTACCCTCTACATGCTCTACCCTCTACATGCTCTACCCTCTACATGCTCTACCCTCTACATGCTCTACCCTCTACATGCTCTACCCTCTACAAGCTCTACCCTCTACATGCTCTACCCTCTACATGCTCTACCCTCTACATGCTCTACCCTCTACATGCTCTACCCTCTACATGCTCTACCCTCTACATGCTCTACCCTCTACATGCTCTACCCTCTACATGCTCTACCCTCTACATGCTCTACCCTCTACATGCTCTACCCTCTACATGCTCTACCCTCTACATCAGGGGTCTCAAACTCAATTTACCTGGGGGCCGCTGGAGGTAGAGTCTGGGTGAGGCTGGGCAGCATCAAATATTCCACAAAAAAAGAGTTTGTATTCAAAAAAAAAGTACAACTGATCCAATCTTCTCAATCTTTAGCAATAACATTTCAGAACATGAACAGTTCTTCAGAACATGAACGGTTCTTCAGAACATAGGCTTCTCAGTGGTGTCAGTGGACTCATCCACATGCAGCTATGGAAATGTACTGTGCATTTTTTTATTCTATCACAAAGCTGTTTAATCAAATCACCAGCCAGTATTTCAGTTATTCTGGTTGCTGTGCGATCTGAGGGGGATTTGCTTTTGTTTACCTTCAAACATGGTCTCCATCACTTCAGTCATACATTATTTTATTATGTATGCATCAGAGAATGGCTTCTTGTGTTTAGCCAACACCCATGCCACTGAGTGAGGACTTGGTTGCTTTTTCTTGTTGTGACATAGATTTAACAATAATTCTGCTTGCAGCTTGATATGATGATTTCATTCCATTTATTTTTGTGGTTCTTAGCACTGAATCTTTAGGAAAGGTTGCATCAAAATAACTGTTTTGTTTCGTAGTGGCGTTTCAAATTGCCACTCTTCACAAGAGCTACCGTTTCTTGGCATATTAGTCACATTGGTTTGGTGCTGGGACTCAGGATGAACGCATATACATTTACATTTACATTTAGTCATTTAGCTGACGCTTTTATCCAAAGCGACTTACAAGTTCTGTACGACAGGTCATCAGGAAGGGTACAACTCTATCAGCTGAGTAACAATGTTCATCAAAGTGTTGCGTGTGACAGTGTAGGTTAGTTTATTAGGACAAGTGCATCAAGTGCATGACAGTAAGGTTAGGGTTATTTTTTTTAATATTATTTCAGACAGATTTTTCAGTCCATTCACCTTTGAATTGCAGTCGACTTTTCTTTTACTGGCCATCTTTGAAAATGCCATATTTTTCCGCTGGCTGCCTGCTGGCGAAACTAGGCTACTAGCTACATTGATCTCACGGAGATAAAACTGGGAACGAGGCTACTGTAGATGCGCTGGCAACTCTCTGCTCTGACTCGGACTGAAAGAGACGACACGCATTCCGTGAAGACCCGCCCTACTCTGCATCTGATTCGCAGACTGTGGGTGGGGGGACGCTGAATGTGATTGGACCAGAGCGGAGTACACAGACACAGACAGTGGCAGTGCAGCCGCACATGCAGAGCACTGCTCGCAGTCAGAGGAGATAGCGAGGATGCATTTGCCTTCCACTTTACTTGGTATCACTCCGGAATCACGTTTCAACCAAGTCACTAACATAACGTTGCTGTCATGAGCCTGCGCTATGGTAGCCTACAAGTGATCAAATAAATAAAACTTCCAACTCGTGCAACGACTTGGCAAACAGTTGCGCGCGGGCCGCACTAACACTAAACTTTGATGTCAAGTAGGGGGCCGCAAAATATCATCCAGCGGACCGCAATTGGCCCGCGGGCCGCGAGTTTGAGACCCCTGCTCTACATGCTCTACTCTCTACATGCTCTACTCTCTACATGCTCTACTCTCTACATCATGGGGTCAGCAACCTTTTTGACATGGAGTGCCTGTTTGAAATATAGTTGTAACTAGTGTGCCTCAACAATATTCCATGCATCGTAATTTTCTTTCCTCATAATCAGGTCTTTTTAATGATAATTTTACAACCCTAAATCTGAGTTTGGTGGGGGGGGGGGGATGCAATGCAGACAAACAGCTACATACAGTGCGACCATTTCACTCACATTTGCCCATTCATTTTTGGACACATCACACACCATCGGTGTGTGTACTGTACGTGTGCTGTCATAGCTAGGTTTTCAGTTTTCAATCCATAATAAGTTAACACTTTGATTGCCTAAGGCTAGATTCATGATATACCATAGGTTGCCAGCTCTATTTGTCTATGGAGAAGTTCCCCTTCTTTGCAGGGCTATAACTTTTTAAATTCTATTGCTAAATTGCCATTATTAGGGCCCATTCAATGTCCTATATGTATTGTTCAGGGTGTATGAACGTTAAACTTTTTCATTCACATATTCATACTAAAATATGATCTAAAGTATAAGTATGTTTTCATCTCTTTCTGCAGCTTTCTCCAGAACGTGATTTATAGCCCCAAATGCATTATATTGATGATCAAATACAGTTTGATAGTAATCGGCGCGATATAAAAAAATCCAACTGGACGGACTTCTGGAAGTTACTACACGTCATCTGATGTTGACCGGATGGGCGAGGGGGCGTTTATAATTCCGTGGGCAGCGTTATACCATTCATCTAATGTGGGTCAAATGTTCATCATAGCAGTTAGTGTCGAACACGAAATATTACACGCTAAAACTCACCCCAGTCTCCGCGGGCCGTTGGGCGATCAGCGTGGGGTAGACAGTTTTCCATTATGGGATGTAGAAATATCCGGTCCATTTCCAGCTTGTATAATAGTATATACGTCCAAATCATGTTGTTTATCGAGTTATTGGCAACGGATCGCTATGTATTGTGACGAGCTAGAGTGCCGGAACCTATACCGAGTGCCCGGAAGTAATATGGGTGAACAGCACATCATCCAAGTAACTTCCTGTTTGGCGATTGCGCCGATCGGCCACCAGATGGCGCTCTTGAACCGCTAGAGGGTTCAGTGGGGCTTTTTGGTGGGTCTCAGGCCAGCGGATGGAAAATATGAATCCGATCACAGATTTTTGAAATATTGATATCAAAGACGAGTTACGGCGTCTTCGGCAACTTGAGCATGGTGGGGAAGGACGCCTAAACACGTCTTCCGGCAGTTAAAGTGTTAACAGAAAAATAAGTACACAACCACATTATTTCAACCTAATAAAACTATGTTTATTGTCATTGTTTTAAGAACACAAGTTGACTTGGTAATACTCACATTTAAAAAAGTAAAAAAAAAATGGCTTTTAACATGTGCAATGTTCAATGAAATAGAAAAATAAATAATAAAATGTGTTGATTAATCCCACTGGTCACAATGGTGACCGTAATAATGTTTTTGTTATAAGGCTCTGCAAATGTTACTGAATGATGTAGCAATGTATTTCCAGCTAAATTGAAATAATAAACAAATAAAGGGTATCAATTAAATATGTGGTAGTAAAAAGAACCTGTGGGAGGATTTCAACAAGATAAATGCGACAACAGTGCAATATTTCACTATAATATTTCAAAGCAAAAAGATAAATAAATAAATAAGATATAATTATAATTTTTTTATTTATTTTTTTATGCTGCCCCCTGTGCCTATGAAAATGCCCCCGCGTGCCTATGCAGGCACGTGTGCCTAGAGTTGCCTACCCCTGCTCTACATGCTCTACTCTCTACATGCTCTACTCTCTACATGCTCTACTCTCTACAAGCTCTACTCTCTACATGCTCTACTCTCTACAAGCTCTACTCTCTACATGCTCTACTCTCTACATGCTCTACTCTCTACATGCTCTACTCTCTACATGCTCTACTCTCTACATGCTCTACTCTCTACAAGCTCTACTCTCTACATGCTCTACTCTCTACATGCTCTACTCTCTACATGCTCTACTCTCTACATGCTCTACTCTCTACATGCTCTACTCTCTACATGCTCTACTCTCTACAAGCTCTACTCTCTACAAGCTCTACTCTCTACAAGCTCTACTCTCTACATGCTCTACTCTCTACATGCTCTACTCTCTACAAGCTCTACTCTCTACATGCTCTACTCTCTACATGCTCTACTCTCTACAAGCTCTACTCTCTACATGCTCTACTCTCTACAAGCTCTACTCTCTACAAGCTCTACTCTCTACATGCTCTACTCTCTACATGCTCTACTCTCTACATGCTCTACTCTCTACATGCTCTACCCTCTACATGCTCTACTCTCTACATGCTCTACTCTCTACATGCTCTACTCTCTACAAGCTCTACTCTCTACATGCTCTACTCTCTACATGCTCTACTCTCTACATGCTCTAAATTCCATCAAGTAGAGACATAGAACAATGTAATGAGTTTCATAAAGTAGAAACATAGAACAATGTAATGAGTTCCATAAAGTAGAAACATAGAACAATGTAATAAGTTCCATAAAGTAGAAACATAGAACAATGTAATGAGTTCCATAAAGTAGAAACATAGAACAATGTAATGAGTTTCATAAAGTAGAAACATAGAACAATGTAATGAGTTCCATAAGGTAGAAACATAGAACAATGTAATGAGTTCCATAAAGGTCAATGTCAATGGTCTCTAACTACACACCCTCAAGACCCCTACGCTCTGCATCTTCTGGCCGTCTCAGACCCACTCCTATCCCACGTCCAATCTTTCGCCGTCGACTAAAGACGCACTTCTTCAACCATTATCTGAAATGAAAGAAAAATTTAAATTAAAATCTAACCCTAACTAACCTTACTGTCATGCACTTGTCCTAATAAACGAACCTACACTGTAGCACTCAACACTTTAATGTACAGTGTATGGGCTTGTGTCCACAGCGGACGTTTTATGAGTTGTCAGCTCTTTTCTGTCATTCATTTCTATGCTACAGACGCGACAGGCGCGGTCCTTTTCCCAGCCTCGCGTTTTAGCGCTCTCGGTGGCAGCGTTTTTGGGCGGAGCGCTCCCAGCGCCTAAAGTTGAAACTAGTTCAACTTTTGGAAAGGGGGGCGCCCAAGTGGCGAACCATGTAACGCGCTGCGTCGCGGCACGGCCGACCCGGGTTCAATTCCCGGACCCGGCGTCATTTGCCGAATGTCTTCCCCCCACTCTGTCTCCCGCTCTTCCTCTCTCTCTCTCTCTACTGGACTGCCCAAAGCGATAAATGCTAAAAAAATAATCTTTAAAGAAAAATTTTAAAACTCTTGGAAAGGAGCGCGCTCATCAAGGTAACTTTTTTCCCCCAACCAATCAACATCGAGCAGTCGCGAGACTCAGGAAAATGCTCTGAGCTTCTTTTTTTTGCTTTTCAAAGCGGTCCGCCTTGAAAAAAACGTCCGCTATGGACACAAGCCCTTACTCAGCTGATAGAGCTGTGCCCTTCCTGATGACTTGTCGTACAGAACTTGTAAGTCGCTTTGGATAAAAGCGTCAGCTAAATGTAAATGTAAATGTAAATAAAGTCCATAGAACAATGTAATGAGTTCCATAAAGTGCATATAATAATAATGTATTAAGTTCCATAAAGTGCATAGAACATAATTATGTATGATAAAAAATATCATATTATATCCTCACAACATGTCCTGCTCATAACAGAACACATTGTTATTTACAGAGAGTCTCTTGAGGGAGGAGGGTAGAAGGGAAGAAAGGGTTAAAATAATAGAAACACACTCAAGCAACAACACACACACACACACACAGCACACACACACACGCACACACATGTCAAAAATAATCCAGTGAATGGATCCGTGACCTCTCTGTGTGACCTCTGTGTGTGACCTCTGTGTGTGACCTCTGTGTGTGTCAGCGAAACACAGCGACATGGAGCAGCTTCCACGGGGACGCCTGCGCTGTCCGTCCTGTCCGTCCTGCCCGTCCTGTCCGTCCCGTGACTCATTGTTGTCCTTGCTGCCTCTGGTTCATTCAGCGTCTCGCTGAGCTGGCGTTTACTCTGTTCTTTCCACCTGGGTTGGGGGGGGCATGTTTTCATATTAAACATCTAGTCTTCACTGTGACCCACCAACCCACAGTTATATATTGTTTTATAAAATAAATGTATTCTCAGCTTTCAGGGTTGGTGGTAACCACGGTAACAAAATAAGGAAATGTTACGATTAAGAGCTTTTATTTGGGAAGATTATATGCCAGTTGAGAGGGATTTAAATCACAGGCATTATTGGCTACACACAGACAGGGACCAGTAACACAGACAGGGGCTAATGACACAGACAGGGGCCAGTAACACAGACAGGGGCTAATGACACAGACAGGGACCAGTAACACAGACAGGGGCTAATGACACAGACAGGGGCCAGTAACACAGACAGGGGCTAATGACACAGACAGGGGCCAGTAACACAGACAGGGGCTAATGACACAGACAGGGGCCAGTAACACAGACAGGGGCCAGTAACACAGACAGGGGCTAATGACACAGACAGGGGCCAGTAACACAGACAGGGGCTAATGACACAGACAGGGGCCAGTAACACAGACAGGGGCTAATGACACAGACAGGGGCCAGTAACACAGACAGGGGCTAATGACACAGACAGGGGCCAGTAACACAGACAGGGGCTAATGACACAGACAGGGGCCAGTAACACAGACAGGGGCTAATGACACAGACAGGGGCCAGTAACACAGACAGGGGCTAATGACACAGACAGGGGCCAGTAACACAGACAGGGGCTAATGACACAGACAGGGGCCAGTAACACAGACAGGGGCTAATGACACAGACAAGGGCCAATAACACAGACAGGGGCCAGTAATACAGACAGGGGCCAATAACACAGACAGGGGCCAGTAATACAGATAGGGGCCAGTAGCGCAGACATGGGCCAATAACACAGGCAGGGGCCAGTAACACAGACAGGGGCCAGTAACACAGACAGGGGCCAGTAACACAGACAGGGGCCAGTAATACAGACAGGGGCCAGTAACATACAGACAGGGGCCAGTAACATACAGACAGGGGCAAGTAACACAGACAGGGGCCAGTAACACAGACAGGGGCCAGTAATACAGACAGGGGCCAGTAACATACAGACAGGGGCCAGTAACACAGACAGGGGCCAGTAACATACAGACAGGGGCCAGTAACATACAGACAGGGGCCAGTAATACAGACAGGGGCCAGTAACACAGACAGGGGCCAGTAACATACAAACAGGGTCCAGTAACACAGGCAGGGGCCAGTAATACAGACAGGGGCCAGTAGCATACAGGCAGGGGCCAGTAATACAGACAGGGGCCAGTAATACAGACAGGGGCCAGTAACATACAGACAGGGGCCAGTAATACAGACAGGGGCCAGTAACATACAGACAGGGGCCAGTAATACAGACAGGGGCCAGTAATACAGACAGGGGCCAGTAACATACAGACAGGGGCCAGTAATACAGACAGGGGCCAGTAACATACAGACAGGGGCCAGTAACACAGACAGGGGCCAGTAACATACAGACAGGGGCCAGTAACACAGACAGGGGCCAGTAACATACAGACAGGGGCCAGTAACATACAGACAGGGGCCATTAACATACAGGCAGGGGCCAGTAATACAGACAGGGGCCAGTAACATACAGACAGGGGCCAGTAACATACAGACAGGGGCCAGTAACATACAGACATGGGCCAGTAACACAGACAGGGGCCAGTAATACAGACAGGGGCCAGTAACATACAGGCAGGGGCCAGTAACATACAAGGGCCAGTAACACAGACAGGGGCCAGTAACATACAGACAGGGGCCAGTAACATACAAGGGCCAGTAACACAGACAGGGGCCAGTAACATACAGGCAGGGTTCAGTAACAGAGAGGAGAAAGAAAGAGGGGGGGGGGGGGGGGTTCTTGGGTTAATGAACAGCACACCTGTTTTAAGGCTTTGCGGGTCCCAGAGTATTCACTCTATTTTTAATGACAGTGCAGGACATTCTACTTCTCATGTGGGGATAATTAGAACAGCAGGCTTGGGGGCTCCAAGGATACACATTAGGCTGTTACTGCAGGACAGGAGGGCCCACGGCCTTAATGATGGGGGTAGTATAGTGGGAGACCGCCCTGACATCGCTCTGCAGTCCAGGTTTTCCCAACCGAGGGGTTCTCTGAGAAGCATTCCTGAAGCTGCACATGGTGTCAGAAGTCGGAGGTAGAAGTAGAGTTTCAAAGGCCTGTTACGCACGGAACTGAGCAACTTGAGCAGCACAACGCCTATGAAACTCATTCTAATGTTTGAGCCACATCCTCAGTAGAACATATGAAGACACATCTGATTATACTGTGAGCTTCCTGTTTTGGAAAAGGACATGTACCATGGTCTTTGAAGGATGAACCAAAACCTGGTCCAAAATGGACTATAACGTATGACGTATATCATGCCAGTTACCTGCACCTTGTGTATACGGTTTATTTTAAGTTGAGTAAATTGTATTGCCTATATTTATGTCTTTCCTCTATCACCCTGCCCATACCTGTACCTCCCCTCCCCCATGCTGCTATCACCCTGCCCATACCTGTACCTCCCCTCCCCCATGCTGCTATCACCCTGCCCATACCTGTACCTCCCCTCCCCCATGCTGCTATCACCCTGCCCATACCTGTACCTCCCCTCCCCCATGCTGCTATCACCCTGCCCATACCTGTACCTCCCCCTCCCCCATGCTGCTATCACCCTGCCCATACCTGTACCTCCCCCTCCCCCATGCTGCTATCACCCTGCCCATACCTGTACCTCCCCCTCCCCCATGCTGCTATCACCCTGCCCATACCTGTACCTCCCCTCCCCCATGCTGCTATCACCCTGCCCATACCTGTACCTCCCCCTCCCCCATGCTGCTATCACCCTGCCCATACCTGTACCTCCCCCTCCCCCATGCTGCTATCACCCTGCCCATACCTGTACCTCCCCTCCCCCATGCTGCTATCACCCTGCCCATACCTGTACCTCCCCCTCCCCCATGCTGCTATCACCCTGCCCATACCTGTACCTCCCCTCCCCCATGCTGCTATCACCCTGCCCATACCTGTACCTCCCCCTCCCCCATGCTGCTATCACCCTGCCCATACCTGTACCTCCCCTCCCCCATGCTGCTATCACCCTGCCCATACCTGTACCCCCCCTCCCCCATGCTGCTATGCCCCCCGGTTTTCCCCAAGGGGGTCAATAAATGGATATCTTATCTTATCCTATCTTATCTTATATTATATTATAAAACACGTGACCCCATTGGATTGGAGCCTGGTGAGAAGATGCAGCCCAGTGCTACGTGTCTCAGCACTGAAGATATCTGTGTACTGGTGGTCTGTACGAGTCAACATCATGCCAGACATTGTTTAAAATTGGTGAAAACTTTAGGTGAACCTGTTGTTTATTTACATTCTGTATCAGATGCTTTTGCTTGAAGAGGTATTTGCATTTACATTTAGTCATTTGGCTGACGCTTTTATCCAAAGCGACTTACAAGTTCTGTACGACAAGCCATCAGGAAGGGCACAGCTCTATCAGCTGAGTAACAATGTTCATCAAAGTGTTGCTCATGTTTAGTGATTCATACCTCTAAATGGAGATGTTTAGTGATTCATACCTCTAAATGGAGATGTTTAGTGATTCATACCTCTAAATGGAGATGTTTAGTGATTCCTACCTCTAAATGCTGATGCTTAGTGATTCATACCTCTAAATGCTGATGTTTAGTGATTCATACCTCTAAATGCTGATGTTTAGTGATTCATACCTCTAAATGCTGATGTTTAGTGATTCATACCTCTAAATGGTGATATTTAGTGATTCCTACCTCTAAATGGTGATGTTTAGTGATGCATACCTCTAAATGGTGATGTTTGGTGATGCATAATACCTCTAAATGGTGATCTTCCTAGTGATTCCTACCTCTAAATGGTGATGTTTCGTGATTCATACCTCTAAATGGTGATGTTTAGTGATTCCTACCTCTAATGGTGATGTTTCGTGATTCATACCTCTAAATGGTGATGTTTAGTGATTCCTACCTCTAATGGTGATGTTTCGTGATTCCTACCTCTAAATGGTGATCTTCCTAGTGATTCCTACCTCTAAATGGTGATGTTTAGTGATTCCTACCTCTAAATGGTGAGCTTCCTAGTGATTCCTACCTCTAAATGGTGATGTTTAGTGATTCCTACCTCTAAATGGTGAGCTTCCTAGTGATTCCTTCCTACCTCTAAATGGTGCTCTTCCTAGTGATTCCTTCCTACCTCTAAATAGTGATATTCCTAGTGATTCCTACCTTTAAATGGTGATCTTCCTAGTGATTCCTTCCTACCTCTAAATAGTGATATTCCTAGTGATTCCTACCTTTAAATGGTGATCTTCCTAGTGATTCCTACCTTTAAATGGTGATCTTCCTAGTGATTCCTACCTCTAAATGGTGATCTTCCTAGTGATTCCTACCTCTAAATGGTGATGTTTAGTGATTCCTACCTCTAAATGGTGAGCTTCCTAGTGATTCCTACCTCTAAATGGGGATATTCCTAGTGATTCCTACCTCTAAATGGGGATATTCCTAGTGATTCCTACCTCTAAATGGGGATATTCCTAGTGATTCCTACTGTACCTCTAAATGGTGATGTTTAGTGATTCATCATCATCATCATCAACCTTTATTTATTCTCGAGATTACAATTGAGGTCACCCTCATTTTCAATGTCGTCGATACTTCACAGACATTTAATGCACACATGTCTACAATATAACAATAATAAATATTAATAACTATATCTATATAGTACTCTTCACACACGGACCGCAGTCCAGAGTGCACCACAGCAATTAGTATAAAATGAGCATAGGCATAAAATCAGCACACAAATTGACAAAATAAAAATACTGCATACATTTCAGACATAAGAATAGGTATAAAAGACAATAAAAGTAGTGCAGACTTAAGAATAGGCATAAAATAAGTACAATATCAAAAACAGTTACAAACTGTTGCAGGCAGGCCTGCAAGTAAACCTCTAAACTTCCCCTGCGTTATAGGTAGTTTCATCTTCAGCGAGAGCTGAAGAGAGTTCCATATAGTAGGGGCACTATAATGAAAGGCTGATTTTCCAAGTTGGGTCTGTACATGGGGGACCTCCAGTGTAAGCCAATCATTTGAGCGTGTCATATAGCGTGTCTAAATGCTGATGTTTAGTGATTCCTACCTCTAAATGCTGATGTTTAGTGATTCATACCTCTAAATGCTGATTTTTAGTGATTCCTACCTCTAAATGGTGATGTTTAGTGATTCATACCTCTAAATGCTGATGTTTAGTGATTCATACCTCTAAATGCTGATTTTTAGTGATTCCTACCTCTAAATGGTGATGTTTAGTGATTCATACCTCTAAATGCTTTAGTGTGTTTAGTGATCCGCACCCCTACCACCTCTATGCCACAATAATGTGGAATGCCCTACCCACAGCCGTAAAGGAATGTGAATCCCTACCCTCCTTCAAAACCTCTCTCAAAGAGCACCTACAGGTGGCTGCAATTAGAAAATGGCCCCGGTAAATGTCCAAATCCCCCCATCCACCCACCCACCCAACCCCCTCCAATGTACAGTTTCCTCCCCTTCGGATGTATATATTTTTTTTTTATCTCTTTTTCTTACACTACTGTATATTTGTATGTCTTGTCTTGTATGTCATAAATGTCTTGATGAATTGAAAAGGGAGGACCCTGATGTAAACTAGACGAAAGTATTTTTCTGGTCTGCATCCTCTTAGCAGTTGTATTGAGCCGTACTGTATTGTACCCATTCTGCAATCTGTTAAAGGAAAACTCCAACATTTTGGGAAATTAGCTTATTTAACATCTTCCCTGGAGTTAGACAAGAAGATACATACCTTTTTTTGTCTCTGTGTGTGCATTTAGCTTAGGGAACAGTCACTCCGTTAGCGTAGCTTAGCTTCATCACTGGAAGTGGGGGGGTTTTACAGCCTGACGTTCCCTACAGTGCCCTACACTTCCTTTCTGGGAGTTTTCAAAATAAAAGAGCGACGTCTATAGCAGCGGAATACGTTTATTTTGTACATTATCTAATGTTAACACGAACCTAAACTAACTTTAGGTTAGTTGTAACGTTAGTTTAGGTTCGTGTTAACGTTAGATAATGTACAAAATAAACGTATTCCGCTGCTATAGACGTTGCTCTTTTATTTTGAAAACCCCCAGAAAGGAAGTCATTATATTAGCTTTAGTATTAGCTCCGGTTAGCTCCGAGCGTGCAGTAGTTAGTAGTATATTATCAATACCAGCCATTGGATTACTGTTTTCTAAATTGGGGAGGCTTTTAATCGTCAAGGTAAGAGGATTTTAAGTCATGGTATCCATAAACTTCAATCGGTTCGGATCCTTTGAATGAATGAGAATGTAAACAAACACGGCTTCCACATAGAAATCACTGACTGCGCGCAGAGAGGAGTCGTTCGGCAAAAAGAAAATCCGAGTATATCTGCTTAGAAAACGTAATTGTCGAATTCAATTATTTTTTATTTCTCCACGTGGTAAATACACAGGTCACAACATGTTTACAGGAACGTTTTGGAGTTGTATTTGGAGTGTATTTGGTGACTGTAGGGCACTGTAGGGAACGTCAGGCTGTAAAACCCCCCCACTTCCAGTGATGAAACTAAGCTACGCTAACGGAGCGACTGTTCCCTAAGCTAAATGCACGCACAGAGACAAAAAAGGTATGTATCTTCTTGTCTAACTCCAGGGAAGATGTTAAATAAGCTAATTTCCCAAAATGTTGGAGTTTTCCTTTAATACAGTTTTCAAACAATCAATCAAACCAGAGCAGACATGGGGCATTGGGTCTCTGTGGATCAGACTACACACATCATCCATAGAATACCTTTGATAGTATTCGGTAGCTTTCTTTCAGTGAGACAATGTGTGAATTCTTACAGTATGAGGGGTTTGGTACAGCAGGAGACTTAACTCCATTTGATTGGCTAAATGATGAGCAGAGAATGATGTAATATGGTATATTAATTTAAACAATATTCATCTTAGTCATGAATCCATTTAATGTCCATAGTTCAGTTAAAGTAAAAAAAATATATAATTCATACACATCTTTGTTGTAAATAGCCCATACATATTCTAGCTCATATGGCATACATATCAAGTCATCACCAGTTCTAAAACGTACAAAGGTTTTTCCACCTTTTATAGACCTTGACGATCTGCACATCAATCATTTATTGAAATAGCAAAAGCTACCCGGCACCAGGCTCCCAAGGCCTTGCTCTAGAATGGTATTTAGGTCACGGACTATCTCTATTTTTATGGCACAGGCCCCTTACATAAAGACCATTGTCTCAGTGAATGTCAAGCCTCGTTCTCAGTCACCTTTAGGATGAAATGACAACGCGTCGTCGAGCAACGTCCGCTCCTGGAAGTGTTTACTGTGAAACATGACACTCGCGTATAAGTGGCTGAGAATAATGTTCTCATCGTCAGTGGATACTTGCTGCTCCTAAAGGTCAATTGAATGATTTGTTGTGTTTCGCGACACAAGCCGCTCGGCGGACGTCACTCCTCTGAGCGATAATAGGCGCGCGGGGTAGCCCTCCTCGGTGCATCAACCCAGGCTGAGATCTCAGGAGGCAGACATTGGGACTGTGATGATAATAATAATAATAATAATAACTATATTTATATAGCACCTTTCATACATGGATTGCAGCTCAAAGTGCTTCACAGCTAATAGCACAAAATGAACATAGGCATAACAGTTGTATACAGTTGACAGAATAAAAGCAATGCATAAAGTGCAGACATAAGAATAGGTATAAAAGACAATAAACGTAGTGCAGTGTAGAAAGTGCAGACATAGGAATAGGCATAAAATAAGTACAATAAGTAGTACGGTGTTGCTCAAGAGCATGTGATGATCTCAGTAACGATGATGATGATGATGTTTAAATATTTATTTAGGAACACGCTGATACCACTTGTTTATTGCCGGGAACCGATTCCCACGTATTTATTTATTTTATTTATCCTTTATTTATACAGGAATGTCCCATTGAGATAAAAGATCTCTTCTTTCAATACTATTTGTATTGGGTGGTAGTAGTATTATTTGTATTGGGTGGTAGTAGTATTATTTGTATTGGGTGGTAGTAGTATTATTTGTATTGGGTGGTATTTGTATTGGGTGGTAGTAGTATTATTTGTATTGGGTGGTAGTAGTATTATTTGTATTGGGTGGTAGTAGTATTATTTGTATTGGGTGGTAGTAGTATTATTATTTGTATTGGGTGGTAGTAATATTATTTGTATTGGGTGGTAGTAGTATTATTTGTATTGGGTGGTAGTAGTATTATTTGTATTGGGTGGTAGTAGTATTATTTGTATTGGGTGGTAGTAGTATTATTTGTATTGGGTGGTAGTAGTATTATTTGTATTGGGTGGTAGTAGTATTATTATTTGTATTGGGTGGTAGTAATAGTAGTATTTGTATTGGGTGGTAGTAGTATTATTACTAGACTGATAGTGAAAGAATTGAGTTAAGATGCAACATGTTCGATTATCAATACAGGGATGAAAACAGAACCACGTGACCTCAGTCACATGACCCTCAGTATTACAGTGAGATGATTCTAGATCATTAACCCTGCGCATCCCAGGGAACCTCTGGGTGAAGGCCATGGAAACTGCCCCCCTCCTCTTCCTCCTCCTCCTCTGTGTATCTGCATTAGATATTAGTCGCCCCCCCCAAACTCAAAGCCTCCACATCCCAAGAGACCTCTTGCGTGTTGCCTGCAGGGCAATCCTGAGTTCCGGTGAGCCATGGCATTACCATTACAGAGCTCACACACATAGAGTATGCACACAC
>NC_140166.1:22515815-22943315 GCF_963971535.1 Notolepis coatsorum | reverse complement strand
GTGATGTCAGAGCAGCTGTTAGTGAAGTCAGAGCAGCTGTTAGTGAAGTCAGAGCAGCTGTTAGTGATGTCAGAGCAGCTATTAGTGATGTCAGAGCAGCTGTTAGTGAAGTCAGAGCAGCTATTAGTGAAGTCAGAGCAGCTATTAGTGATGTCAGAGCAGCTATTAGTGAAGTCAGAGCAGCTGTTAGTGATGTCAGAGCAGCTATTAGTGATGTCAGAGCAGCTGTTAGAGATGTCAGAGCAGCTGTTAGTGATGTCAGAGCAGCTATTAGTGAAGTCAGAGCAGCTATTAGTGAAGTCAGAGCAGCTGTTAGTGATGTCAGAGCAGCTATTAGTGAAGTCAGAGCAGCTGTTAGTGATGTCAGATCAGCTATTAGTGAAGTCAGAGCAGCTGTTAGTGATGTCAGAGCAGCTGTTAGTGAAGTCAGAGCAGCTGTTAGTGATGTCAGAGCAGCTGTTAGTGATGTCAGAGCAGCTGTTAGTGATGTCAGAGCAGCTATTAGTGATGTCAGAGCAGCTGTTAGTGATGTCAGAGCAGCTATTAGTGAAGTCAGAGCAGCTGTTAGTGATGTCAGAGCAGCTGTTAGTGAAGTCAGAGCAGCTGTTAGTGAAGTCAGAGCAGCTGTTAGTGATGTCAGAGCAGCTGTTAGTGATGTCAGAGCAGCTGTTAGTGATGTCAGAGCAGCTATTAGTGATGTCAGAGCAGCTGTTAGTGATGTCAGAGCAGCTGTTAGTGATGTCAGAGCAGCTGTTAGTGAAGTCAGAGCAGCTGTTAGTGATGTCAGAGCAGCTGTTAGTGAAGTCAGAGCAGCTATTAGTGAAGTCAGAGCAGCTGTTAGTGATGTCAGAGCAGCTATTAGTGATGTCAGAGCAGCTATTAGTGATGTCAGAGCCAGCAGCATCAGGATGTAACAGAATAAATCATTAATCAGACTATTCTCTTCAATATTGACATTTAATTGGTATGATGATAAGATGGATCACTAGCCCAGCTGTTGGCCAGCAAGGCTAGTGATCAGTATCCGCTTCCATTTATTTGTGCTAAGCTGGGCTAGTGATCAGTATCCGCTTCCATTTATTTGTGCTAAGCTGGGCTAGCTTGCAGCCGTATAGCTTTCTACTGATTACACAGAAAGGAAATTGGTATCTTAGCTTCTTGTTCGAGAAGATGGTAAGCTGCAGTTCCCATAATATTGGCGTGTTCCTTTAAATTACTTTCTATAGAATCTTACCCAGAATCCTCCATGTAATGTATGATTACAATGAAAATTCAAAGACTTAATTTTAAGCAATTTTTGATGATCACATCCTAGGCCTTGGTTTGTCTGTATCCTACGATGACCTCTGCAAAGAGCCACCCATATAGACAGGTATCTTGTCCACACCAGACTCAACGTGCTGCACATCAAGGAAGCAAAAAGGAGCGTAATCCTGGTCAGAACAATGGGGCAGCCATGCTAGCGATCTAAACAATCAATCCATGCCAAAGCTAGATATGTAAAAGGTGAAAGACTCACTCTGCGCTCTAGCACACCTGTAACGCGCTGCGTCGTGATGCGGCTGACCCGGGTTCGATTCCCGGACCCGGTGTCCTTTGCCGAATGTCTTCCCCTGCTCTGTCTCCCGTTTCACCCTCACCTCATCTGTCGGTCATGTCTGACCAGGAAAAAGTGATAAACGCTAAAAAATTTATATTTAAAAAAAAAGAAAGACTCACACTCACAGCCATGCAAAACCGGCCATTTTCGTTTGAAACTACTTTTAGTCAGGGGAGTGCCATGGTTTATCCATAGAGCTCCATTATACTTTTAGTCAGGGGAGTGCCATGGTTTATCCATAGAGCTCCATTATACTTTTAGTCAGGGGAGTGCCATGGTTTCTCCATAGAGCTCCATTATACTTTTAGTCAGGGGAGTGTCATGGTTTCTCCATAGAGCTCCATTAAACTTTTAGTCAGGGGAGTGCCATGGTTTCTCCATAGAGCTCCATTATACTTTTAGTCAGGGGAGTGTCATGGTTTCTCCAAAGAGCTCCATTATACTTTTAGTCAGGGGAGTGCCATGGTTCCTCCATATAGCTCCATTATACTTTTAGTCAGGGGAGTGTCATGGTTTCTCCATAGAGCTCCATTACACTTTTAGTCAGGGGAGTGCCATGGTTTCTCAATAGAGCTCCATTATACTTTTAGTCAAGGGAGTGTCATGGTTTCTCCATAGAGCTCCATTATACTTTTAGTCAAGGGAGTGTCATGGTTTCTCCATAGAGCTCCATTATACTTTTAGTCAAGGGAGTGTCATGGTTTCTCCATAGAGCTCCATTATACGTTTAGTCATGGCAGTGCCATGGTTTCTCCATAGAGCTCCATTATACTTTTAGTCAGGGGAGTGTCATGGTTTCTCCATAGAGCTCCATTATACTTTTAGTCAAGGGAGTGTCATGGTTTCTCCATAGAGCTCCATTATACTTTTAGTCAAGGGAGTGTCATGGTTTCTCCATAGAGCTCCATTATACGTTTAGTCATGGCAGTGCCATGGTTTCTCCATAGAGCTCCATTATACTTTTAGTCAGGGGAGTGTCATGGTTTCTCCATAGAGCTCCATTATACTTTTAGTCAAGGGAGTGTCATGGTTTCTCCATAGAGCTCCATTATACGTTTAGTCATGGCAGTGCCATGGTTTCTCCATAGAGCTCCATTATACTTTTAGTCATGGCAGTGCCATGGTTTCTCCATAGAGCCCCGTTATACTTTTTTACTGCCACAGCTCAGCGCAGGAAGGGGGGAAACTCAGTCACGTGATTCAGCGGGTGTTACTGATTGGCTCAAACATATAACGAAACCCGTCTATAGGGAATGAAAAGTGACGGTGTCTCTATGTTTCTGTGTGCGTTCCGTTAAGCTCTGTTTAACGTAGCTTAGGTTTCATTTTCTTCACTCCAGTTTACTTTTCACGTCTTTTCTCATCTCTTCCTCCACGGGGCCCTGATCTCTCCGATACGTACGGACCATTTCATTACTAAACACAACTTGTATCTGGGCCTCTCTTGAGTACATACAATCAATCCATCAACGCACACGCCCAGCGCAGATGTCACGTTAATTGTCAGAGGGAGGCAATTTGTGTGCCGACCAGATCCACCTATAGCTTCTTTTGAAACATCCTGACTCAGTGGGGAGAGGGGCCTCCCTGAATCAAATTAAGGCCAAGCAGCCATTGTCCCCAGCGCTCGGAGCTCGGATTAAATGTCTACGCCTTCGCTTATCTATCGAGATTAGATATCCTCCTTATGGATAATAACGGACAGGGCGGGATTACACCTCGTAAAGAAACCGGTTTTACAAGTACCTGTATGGTCACCTTTTCACTCCTGCAAGCTATAAATTAATTTAGTCTTATGGGGGGGGGGGCTAAAAACAGATGTCTTGTAGTGTTTTTCTTTCTTAATTGCGATTAGAAGGAGGCGGGTCCTCCTGTGATAAAAGGCAGAGTGGGAACGGAGAGGTTTGGTAACTGAATGATTTATTGCCGCTGCTTTTATCTGTCTCTATTGCTGCAGGCCAACAGGGCCTTTGAAGTGGCTCAGATGAAGGGGACCAGTCGTGGCACTGACACATCTGAGAGCTCGTCATAATGGACTGGGTCATTGTATTACAACACTATAGGAAGAGAGCGGGGGAGGGGGAGACAGACAGACAGACAGACTGACAGACAAAGAGAGAGAGAGGAAGATACCCACTAATTATCAAAATCCAAAAAAGAGGATTTAAAGAGGATATATTCTATAATCACCTAAAAGAAAGTGACCCAGACGCACTCCATAACAAAGCCCTCACCTACAGAGAGACCCTTGAGACATGCCCACTCAGCCAGATGATTCTGGGACTCACAAACTCTGCTCACAAACACAAGCAGAGCCACCAGACAGAAACCACACTGGACTAAACCAAATGATAAGAAAACAAAAATAAATCTGACACATTTGAGAGAATCAATCCAAAACAGAGAGTACACAGTGGCAGAATACCTGAGCACTGTGACTGACCCAAAACCTTGAGATTCTTGACTAGGTACAGACTCAGCGAGCACAGCCTAGCCATCGAGAAAGGCCGCCATAGGCAGACCTGGCTCCCAAGAGAAGACAGGCTGTGCACCCACTGCACACAAGAAGAGGTGGAACCCGAGCTACACTTCTTAACAACCTACCCACTATACCAAGACATCAGAGACCTCCCACAAATTGCAAACACCCAAAGATACTTTGAAAACATGGAAAATAACTCAAAACTCCCATACCTACTGGGTGAAATACAACAATGTGCAAACACAGCAGCAAGATTTGTGAGCTGCTGTGACAAGAAAAGGACATCCAACGGAATACAACCACCATAAAGACTGTCAATCATACACAAATGTCAATAAAGCCCATTTGAATTGAATTGAATTGAATTGAATTGAGAGAGAGAGAGAGAGAGACAGAGAGACGGACAGACAGACGGACGGACAGACAGACAGACAGACAGACAGACAGACAGACAGACAGACAGACAGACAGACAGACAGACAGACAGACAGACAGACAGACAGAGAGACAGATAGACAGACAGAGAGACAGATAGACAGACAGACAGACAGACAGACAGACAGACAGACAGACAGACAGACAGAGAGACAGATAGACAGACAGAGAGACAGACAGACAGACAGACAGACAGACAGACAGACAGACAGACAGACAGACAGACAGACAGACAGAGAGACAGATAGACAGACAGAGAGACAGACAGACAGATAGACAGACAGACAGACAGACAGACAGACAGACAGACAGACAGACAGAGAGACAGATAGATAGAGAGAGAGACAGATATAGAGAGATACACATAGGCGGCGGGTATATAAGGCCAGGCTAAGGCTATGCCTACCCAAACCTACCCAAAACTGGCTAAGAAGAACAACAATATGCGCCAGAAGAGACAGTCAACTCTGAGTCCGTTTCACATTGAAAGTGATCTCACAGACAAACTTAAAGCCGAAAAGATCATTGATGCGCGAAACGTCGGATTATTATTTTGTTGCATTAAGGTAAGACAATGGTTAATCATATTGGATGCCTTCATTTGAACAATTAATTTGCACTATATGAAATGAGTGGGGCTCGCTGTAGTAGCCTAGTGGGTGTGTGTATTGTATGAAATCAGAACCTGGACAGCACCGTTTGCGTGCACCGTTTGCGTGCAAGCAAAAAAGAAAAAGGAAACATTTTGCGGGCTCCGCGCGAGTCCTATCCCATCTATAGCCTACACTAATGTCAAGCTCACCCGCCTCCTATGGAGATACAGATGGAGAGAGACATACAGAGAGAGAGAGAGAGAGAGAGAGAGAGAGATACAGACAGACAGAGAGAGCGACAGACAGACAGACAGACAGACAGACAGACAGACAGACAGACAGACAGACGGACAGAGAGACAGATAGATAGAGAGAAAGAGACAGATAGAGAGAGAGATACAGACCGACAGAGAGAGAGAGCGACAGACAGACAGACAGACAGACAGACAGACAGACAGACAGACAGACAGAGAGAGAGAGAGAGAGAGATACAGACCGACAGAGAGAGATACAGATATAGAGAGAGAGATACAGACCTACAGAGAGAGATACAGATATAGAGAGAGGGGGGTGGAGAGACATGAGTGGTTTTGCCTTGACCTCTGTCAGTGCAGCTGTTCACAGGAACATACACATTCAGGTGCTCTTGTCAGAAATGTTCCATTCATGCAGACATAATATTAACTTACTGTGTACAAAGCACAGAAACATGCATGTTTGCACAATTGCACATACAAACACACAGACAGACAGACACACAAGTACAGAGCCCTGGTGGAGAGCTCGAGTACTGTATGCCCCTGCTCTGACACCGCTCTCTCAGCCCCTGCTCTGACACCGCTCTCTCAGCCCCTGCTCTGACAGCACTCTCTCAGCCCCTGCTCTGACACCACTCTCTCAGCCCCTGCTCTGACACCGCTCTCTCAGCCCCTGCTCTGACACCACTCTCTCAGCCCCTGCTCTGACACCACTCTCTCAGCCCCTGCTCTGACACCGCTCTCTCAGCCCCTGCTCTGACACCGCTCTCTCAGCCCCTGCTCTGACACCGCTCTCTCAGCCCCTGCTCTGACACCGCTCTCTCAGCCCCTGCTCTGACACCACTCTCTCAGCCCCTGCTCTGACACCGCTCTCTCAGCCCCTGCTCTGACAGCACTCTCTCAGAGGTATCTTGTGTAAAAAAAGAAAAAAGAAAAGAAAATGCAACGCAGACAATTCACGGCACTTTGAGCCACTAAAGCCTTTATTTGCATCAGAATCCCATCGCCGCAACCTTTGCACCTGCGGGTTAGCAGTGCCCAACAGCTCCTCCTGGAGCCGCTGGTCCAGACGTCAGCCCCTGACCACTTGTACGAGCCCCGTCTAGCCTGCCAGCGCCCACCCAAAGGTCCCTTCTTGATAAGGGAGAGAGAGAGAGAGAGAGAGAGAGAGAGAGAGAGAGAACGAGAACGAGAGAGAGAGAGAGAGAACGAGAGAGAGAGAACGAGCTCCACACCCACCATAAAGTCTGTCTGGTCAGAATAAGGTGAGGCAGGCTCTAAAAAGCCCTCCGCCCATCTCTCTCTCTCTCTCTCTCTCTCTCTCTCTCTCTCTCTCTCTCTCTCTCTCTCTCTCTCTCTTTCTGTCTCTGTCTATCTCGGTCTCTCTCCCTCTCTCTCTCTATCTCTGTCTCTCTTTCTCCCGCTCCCCTCCTCTCTCTCTCTCTCTCTCTCTCTCTCTCTCTCTCTCTCCTCTCTCTCTCTCTCTCTCTCTCTCTCTCTCTCTCTCTCTCTCTCTCTCTCTCTCTCTCTCTCTCTCTCTCTCTCTCTCTCTCTCTATATATATATATATATATATATATATATATATATATATCTGTCTCTCTCTATCTCTCTTACTCTCTCTCTTTCCATGTGACCAAATGGTCTCTCTAGTCACTTGAAAAGGGGCACTTCACCAAAAAACAAAACAATGCTGATTTATTTCGCACATAATCTCACATCTCATTATTTCATTCAGTGTGACAGTTATCGAAGGATAACTCAACTCAGGGGCAGAATCAAGTCAGATTGCGATGCATAACCTAATAAAACTCTAAGACTATTAAGACTATAAAATATGGTTACACTCTAAAATCGACCCCCCCCCCCCCCCCCCCCCATGCTTCTGCAACACAGGCAGTCTTTTAACCCCCAGGTGTCATGAAAAGAGGAGAGAGATGAGTGGGGGGGGGGGGGGGGGGGGGGGCTTAAATGAGAATCCTTAAATGAGTTTATGGCGGGCCTCCATTTTGTGAAAGGGTGTAACCTTTTAGGAACCTTTTAGGGGAATAAATCAGACCAAAGTGAAACCCGTTCCCCCTGTGAGGGGGGGTAGGGGGGTATTTGACTCACAACGATCTCTCAATGTATCTAAAAATACGTGGCAATAGACGTTTAGCAGAACCAGATGTCCAGCTGAAGGGAAGAGAGAAGATCAGTTGAAAAAGGGACTCATTCATTTGACTCCTTTAAGTGAAGCGGCCCGCTCAGTTTTATGGCTGAATCGCTGGTGACGTTTGTGGGCTTTTTTTCTCTCCCTTTTTTGTAAATGACAAGTCTAAATAAGCTAATGAGAAAGGAGAACGCAGGGCGAAACGTGTTGTTTATGTCTTGTCACTGGAGACAGCCGCTCCGGACAGGTATTGGCTTTCACGTGGACTAGCTGGGATTAGCTTAGCATGCTAGCAACATATCTACACAGGAAACGTGAACCTCCCAGAGGGGAATTAATATATACAAAGTGTAACGGGAGGGGATTGATGTAGCGATGGATAAGAAAGGTCTTTGTTCACGCGTCTGGAAGACAGCACTGTGTTGCAGAATTCAACCAATGGCCCTTGTGTTGCTCAAAGTAACAGTTGAACAAACGAGACGCAGAGAAGCCTCGAGGACACTGAGTCCAATTTAAAGGCGCACGCGCCGACTGACTAGGAGGGAGAACGTTGTAGAACATTGTTTTGCCGGTGTTCCTAAGAACATTTTTGTGGAATTATTAGGTTAGATTACATTAGACGACTTTAGATGCAAATGTATTGTCATCATAACAGCACAAGTACAGTACAACGAAAATACGTTAGTACAGTAGTAATATACAATGTACAGTTGATTAAACTGGATATAAAATATATAGATTAGTACTACTGACTAATAGTGCTAATCAGATGTATGTGTGTATGAGAGTTGTAGTATTCATATGTGCAGTGATACTGTTACAGGTATAAATACTAGGGGTGGAATCGCCAGAGACCTCACGATACGATACTATCGCGATACTTGCGTCACGATACTAAATATATCGCGATATGCTGAGTATTGCGAATTATTATTATTATTTTTTTTTTTTTATCAAATTACATTTATTACCTTTTTTCAACTGCAAAGTAACAACATGTTTTATCTAATAAAATAAAGTTCAGTCTGTTCATCTCACTTCAATCATTTTTATTGCAGAACATGGTATTTTCTCAAGCAGACAGATGTAAACACTGTAATCTGTGTTGCATGTACAGTCATATTCCAACTTAACTGAATGCACATGTGTGTGTGGACTACTGTACTATTACAGGTATTGAAATGAACAATGCAACTTCCTTATACAAAAAAAAAAGTATTTATTTAAAATTTGTATATGAATAATTAAATATCGATACTTGGCGTCCCTGTATCGATACAGTATCGCCACGCAAAGTATCGCGATACTACTACATATCGATTTTTTCCCCCACCCCTAATAAATACACTATGGTAGTAAGTTATACTGGCCAGCAGTGTGACTAATTGACATACATGTGAAATGTAAACCCTAAACTACCTCAACATTCCCAGGCACACGGAGTAACGACTGTATATTTACATTCCACCGTGACCTGGTGCTATGCGTCTGGATGTGTCTATTTAACCAGACCAGCCAGTCATATACCAGGCTTGACGGAGGTCAGCCTCTCACCTGGTTAAGCCAACATGCCAGTTTGGAATCAACCCCCCCCCCCCCCCCCCCTTACATCGAATTTCACACAACCCTGTAACTACCCCCCGCCATTGATGTCATTTCCTCTCTGGCATGCCTCGCCAACTCTATTTATTTTTCTTGCACCTCTCCTTTTTGTGAATCGGAACCTTGAATTTCTTTGACCCGGGCTCTTCCCTCGAAAAACAGGCCCGCGGATTGGCCGGCGCCGGTGATTGATGTGTTTGTTTGACGTCGCCAACGGGACCGTGTCGTTCCAGTGACACGTACGCCCCTCGTCGGGGGGGGGGGGGGGGTATACGCCCAGGGGTGGAAAATAACCAAGTACTTTTACTCGGGTGCTTGTACTTCCAAAAGTAATTTTATACTTTCACTCCCCTACATTTCAAAGGAAATATCTTGTTTTTGCCCCAGGGGGCTAATACGGCTACAGTACATGGACAATACCCCTTACCTTTAGCCACACTCACTCACTCACTCACTCACTCACTCACTCACTCACTCACTCACTCACTCACTCACTCACTCACTCACTCACTCACTCACTCACTCACTCACTCACTCACTCACTCACTCACTCACTCACTCACTCACTCACTCACTCACTCACTCACACACAGGGTATTTCCTTCTTGTTTAACTGTGTATATTAATCCTGCAGTCACTGGTCACTTTGAAGGAAAAGGATTTTTGCATATAAAAAAACACAATACGTAATATGTTGAAACGATAGGACTACAATTAGAGCCAGCCATGTGTAACAGGAAGTCATCACGACTCTAATAAATTATTTAATAAGTGGACCACCAAGTGATCCAACGTAACGTAACGTAACATAACACAACATAACATAACAAACAAATAATAATACTAACCTTTGTACTATCTTTTACTAGTACATTGCTCTTTGCACTTTGCTACTAAGTAATCTTCCTTGTCTATATTACTACCTACTATACTAATAATGTCTATACGACTATGCACTCAAGTTCAACACGGTTTGACATATAGAGGTCTCTGTATCAAGGGCTGCTCATGTTAGCCCTAGAAGCAGAGATCTCAGCTCGCTCTCTGCTCTCTCTCTGCTTTCTCTCTGCACTCTCTCTGCTCTCTCTGCTCTGCTCTCTCTGCTCTCATTTCTCTGCTCTCTCTCTGCTCTCATTTCTCTGCTCTCTCTCTCTGCTCTCTCTCTGCTCTCTGCTCTGCTCTCTGCTCTGCTCTCTCTCTGCTCTCTCTTGATGTAAATAAGCTATCACTGAATCTGTTCTCTCTGCTCTGCTCTCTCTGCTCTCATTTCTCTGCTCTCTCTCTGCTCTCATTTCTCTGCTCTCTGCTCTCTGCTCTCTCTGCTCTCTCTGCTCTCTGCTCTCTCTCTGCTCTCTGCTCTCTCTCTGCCCTCTGCTCTGCTCTCTCTGCTCTCTCTCTGCTTTCTCTCTGCTCTCTCTCTGCGCTCTCTCTGCTCTCTGCTCTCTCTCTGCTCTCTCTGCTCTCTCTGCTCTCTGCTCTCTCTCTGCTCTCTCTTGATGTAAATAAGCTATCACTGAATCTGAAAAAAACTAAATTCATGATTTTTGGCAATCGAAAACTAGATGAAAATATAGTACTGACCATAGATGGAGTTGATATAGAGAGAGTTAATGAATTTCGTTTTCTTGGTGTGATTATGGATGATAAATTAACATGGAAATCTCACATAGCACACGTTAAAAAAAATATGTCCAAGAGTATTTTTGTTATGAATAAAGTGAAGGATGTGTTAGAGTATGAGGCAATGAGAACACTCTACTGTTCACTCATCTCACCTTATATCAGTTATTGTGTTGAAGTATGGGGGAATACTTATAGGACCAATATAAAACCATTATATATACTACAGAAGAGGGCTGTAAGAATCACACATAAAGTGAATTATCGAGAACACACAAACACATTATTTATTAAATCTAGAAACTTGAAGACATGGTTAAGTTTCAAACAATGTTAATTATGTTTAAGGCAAGAAATAATACACTGCCAGAAAAACTACAAAATCTTTTTCATTTAGAAAGTGAGTTTAGTAGGAGAAAATACAATTTTAAACATCAGTTTGCACGTACCACACTTAAACAGATGTGTCCTTCAGTTATTGGTGTAAAGTTGTGGAATTATCTCCATAGCGAGCGTAAGGGATGTAATAGTGTTTATCAATTCAAAAAAATATATAAAAAAATTATATTTAGTCAGTATGAAAATCAAATGTGATCTGAATAGTGAGATATTTTTTTTATTATTTCTTTTTTAATTCTTTATTCTTTATTATTATTTTTTTTATCCACTTTTTCTCCCATTTTCTATATTTTCTCCCATCCCAATTTCGTATCATCCAATTCAACCCTCCCCTGTCACGGATGCTGTTTCTTGCCTCCCACAAGCCGGCTGCAATGTGGACTAAGTCATACATAGCACAAGTCCCCTCCGGTACTTGAGGTAACAGCAGTCGCATCTTTTCACCTGCGCAGCTCGATCTCTCAGTGGCGAGGAGTAACGCGTGGGAGCCAGGCTCACGCTGCCCCCGACACTTCCTGATTCTACTGCGCAGGCGCACCAACCGACCTGTAGGAGTCGCTGTCCACAACGCCCGATCCCCACCCATCAGTTTCCCACCCCCTAATACGGCCAATGTGTATTAGTACGGACGACCAGCTAAACTGAAAGCAAATGTCTCCAGCATTTCGTGGCGAGCGCCTTGCCCACTATGCCACGTAGCCGCCCTATTCTTTATTATTATTATTATTATTATTATTATTATTATTATTATTATTATTATTATTATTATTATTATTATTATTATTATTATTATTATTATTATTATTATAAAAAAAATTGTTTAACTGTGGATTGTGTGTTTCTTGTATAATGGTATAAATTATTATTTTGTGTAAATTAGGTTGTACGCCGACCATTAAGTAAATACTTGTTTAGTTTAGGAATAAGGGGCAGGGGCAAGAATAAGATTTATTCTTCTTCCTGCTCCTTTTGTCCATGGAATGATATTTATGATTGTGTAATGAAGAAACTCTGATTGTATTGATTCCATGTGGCAAATAAAAAAAAATAAAAAAAACTCTGAACTGAACTGCTCTCTCTCTGCTTTCTCTCTGCTCTCTCTCTCTGCTCTCTCTCTCTCGGCTCTCTGCTCTCATTTCTCTGCTCTCTGCTCTCTCTCTCTGCTCTCATTTATCTGCTCTCTGCTCTCTGCTCTGCTCTCTCTTTGCTCTCGTTTCTCTGCTCTCTGCTCTCTCTCTGCTCTCATTTCTCATTTATCTGCTCTCTCTCTGCTCTCTGCTCTCTGCTCTCTGCTCTCTGCTCTCTCTATGCCCTCTGCTCTGCTCTCTGCTCTCTCTATGCCCTCTGCTCTGCTCTCTGCTCTCTCTATGCCCTCTGCTCTGCTCTCTGCTCTCTCTGCTCTCTGCTCTCTCTCTCTGCTCTCTCTATGCCCTCTGCTCTGCTCTCTCTGCTCTCTGCTCTCTCTCTCTGCTCTCTCTGCTCTCTGCTCTCTCTCTCTGCTCTCTCTATGCCCTCTGCTCTGCTCTCTGCTCTCTCTATGCCCTCTGCTCTGCTCTCTGCTCTCTCTGCTCTCTGCTCTCTCTCTCTGCTCTCTCTGCTCTCTGCTCTCTCTCTCTGCTCTCTCTATGCCCTCTGCTCTGCTCTCTGCCCTCTGCTCTGCTCTCTTTCTGCTCTCTGCTCTGCTCTCTCTGCTCTCATTTCTCTGCTCTGCTCTCTGCTCTCTCTCTCTGCTCTCTGATCTCTGCTCTCTCTCTGCTCTGCTCTCTGATCTCTGCTCTCTCTCTGCTCTCTCTGCTCTGCTCTCTGATCTCTGCTCTGCTCTCTGCTCTCTCTGCTCTGCTCTCTGATCTCTGCTCTCTGCTCTGCTCTCTCTGCTCTCTCTGCTCTGCCCTCTGCTCTGCTCTCTCTCTCTGCTCTGCTCTCTGCTCTCTCTCTGCTCTCTCTGCTCTCTCTGCTCTCTGCTCTCTGCTCTCTCTCTGCCCTCTGCTCTGCTCTCTCTGCTCTCTCTCTGCTTTCTCTCTGCTCTCTCTCTGCGCTCTCTCTGCTCTCTGCTCTCTCTCTGCTCTCTCTGCTCTCTCTGCTCTCTCTCTGCTCTCTCTGCTCTCTCTGCTCTCTCTCTGCTCTCTCTGCTCTCTGCTCTCTCTCTGCCCTCTGCTCTGCTCTCTCTGCTCTCTCTCTGCTTTCTCTCTGCTCTCTCTCTGCGCTCTCTCTGCTCTCTGCTTTCTCTCTCTGCTCTCTCTCTGCTCTCATTTATCTGCTCTCTGCTCTCTCTCTGCTCTCATTTATCTGCTCTCTGCTCTCTCTGCGCCCTCTGCTCTCTCTCTGCTCTCATTTATCTGCTCTCTGCGCCCTCTGCTCTGCTCTCTGCTCTGCTCTCTGCTCTCATTTATCTGCTCTCTGCTCTCATTTATCTGCTCTCTGCTCTCTCTCTGCTCTCTCTCTGCTCTCTCTCTGCTCTCTCTCTGCTCTCATTTATCTGCTCTCTGCCCTCTGCTCTGCTCTCTGCTCTCATTTATCTGCTCTCTGCTCTCTCTCTGCTCTCTGCTCTCATTTATCTGCTCTCTGCTCTCTCTCTGCTCTCTTTCTGCCCTCTGATCTGCTCTCTCTCTGCCCTCTGGTCTGCCCTCTGCTCTGCTCTCTGCTCTCTCTCTGCTCTCTCTCTGCCCTCTGCTCTGCTCTCTGCTCTCTCTCTGCTCTCTCTGCCCTCTGCTCTGCTCGCTCTCTCTGCTCTCTCTGCTTTCTCTCTCTGCTCTCTCTCTACTCTCTCTCTGCTCTCATTTATCTGCTCTGCTCTCATTTATCTGCTCTGCTCTCTCTCTCTGCTCTCATTTATCTGCTCTCATTTCTCTGCTCTCTGCTCTGCTCTCATTTCTCTGCTCTGCTCTCTCTCTGCTCTCATTTCTTTGCTCTCATTTATCTGTTCTCTGCTCTCATTTCTCTGCTCTCCCTCTGCTCTCCCTCTGCTCTCTCTCTGCTCTCATTTCTCTGCTTTCTCTCTGCTCTCTGCTCTCATTTCTCTGCTCTCTGCTCTCATTTCTCTGCTCTGCTCTCATTTCTCTGCTCTCTCTCTCTGCTCTCTCATTTCTCTGCTCTCTCTCTCTGCTCTCATTTCTCTGCTCTCTCTCTGCTCTCTCATTTATCTGCTCTCTGCTCTCATTTCTCTGCTCTCTCATTTCTCTGCTCTCTCTCTCTCTGCTCTCATTTCTCTGCTCTCTCTCTCTCTGCTCTCTCATTTCTCTGCTCTCTGCTCTCTCATTTATCTGCTCTCTCTCTGCTCTCTGCTCTCATTTCTCTGCTCTCTCTCATTTCTCTGCTCTCTCTCATCTCTCTGCTCTCTCTGCTCTCTGCTCTCCTCCTCTTTCATATCAAGGGAGGATTTAAAAGATGGGAGGCCTGACTTTAGGATTAGGGCTTGTGTTGCTTCTGTCCCCCCAGTGATTCACGGTGAGGAGCGGTGAGGAGTGGAGCTCATCGGAACATCTCTCGCAGGGGGAATGGAGATGTTGTAAAACCTGTAAAAACCCATGGCACTAAATCTACCACTTGATTTCTCCTGCTGTCGTTTACATGACTGGGATCAGCAGTTTAATGGGATCTTGTGGCCCCGCCCTGCACAGGAAGTGGTAAAAGTTTGGAACACGGTGTGCTTCTGGCTGAGATTTACACGGTGTCCTGTTTGTTTTGGTTGGCGTTTTTTTTTATTTATTTTTTACGACACGTGGCTTTTCTGAGGGCTGTGTACAACCCTCCCTTGTTAATGTGTTGTAACGTAATGGTGACATAGGGCCTAGCATCTGTGGGCGGGTGTGTGTGTGTGTGTGTGTGTGTGTGTGTGTGTGTGTGTGTGTGTGTGCGTGTGTGTGTGTGTGTGTGTGTGTGTGTGTGTGTGTGTGTGTGTGTGTGTGTGTGTGCGTGCCCTCCTGTAGTAGCACCTTCCCAGCTGCCCCCCCCCCCCCCCACCTCCTGCCAATGTGGTCAACTGGTTGCCACTTAATCCATCACATCAGCTCCAGTACCCCCCCCCCCCCCCACACAGCAAATCCCATTAGGACCAACTCTATCAGGGTGAGAGAAAGATCGCCTCTTCATATTAGCTTACATCTCATTATGTCAGCAGAGCAAGTTCCCAGCACCCGGGATGCCTTGGCTCGGGGAGTGTGTGTGTGTGTGTGTGTGTGTGTGTGTGTGTGTGTGTGTGTGTGTGTGTGTGTGTGTGTGTGTGTGTCTGTGTCTGTGTCCGTGTGTCTGTGTGTGTTTGGTGGGGGAAAGCCAGGAAGCTAGCGTAGAGCTGTTAGTGTTGGCACGGCGCCAGCTGAGAGGGTGCCAGCATGACCAGGCAGCAGTAGTTCTTCTCTAATTAACTCCCCGCGCGCCGTCAGGAGCGCACGTGCTCACACACACACATGCACACACACACACACACGCACGCACGCACACACAGACGCACACACGCACTCGCACGTATAGAGAAGTACTTTCGCTGTAGCGTGCACACTCGACACAAAAAGTCGTATACCTGGTGCACATTGGATCGGAGACACTGGGTACTAGAGAATGTGTACATGTGTACTAGTATGTACTTGTGTATGATTGTGTACTAGTCTATGTGTTCTATAGTGTATGCATATTAGTATCCAGTATGTGTACTAGTATGTATACTAGTGTATGTGTACTAGTGTATGTGTACTAGTGTATGTGTACTAGTGTATGTATGTGTACTAGTGTATGTGTACTAGTGTATGTGTACTAGTGTATGTGTACAGGAAGATATCTTCTTCGTGATTCGAACCACATTGTGAGCCCAGTATCATGATGGAATGAGTCCGGCGCCCAAGTGGCGAACCATGTAATGCGCTGCGTCACGAAGCGACCGACCCGGGTTCGATTCCCGGACCCGCCGTCCTTTGCCGAATGTCTCCCCCCCACTCTGTCTCCCGTTCTTCCTCTCTCTCTCTCTACCGGGCTGCCCGGTAGTAATAACAATAAAAAAGAATCTACAAAAAACATAATAAAAATATGATTGAATGAGTCATGAGTCACCCTAATATATTTATAAATTGTATGTTTTTCTCTCATGGTGCTCTGTGACGCATCGTAGTGACACTGTCATTTTATCCATGAGTCCCCTATGCAATTCTCTTGTTCACTGCCCTGTTGAAGAGGCTTCATGGTGGCTCTGTAAGCCAGGGGGGGACACCGTCCTCTACCCTTCTCCTTCCACCCAGCTCTCTGCTTTCACTCAGTGTTTACATAATAGATGCACTATTTTCATGAAACATGTTTCCCTCTTCAATTCTGCAGTGATTTCAACCTCGGAGTGAATCATGTATTTTTAGATTAGATTAGATTTGATTCAATTCGATTCGATTAGATTCAAATGTATTGTCATCATAACAAGCACAGTACAACGAAAATAGGTTTGGCATCCAACCAGAGTGCAAATGTAAAGTACAATCAGGGGTGCAGTGGTAATATCAGAAGTGGCTGTACGCTGTTTAAATGACGCCACGTGCACGCGCGCGCATACATGTTCCCTCGCGTGCGCACAGAACAGATGATTATTATGCATAAATGATAGGAAACATGTTTGTATAGGAAATTACTAGTTTTAGTTTAGTTTTTGTAAATATTGCCTTGAAATAGAGAAGCTGAAAAAGGTAGCAGGATGTAGCCTTCAATATATAAAGAAATTATATTGTCAACAGATGGTTGAAAAACAAACAATGTTTTAAATGTAATTGTAGATACAATATTGTAGTTACAATTTCTTTAATTGAATTAACTTAAACTAGAAAAGTAAATACAAACTAAATTCACAATGTAACTTACAGTTTACAGTTTCCTTCTGAAGCACAACGAAATGTCTCATACTTCCAGTCGGGACCATTTGGTTCCACAGCTCAAGCAAACCCCCACCAATTGGTACAGGGCTTGTATTTTGGTTTTGCACTTCTCGTTCTTTGTTATGCTATTGGTATCCTATTATTATGCAAAGACTAGGTGATAGATAAGTTGCCGGTACTTGGCGCACGGCGTGACGAGTCGAGTGAAAGTTGTGAGCGAATTTTTGTGTGCGCGTACTTCTGCTCAGAAAACTGCTGGGTCAGCGTGGTACCGCGTGGGACCACCACTGCACCACTGAGTACAATAGTAATATACAATGTAGTATATTAAACTGGAAATAAGATATATGAATTAGTACTACTGAGTTATAGTGCTAATCAGATGTACATTATGTACAGTACACTGTATTATCTATGTACAGTGATACAGGTATAAAGACACTATGGTAGTAAGTCATAGCTACTGGCCAGCAGCGTAACTAGTAAGAGTAGGTAAGGGATATGTACAGGTATAGATATAGTATCTGCAGTTTATATAATAGATGCACTATTTTCATTAACCCTGTGAGGCCCTCGTTGCAAAATTACAACATCACTTTTAGCTTTTAGCTATTTAAAAAAAGTCTGTAAATCTTTATTAAAAAAGACCTTGAGCACATTTACATAGTCAATGGGTCCTGTTGTTCAGCCTCACAATGCTATTGGATAGTAAATGTGTTTATACTTTATAGGTCCCACATTCTGGCCTCTGAAGTTTCTCATGTTAATTTGGGCTTCACAGGGTTAAACATGTTTTCCTCTTCAATTCTGCAGTGATGTAAACTTCGGAGCAAATCATGTCTTTTCTACTAAGAACTCTAAGTTCTCGAGGTCTAGAAACATATCCATCCCAGGGTCTGAACAATAAGCATGCAGGAGGGCCAGACAGCAGCCAGACGGCAGGGGAACTGGGGAAGGGAATGCATGGGTTTCAGACAGCAGTGTCCTCTAACAGCCAGAAACCCTGACTGCAAAGAGCTTTTCACATCGTCAGAGAGCGAGAGCCATTACGGAGGAAAGTCAAGTCACAGATGTACGAGGTTGAGACAAGGTTAACTCCAAAATGTTAAACCAGGACCTCTGACAGACTATACCTGCTTGTTTTACATTTACATTACATTTAGCTGACGCTTTTATCCAAAGCGACTTACAAGTTCTGTACGACAAGTCATCAGGAAGGGTACAACTCTATCAGCTGAGTAACAATGTTCATCAAAGTGTTGCGTGTTACAGTGTAGGATAGTTTATTAGGTGCATGACAGTAAGGTTAGTTAGGGTTAGAGTTTTATTTTTTTTATTACATTATTATTTCAGATAATGGTTGAAGAACTGCGTCTTAAGTCGACGGCGGAAGATTGGACGGGTTTCGGCTGTCCTAACTGGGGTGGGTAGTTCATTCCACCATTGTGGGGCAAGGACTGAGAATAGGCGACTTCTCTTTGATGACCCTCCCGGGGCTTGGATAGGAGTAGGTCTGAGGCGGCCAGAAGATGCAGAGCGTAGGGGTCTTGAGGGTGTGTAGTTCGAGACCATTGACCGGAGGTAGGCGGGAGCGGTTCCCTTTGCCGCACGGTATGCTAGGTCGAGGGCCTTGAAGCGGATACGTGCAGCAATGGGGAGCCAGTGCAGGTCCCTAAGAAGTGGGGTGACATGGGCCGACTTCGGTAGGGTTGAGATCAGGCGGGCCGCTGCGTTCTGAATGAGTTGAAGAGGCTTGGTGGCAGTGGCCGGGAGGCCAGCGAGCAGTGCGTTGCAGTAGTAGAGGCGGGAGATGACTGTTGATTGGACGAGGAGTTGGGTGGCTTCTTTTGTCAGGAAGGGGCGGATCCTTCTGACGTTGCTCAGGAGGAATCTGCAGGTTCTGGTTGTCGCTGCGATGTGAGCAGAGAAGTTCAACTGGTCGTCGAGGACAACACCAAGGTTCTTGGCGGTCGGGGACGCTTGTTCAGTGAGGTCCACGATGAGGAGTTATAACTCAGTAATATAATAATCACATTATCTTCATTAACTTCATTAACTTATAACTCAGTAATATAATAATAATAATAATAATAATAATAATAATAATAATAATAATAATAATAATAATAATAATAATAATAATAATAATAATAATAATAATAATAATAATAATAATAATAATAATAATAATAATAATAATAATAATAATAATAATAATAATAATAATAATAATAATAATAATAATAATAATAATAATAATAAACTTTATTTGTATAGCACCTTTCATACAGAAACTGCAGCTCAAAGTGCTTCACAACAGAAAAAATACCACATAAAGTGCAAACATAAAATCAGTTTTTCACATTAGGATCTAACATCCCAACAGGCCACCTTGTTTATGGTTTGATTCAGTTTTAAATAGACAATAATAAAAAGAGTAAGATAGAATAGACAGAGTAAAATAGTGTACATAAAGTGCAGTAGGGCTGGGCGATATGGCAAAAAATCATATCGCGATAACGATATGATAATGTTATCATATTTCTCGATATCGATAATTATCGAAATTGTTATAAGTAAAAAAAGAAATTTTATTTTTTATTTTTTATTTTTTTTTAAACAACAGATGTATGTTTATTTTGCAGCAATTCTTTGTCGTTGCCGCCATCTTTAGTGTTACATCCCCTCACACTCCAGTTCTCAGGCTGCAGCTGGTTTACAAGCGAAAGTAAACCGGCTTCTCTGCTGGCTGTGGCTCCAGGGGAGTTGAACAGTTCTGGCTCTGCTAGTTTATTTTCGATCTTTTGGCGCTTTTTTGGTGGACAAACCACCGCACATGTGCACCGTGACTCGTGACTGGAGTCTAGCTCTACAGACGGTTTCAAACTGTATTTTAAATTAGAAAGCAAACAAAATAAATGGACAAGAGAAAAATATATCTCAATTTGGTCAGTATTGTCATTTGGACAAGCAAAGCCATTACTTTAAGTTGCAGGCAAGAAAGACAAGTCTGTCCACTGTCTCTGGTTTTAAAACTGCCCTGTTGCAGGTCAAAAAAAAAAACGATTTTTCGATATCGATTATTAAAATATATCGCAATATTTATCGTTATATCGCCCAGCCCTAAAGTGCAGACATATAAAATCACAGTTTTTTACAGTGCAATAAAATAGTTCTGGATTACGGTTTAACAGTTCAAAGTTGTCTTTACCTTCTCTGTTTGATATCCACAGTTTAAAACCTGACAGTATTCCCTCCTGTTTGATACCCACTTTGACCCTTCAAACCTCCTACTCAGGGCAAACCTCCCAATCAGGGCGCAGTTCCCTCTCTCGGGGTGCAGTTCTAGGCCTGGGTCCTACACAGTTTTAAAGCCTGACAGTCGTTCTTGTTTGATACCCACACAGTTTAATACCTGACCATTTTGAACCTGTAATAAAAAGAGTAAAATAGTGCAGTGCAATAAAATAGTAGAATAGAATAGATAGTAAAATTATGCAACAGTGCAGTGCAATAAAAAGTTAAGTAAAATTATGAAAAATAAAATAGAATGGACAGAGTAAAATAGTGATACAGTACAATCAAAGGTGGAGTGTATTAAAAGGCTATGATGAAGAGGTACGTTTTAAGCAATTTTTTGAAAATATTAAGAGATCTAGCTTCCCTAATGTCCATAGGTAGTGTGTTCAATAACTTTGGTGCATAGTTTGCGAAGATTCTCTTTAGGCTGGATAATAATCAATGCCTTTGGTAACTTATAACTGAGTAATATAATAATCACATTACCTTTGGTAATTTATAACTCAGTATGACATTACCTTTGGTATCTTATAACTCAGTAATATAATAATCACATTACCTTCATTAACTTATAACTCAGTAATATAATAATCACATTACCTTCGGCAACTTATAACTCAGTAATATAATAATCACATTACCTTCATTAACTTATAACTCAGTAATATAATAATAATAATAACTTTATTTGTATAGCACTTTTCATACAGAGGTTGCAGTTCAAAGTGCTTCACAACAGTAAAAAATACAGGCATAAGCGAGCATAAAAAAGATAGACAAGGCTCTCCGCTTACAGTTTTCACTAATACAAATAATAAAAATAGTTTAAAATGATTCAGTTTAAAAATAGTATAACATTTTAAAATAGAACGGACATAAAAAATACAGGCATGAGCGAGCATAGCAAGGTATGGTAAATCACAGTGTTTCACATTAGGATCTAGCATCCTAATAGGCTCTCTATTCAGTAATACAAATAATCACAGTGTTTCACATTTGGAAAAATAGCCATCAGTAAGAAGTAAAAAGTGCGATAACCGACACATGAATTTGATAGGCAGTGTATAAGAGTAGGCAGGGTAAGAATAGTGCAGGTAAGTACAAGTTGTGTCAGGATATCCCTGATGTTTCCTCTTGCCACTAGGTGGTAGCAGATATCTATCAGTGAAATGCCTGAGCAAAGAGATAGGTTTTAAGCTGTCTTTTAAAGATGTCTAGCGAGTTGGCTTCTCTCATGTTTTGGGGTAGTTTGTTCCATAGTTTTGGGGCATAGTTGATAAAGGCTGCATTACCGATCCTCTTTTGACTGCTTCTGGAGCCTCTAGTAGTCCAGGCTGATGATCGCAGTGTTCTTGCTGGTGTGTAATTTATTAGAGTGTTGGCGATGTAGCTAGGTCCCTGTCCATTTAGAGCTTTGTATGTAAGGAGAAGGACCTTAAAGTCAATTCTAAATGTTACAGGAAGCCAGTGTAAAGAAGCTAAGACTGGACTAATGTGCTCTCTCCTTTTGGTTCTAGTTAGCAGTCGGGCTGCAAAGTTTTGGATTAGCTGAAGCCTCTCTGTGGTTTTCTTAGGGAGACCTGTGAAAAGTGCATTACAGTAGTCTAACCGGCTAGATATGAATGCATGAATTAGCTTCTCAGCATCGTTCTGATTAATAAATGGTCGTACTTTTGCTATATTTCTGAGATGGAAGAACGATGTTTTCGTCACTTTGCTAATATGAGAATTGAAGTTCAGTTCTGAATCTATGATAACCCCGAGACTAGTGACCTCAGATTTGATCCAAGGGGTTAGTCCCCCCAGGTTCTTTATTAATGTTTCTTTTTTAGTTTTGGAGCCGATAATTAGAATATCAGTTTTGTTCTCGTTTAGTTTCAGGAAGTTCTTACTCATCCGTTTATTTATTGCCAGTAAGCAGTCTGTAATGGAGCTAATCGCTGTATCATTTGGTTCAGCAGATATGTACAGTTGTGTATCATCCGCATAGCTATGGAAATCTACATTATGTTCTCTGATGATATCACCCAGCGGTAACATGTAAAGGGAGAAGAGTAAAGGACCTAAGCAACTCCCTTGTGCAACTCCATAGTTGTTCATTAACTTATAACTCAGTAATATAATAATCACATTACCTTCGGCAACTTATAACTCAGTAATATAATAATCACATTACCTTCATTAACTTATAACTCAGTAATATAATAATCACATTACCTTCATTAACGTATAACTAAGTAATATAATAATCACATTACCTTCGGTAACTTATAACTCAGTAATATAATAATAGAATGTACTATATAATACATTACCTTCAGCAACTTAAGCTTACTTTGGATCCAAAATCGATAGAATATTGTCATACTATCAATTTATTCCAATTAAAAAACGACAGTAAATTGGAAATCATATTTTTATGATTTTCAAATTAGAAAGTAGCGAAACTCAGTGAATGTGGAGTTAGGATGACGTAGCGTTTCGCGTTCAATGATGCAGATCGCCTTTAACACACAACTGTCCTGAAAGAGTTCAAAATGGACTCACAGCGTCTTTAACAAGCGATGGGGGGGCAGTCCTGAAAGAGTTCAAAATGGACTCACAGCGTCTTTAACAAGCGATGGGGGGGCAGTCCTGAAAGAGTTCAAAATGGACTCACAGCGTCTTTAACAAGCGATGGGGGGGCAGTCCTGAAAGAGTTCAAAATGGACTCACAGCGTCTTTAACAAGCGATGGGGGGGCAGTCCTGAAAGAGTTCAAAATGGACTCACAGCGTCTTTAACAAGCGATGGGGGGGCAGTCCTGAAAGAGTTCAAAATGGACTCACAGCGTCTTTAACAAGCGATGGGGGGGCGGGGGGGGGCGTACCGAAAGAGTTCAAAATGGACTGACAGTGTCTTTAACACGCGATGGGGGGGGGGGGGGGGGGCGTCCTGAAAGATTTCAAAATGGACTCATCGCGTCTTTAACACGCGATGGGGGGGGGGGGGGGGGGCGAAAGAGTTCAAAATGGACTGACAGCGTCTGGGGGGGGGGGGCGTCCTGAAAGATTTCAAAATGGACTCATCGCGTCTTTAACACGCGATGGGGGGGGGGGGGGGGGGGGGTACTGAAAGAGTTCAAAATGTACTCATAGCGTCTTTAACACGCATTGGGGGGGGCCGTCCTAAAGGAGTTCAAAATGGACTCATAATGTCTTTAGTCTGATGTCTTCAGTTACTCATTACTGTCATCCTTCACTGTAGGACACATACAGACCCAGAGACAACAGGCGAGAGACAACATTTCAAGTTCAACCCCCCCCTTCGCTTGGCTTCCCTCAGGTGACCCTGAGCTCAGGCTCCTGACTGGAAGGTGGCGGGGGGGCAGGCGGGGGGGGGGGGGGGGGGCAACGTCAGGGAGCGCCTCAGGGTTCACACCCACGGGTCTCACGTGGCAATGCTCCCCCCTCTCCTCTCAATTGCTTTTGACACACAGAGAAAGAGAGAGAGAGAGAGAGAGAGAGAGAGAGAGAGAGAGAGACATAGAGAGGAGACAGACAGAGAGAGAGAGAGGCAGAGAGAGAGAGAAAGAGAGAGAGAGAGAGAGAGAGAGAGAGAGAGAGAGAGAGACAGTTTTGATAAGTGCTTAAGTTTGATATGTTCTGATTGTTTTGATTGTTCTAACGGGTGTGCTTGATTGTTCTAACGCACATGTAAACATGTGTTTCCCATGTCAATTCCCCTTTGAATTGAATTTAAATTGAATTGACACAGAGAGAGAGAGAGGGAGAGAGAGAGAGACAGACAGAGAAAGATGAAGAGAGAGAGAGAGAGAGAGAGAGAGAGAGAGAGAGAGAAGGAGGAGGAGGAAGGAAAAAACAAACAAATGTGCTCTAGGAGAAGTGTACAGATAGACAGGAATGTGGACCGGCCGCCCCCATCCCCCCTCCCCCACAGACTATTTTTATTGGAGTAGCTTTTGCAAAAGAAAACAAAAGAAACACCTGACATTCAGCGGACAGAGGAGCTCGAACACAGCAGACGCTGGGGGAGGACGCGGAGGTTTGAAACATGGAAATCATTCGATGCCACTGACAGCGGGGAGATGTGCGTGCGTGAGGAAGTTCTTTGAATGATAAATAAATCACTTCAAGTATCGTCACGGAGCTCCCACCGTGGATGAAATTATCTCGAAACATTGTGAACAGCTCCCCCTGTTGAGATCCAACTGCCGTGGTTGACTTCATCTGACGGGTCGTCTCTATTTGACAAGAGAGAGACAGACAGGAGAGGAGACCTCTCTGTGTCTCTAACGTCCTCTTGTTCTTCCCGCCGTTCGACCACTTCACCCTTTCAGCCGTAAAGCTTTTGAAACGTTTTCTCAGAATATCCCTAATCTCACGCCCGAAGTAAAGGAAAAATAAGCCAACGTTTGTGTGTGTCTTGTGTGTGAGAGAGAGAGAGAGAGAGAGAGAGAGAGAGGGGCGACTTGTCAGTTCTGTGTCTGTACTTGCCCGGTGAAGGTCGTGTCAGGGCAGGACAGGAGACGTCGTTTGGAGGGTCTTTTATTGTAACCAGCCCATGCCGTACGAAACATGCACGCACGCACGCACGCACGCACACACACACACACACACACACACACACACACACACACACACACACACACACACACACACACACACACACACACACACACACACACACATGGTACACACACATGCGTGCACAAGTCAGAGTCACACAAGCGCACACAAGCATAAGCACAGGGCCACACACATGCATAAGAAATACGATCTGTGTTTACACACATAGGCTACACACACACACACAGACAAATATACACACAATAATTAATAACTTAACAAGGTGCATAAGGGGAACACCACCCTAATTAAGAATTCCAATATGTTATTTCCATGGCCTGGGGAATCAATATTATCCGTCGATATTTGTGAAGATGAGCCACTCTCTCATAAAGACTCGAACCTGTGACGTCGTCGCGTAGAAGGTCTGGAGCTTCTCCATAGACACTGAATGGGAGACAGATTGTGTGGAGCCACATAATGGAGAAGGCAGCTTCAGACTTTATACCTGATCAACATTAGATTTTTACCACTCTAGTTTGTTGGATTTGGGAGAGAGTTGTTTGTTAATATTTATGGACTGTCTTAGACCATTATGAACATGTATGGATTATTAAACTAGGCATAATTCGCTTTTACGACTAGTTCATTAGGTCCCAATTCTCTGCTTATTGACCTTTACTATTATTGTCATATGGGGCGGCTGAGTGGCGCAGTGGGCAAGGCGCTCGCCACTAACGCAGGATACGCTGGTATCGAGCCCAGCTCTCGGCGTTGCTACCGGCTTGGCCGGCCGTCATACTAACACAATTGGCAGTGTTAGGGGGTGGGAAAGCCGGTGGGTGGGGATTGGACGTTGTGGACAGCGACTCCTACAGGTCGGTTGGGTGACGCCGGTGCGGCGGAAACAGGAAGTAGCGGGGGCAGTGTGAGCCTCCCACGCGTTACTACTCGCCACTGAGAGATCGAGCTGCTGCGGTGAAAAGATGCGACAGGCTGCCTCCTCGTGTACCGGAGGGGACACGTGATGCAAGGCTTCTATCCTCACTACAGCCGACCAGTGGGAGGCATAGTCTAGCAACGTTCAAGACAGGGGAGGGAAGAATTGGATAATACGAAATTGGGATGGGAGAAAAAATAGAAAAGAAAATAAGGAGAAAAAGTGGATAAAAAAAAAACGATTACTGTCATATTATCGTATGAAAGGATATTGTCTAGGATGGATTTGTTCCTAGATAGGTTGGTATTTACATTCGCATAAGAAAAAAAATAAGAAAAAATTATTTTGCTTTTGTCAACAAGGACTTGTTGTTTTGCAAGATATGTTTACAGGTTGTTAACAGCGTTGTCTCCTCAGGCTTGTGTCTATTAGGGTTGGACAATTAATCAAGTTTAAATTTCAATTGATTTTGTCTTCCCACATGAAAACAAGATAATTGAGATAAAATGATTATTGTGCCGCATGCCGTGTTGCTCTCATTTTGTCTTGTGTTGTAAATGCAGCGCACCCTTCCTTCACAGTGGTGCGCTCCACCCCACATCCCCCCAAATACCTATACCAGTCCAGAATAGTTTTAATATCAGATATCAGATCTATGCCAGGCCACAATAGAGTTTGGTATAAGATATCAGATCTATGCCAGGCCAGAATAGAATTTTGGTATCCAATATCAGACCTATGCCAGGCCAAAATAGAGTTTTGGTATTGCGTCAAACATGTCAGATATTAAAGCAAACGTTTTGACACACAGAGGAACGTTAGATCTCTCTAACAGAGAAAAATGGATTATATGTCAGTCATGTTTGTCTGGTGACTCCAGATGAAAGGTCTTAAGTCCATACTGTTCAGTAAAAGTGACAGCTCGGATCAATACCGAGTATCGGCCCAAGTTCAGGACTCTGAGTGAGATATCGGCAGTGCGAAGCTGGTATCGGTCCATCCCTACTATCAGTTGATTTGAATTGGAAGCCCGGTGCGTTTCATCATGCAGTGATCTGTCCAGGTGGCAGATAGTCGGTGAGATAGAACCAGGGATACGTAGATGATTTAATTGACATGGAATGATTTGTCCCTGTCAGAGTCTTTACCTAGATGTGACAACGGTGCTCTGACTTCTTGATATCACCTGGCATGAGGAGGAGTGAGGAGGAGTGAGGAGGCATGAGGAGGAGTGAGGAGGCATGAGGAGGAGTGAGGAGGAGTGAGGGCATGAGGAGGAGTGAGGAGGCATGAGGAGGAGTGAGGAGGAGTGAGGGGGCATGAGGAGGAGTGAGGGGGCATGAGGAGGAGTGAGGAGGAGTGAGGAGGCATGAGGAGGAGTGAGGAGGCATGAGGAGGAGTGAGGAGGAGTGAGGGCATGAGGAGGAGTGAGGAGGCATGAGGAGGAGTGAGGAGGCATGAGGAGGAGTGAGGAGGTGTGAGGAGGCATGAGGAGGAGTGAGGAGGCATGAGGAGGAGTGAGGAGGCATGAGGAGGAGTGAGGAGGCGTGAGGAGGAGTGAGGAGGAGTGAGGAGGAGTGAGGAGGCATGAGGAGGAGTGAGGAGGCATGAGGAGGAGTGAGGAGGCGTGAGGAGGCATGAGGAGGAGTGAGGAGGTGTGAGGAGGCATGAGGAGGAGTGAGGAGGTGTGAGGAGGAGTGAGGAGGCATGAGGAGGCATGAGGAGGAGTGAGGGCATGAGGAGGAGTGAGGAGGCATGAGGAGGAGTGAGGAGGTGTGAGGAGGCATGAGGAGGAGTGAGGAGGCGTGAGGAGGAGTGAGGAGGCATGAGGAGGAGTGAGGAGGCGTGAGGAGGAGTGAGGAGGCATGAGGAGGCATGAGGAGGAGTGAGGAGGCATGAGGAGGAGTGAGGAGGCGTGAGGAGGAGTGAGGAGGCATGAGGAGGAGTGAGGAGGCGTGAGGAGGAGTGAGGAGGCATGAGGAGGAGTGAGGAGGCGTGAGGAGGAGTGAGGAGGAGTGAGGAGGCATGAAGAGGAGTGAGGAGGAGTGAGGGGGCATGAGGAGGAGTGAGGAGGCATGAAGAGGAGTGAGGAGGAGTGAGGAGGCATGAGGAGGAGTGAGGAGGCATGAGGAGGAGTGAGGAGGCATGAGGAGGCATGAGGAGGAGTGAGGAGGCATGAGGAGGAGTGAGGAGGCATGAGGAGGAGTGAGGAGGCATGAGGAGGCATGAGGAGGAGTGAGGAGGCATGAGGAGGAGTGAGGAGGAGTGAGGAGGCATGAGGAGGAGTGAGGAGGCATGAGGAGGAGTGAGGGGGCATGAGGAGGAGTGAGGGGGCATGAGGAGGAGTGAGGAGGCATGAGGAGGCATGAGGAGGAGTGAGGAGGCATGAGGAGGAGTGAGGAGGCATGAGGAGCATGAGGAGGAGTGAGGAGGAGTGAGGAGGCATGAGGAGGAGTGAGGAGGAGTGAGGAGAAGTGAGGAGGCATGAGGAGGAGTGAGGAGGAGTGAGGAGGAGTGAGGAGAAGTGAGGAGGCATGAGGAGGAGTGAGGAGGAGTGAGGAGGCATGAGGAGGAGTGAGGAGGTGTGAGGAGGCGTGAGGAGGAGTGAGGAGAAGTGAGGAGGCATGAGGAGGAGTGAGGAGGAGTGAGGAGGCGTGAGGAGGAGTGAGGAGGCATGAGGAGGTGTGAGGAGGCATGAGGAGGAGTGAGGAGGCGTGAGGAGGAGTGAGGAGGCATGAGGAGGAGTGAGGAGGCGTGAGGAGGAGTGAGGAGGCATGAGGAGGAGTGAGGAGGCATGAGGAGGAGTGAGGAGGCATGAAGAGGAGTGAGGAGGAGTGAGGGGGCATGAGGAGGAGTGAGGAGGAGTGAGGGGGCATGAGGAGGAGTGAGGAGGCATGAGGAGGAGTGAGGAGGCATGAGGAGGAGTGAGGAGGCATGAGGAGGAGTGAGGAGGCATGAAGAGGAGTGAGGAGGAGTGAGGAGGCATGAAGAGGAGTGAGGAGGAGTGAGGAGGAGTGAGGAGGAGTGAGGAGGCATGAGGAGGAGTGAGGAGGAGTGAGGAGGCGTGAGGAGGAGTGAGGAGGAGTGAGGAGGCATGAGGAGGAGTGAGGAGGCATGAGGAGGAGTGAGGAGGCATGAGGAGGAGTGAGGAGGCATGAGGAGGCGTGAGGAGGAGTGAGGAGGCATGAGGAGGAGTGAGGAGGCATGAGGAGGAGTGAGGAGGCATGAAGAGGAGTGAGGAGGAGTGAGGAGGCATGAAGAGGAGTGAGGAGGAGTGAGGAGGCGTGAGGAGGAGTGAGGAGAAGTGAGGAGGCATGAAGAGGAGTGAGGAGGAGTGAGGAGGCATGAGGAGGCGTGAGGAGGAGTGAGGAGACTAGATACACTGTGTGTCTGTTAGATGTGTACAGGTAGAGGTCTACAGACTAAACTGTGTCTAGTTAGATGTGTACAGGTATAAGTCTACTGACTAAACTGTGTGTCTAGTTAGAGGTGTACTGGAGTATATTGACAAGTAGAAATGGCTCCCAGACCAGTTTACATCAAACCACCTTTGACCTCGTTCAGTTCATCCAGACCAGGTTCAACAGGTACGACGGGTCTCAACAAGATTCCTTGTTGAATTAACACATTCTGTTTTCAGCCGCTGTGGCAGTTGGATAGAATAAAAAATGTAACATGAAATCAATACTTTAAAAATCAATTGTAGATATTAGGACACACACTCAGACATGAAGGGCATTTCTATTTACCATGTTACAAGTCATCGTGTTTGTGTGTGTGTGTTTGTTTGTTTGTTTGTATGTATGTACTGTGTGTGTGTGTGTGTGTGTGTGTGTGTGTGTGTGTGTGTGTGTGTGTGTGTGTGTGTGTGTGTGTGTGTGTGTGTGTAAACCGAGGACTTCTTCCTAAAGAGTATTATTCAATGCACATCCATTGGTAATGAAAGCAATTTTCTATAATAATTATATATTTAAAAAATGACATTTACTGCTAATGCCACCTGTTTGATCTTGGGAGATAAGCCTCAACTTGTCTTGACCTGAGCGCCAGTTGTTCAGGTATTGTGACAAAGTACCTTCCCTTCAGCATTTTACACCACTGGAATGTGCTGTGCTTCCATTCACTCACACATTCACGGCGGATGTGACCTTGCAAGGTGCCAAGCTGTGTGCGTGCGTGCGTGCGTGCGTGTGTGTGTGTGTGCGTGCGTGCTCGTGTGCCAGTGGAGGAAGTAAGTGCTTAACTTAAGTAAAAGTTCAAATTCTCTTATATAATAGTACAATGAGACAATGGACTGGCCTCAACACACACACAACACGCAACATTATATTTCACAGTAAACTTGAGGGTGGTCTGGGTGTTCCCAATTTTGAATGGGCATATATTGCTACACGGCTCTCCCATCTGTTGAATATGCTGAACAGTGATGACCAGTATGTGAGAACGCTCGCCCGTTCTTCTCTTTTCTTGGACCTAAAAAGACGTAAGGTCCCCCTGGCATGTGGTTCGGACCCTAACTTCCTAGGCTTCAAGAGAAAGCCGTATGGAAAGCTGGACAGTCGCTCTCCTGGCTTCGGTGTGTGGTCAGACTGGCCGGACCTTAATGACATGTGTTGCTGGGCTGATGTTACCCTGGAGTGGGTGGGGTCTAACTCTGAGGCAGTGGCTGTCTCAGAGAATATTATATCTGACCCCAGTATCTCTGTCAGAGAATCTATGTCTGTGTGTGGAATGGATCACCAACTTCCACTGACTAATGCCCGAGGTCGCCTCCTGTGGGCACAACAACAAAGACAGCGGGAACAATGGACTGAGTTGAGACTGCAGGGGAAGATTGCGTGTCTCCCTGCTGCGGACCATTCTGTCTCTCACTCTGTGTTCAAAAATTTTGCCATAGATGAGTGCATTGTTATCTTTACTCTGAAAGCGAGATTACAGGTTTTACCATCTAAACCAGGGGTCTCAAACTTGCAGCCTGCGGGCCAATTGCGGCCCGCTGGATGATATTTTGTGGCCCCCTACTTGACATCAAAGTAAAAAAAAAAATATTATTATTTTTTTTATGTTGTGGGACTTGTACAGCAATTTGTTCAACTTTGTCAGTGCTGTAAAGTTTAAACCTTTTTAAATCTTAGACAAACAAAACACTTTGCTTTCATGAAATATTGTAAGCCGTCATTTGAGGCTTTATAAAAGCAGCACAATGAACACAAATCTGTCAGTGCCGAGTCCGACCTCATCTTAAATAACAAACAGCATTGCTTATTGTAGTTAACTCTTTCAATGCCATGCCTGGTTTTCCGTTTTACCGCTTGAATGCCACCATCCGCGCCAATGTTAACGTTAATATCGCCTAATCTATGTTTTAAATTATGGCTATGTGTCTAATCTGCCCATCGCATTATCAAATACTATTTTCCAGTCAGTGCTGTGAAGGCAGATTCTTTTTTTATCGCGTCGTTTCCGTTTCAGAGCAGTTAGAAAAGCCCCCGTTTTGATATAAAAAAACAGCTCATTCTGGAGCATTCTATGAAAATCGTCTTTTAGTGGAATATTCCACAACGTTGATATTCGTCTGCCTTTTTATGAATCGTTTTCAAATAAACGCTAGATGATCAATATTATACGTGCACGCACGCACATTACGGCCGCGCACTGATAATCGCCCCGTTGATTTCCTCTCGGACTTTTACAATGAAACCGAAAGAAGACATTTCACAAAACAGCTTATAACTTCATCAAACTTACTCCGATTATCCTACCACTGATAACACAGAGTCCTTACCTGACATCAGATGGTATCCAACTGGTATATTCCAATTCCTGATCACCATTCGAAAAAATCGATAAGTGTATGGATCCAACGCGACACAGTAGATCTCTATGATCCGCGGGGATCTGAGGCTCCAGAATGAACTGTGGTAACCCCGGCTGGATCAGTGAACTGGAAAATGTGGAGTACCGGATTTTTTTCCCCATTCATTTTCATTGAGTCCATTCCAAAATCACTTATGTCATCTGGGAGACGACAGGGGGCGCTTTTTTCCACAGTGATCGTCGGCGCCGCTCGGCTATACTCGGGTAGGCTCGGGTGATGCAATAATTTTTCAGATCGCAAAAAAAATAAAAAAATCCGAGAAATCTCGTGAGTGGCTAGCAACCACCTATAAAAAAACACGAGAAATCTCGTGAGTGGCACTGAAAGAGTTAACAAAGAGAGGCAGAATTGATTTAGCAAAAAACACGAAAAAAAAGAAATCATATATTTATATATAATATTTGATGCGGCCCAGCCTCACCCAGACTCTACCTCCAGCGGCCCCCAGGTAAATTGAGTTTGAGACCCCTGATCTAAACTGAATCTCTCCATCTGGTTTCCAGGCAGTCATGCTCCTCACTGTATTCATCATGACAATAACCAAATAGCTGAAACCATGCCCCACATTTTAAATGGTTGCCATGTATACAGGGGCCTCTACATAAGTAGGCATGACAGAATAGTAGATTTGATAGCGAAAGATATCTCTCTTATTTTTAGGTCCTCCATCACGCTGTTTAAGCATTCTATTGTGAAGCCAAGCATGTTCAACCTGTGCAATGATGATTCCATGTTCTGTAATATTACAGCTAACACCCCTGATGTATTTGTGGTAAATGAACACCTTAGGGAGGTGTCCATTCTTGAGGTTGGCTGTACTTTTGACTACAGCTTAGAAGAAGCCTTCCTAACCAAAATGCTGAAATACCAACAGCTACAGCAGACCATCTCACAGCTAGGCTACAGATGTAAACTCCTAGTTTTTATCTTTGGCAGCCTAGGGCATGTGCACAAGTTGGTTGTGAGGGGCCTACAAATAGCCGGTCTCCCCAAAAGGAAGGCCAAGCAGTTAGCCAGTTACTGCTCAGTATCAGCAATTATAGGAAGCCGCTCAATTTGGAGGAGACGTTGTTACCTTTTCCCATGATTCTGCCGTCCATGCACCTTGTACCTGACTGTTCTTTCATAATTTTCTGACTGCACTCGCATTGTTTATGTCCTTTGTATGAGGCCTCCTTGTACTTCTGTTCATGTGGACATAAATAAACATTTCAAATGTGTGCGTGTGGGTGCGTGTGTGTGTGTGTGTGTGCGCGTGCGTGCGTGTGCCAGTGGAGGAAGTAAGTGCTTAACTTAAGTAAAAGTTAAAATTCTCTTATATAATAGTACTCCCCTAGACCTCCCCTCAAAGTACTCATTAACTATTTTCTATTAAATTAACTCAAGTATCAAAAGTACCTATTAACTGTCCTGGTCACCTCCTCTTTAACCCTTTAACTACCCTGGTCACCTCCTCTTTAACCCATTAACTACCCTGGTCACCTCCTCTTTATCCCATTAACTACCCTGGTCAGCTCCTCTTTATCCCATTAACTACCCTGGTCAGCTCCTCTTTATCCCATTAACTACCCTGGTCAGCTCCTCTTTATCCCATTAACTACCCTGGTCACCTCCATCGTATAACAAAACAGAACACAGATATGTACAGTATATGGCTCAGCTCCATGCAGAAATCATGATTCTAATGCTTCCTTCCTGTTTTCAACTGTAAAGAATGTGCCAACATTAGGACTGGACAATTAATCCAGTTTCAAATTCAATTATGATGTTGTCTTCCCACGATCATGATAAACGATCGAGATAAAATTGTGCTGCATGCCTTGTAGCTCTCATTCTGTCTCCTGTTGTAAATGCAGCGCACCTTTCCTTCACCCCCCCCCCCCCCCCCCCCAAGCTCATGCTGAGAGGGAGGAGAGACACAGAATGTTTCTCTAGTCATTTTGAAATGTCTTTGGTAGCTTGTAGAAGATGACAAAAAGTCTCGTCTTTGGTGGAGAAGAAAGTCGCCGTCAAAATACGATGTTCTCAAATCAAGTAATCGTATTTAATAATCGTGATTTTAATACCAATCAAAATTATTGTGATTAGGATTTTTGCCATAATCAAACAGCCCTAGTGCCTACAGCAGCATATGAAACAGTTTATAGAAATAATAATCCAACGTTCACTTTGAAAATCAGTTATTCTCAGATGAGGACATTCGACAACGTTGAGAAAACCTAAATGTCCCACACAGCTCTCATGTAACCCCCACAGCGGGACGGATGCAGTACATAACGGGACAGATGCACCTTAGATATCATTCTTACCAAGTAACCGCCCAGCTTGTATGCAAAACCGTTTATTAAAGCGAACTTGTACATGTTATAGTTAAATGCAGTAAAATAAATAAAGAATTATTATAATTAAAGTAAAAGTACAAAGGCCCTTCAGAATACTTCAAGTAAATTACAAACACCCCCGGCAGCGTGAATATTAAAGGCAACCAACTTGTGTTCAGCTTTTCTCTGATTGGCCGCAACCCCCCGCCCCCACGCGGCAGGCAAGCGGCAGCCGTCCCACGTCCCAAATGAAATCCAAGGAGCAAGCGGCAGCAGTGGAGGACGCAGGCTGCTGACTGATTATGAAATGCGCGGAGCATAATGTTGAGGCAGATTCACGCGTCACTGTACATCACTTTTGAAGTATAAACAAACTAGGTTATTATGTTTCGCGTTTTTAACGCTGACTGATTATGAAATGCGCGGAGCATAATGTTGAGGCAGATTCACTCGTCACTGTACATCACTTCTGAAGTATAAACAAACTAGCTGACTGAACTAGAAAGCGTAACGTTATTATGTTTCGCGTTTTTAACAACCAACTACCAGATTCACGCGTCACTGTACATCACTTCTGAAGTATAAACAAACTATACTGCTGTGACGATTTTGAATATCTTAACATGTATTTACGCCCATACAATTTTTTAGATGAATGATTGTGGATATAATATAGAAAACACATAATTATGATATTGTCAGATGGCGCAAAATACCAGATTCACGCGTCACTGTACATCACTTCTGAAGTATAAACAAACTATACTGCTGTGATGATTTTGAATATCTTAACATGTATTTACGCCCATACAATTTTTTAGATGAATGATTGTGGATATAATATAGAAAACACATCATTATGATATTGTCAGATGGCGTTGTCAGATGTGTAGAATTCACCTACTTACAATTATGTACCTTACTGTACCTCTGCTTGCGCCTACAGCACAGCAGGTAATGGCGTTAATCAATGAAACATGTAACCTACACCTACTGTACCTTACTGTACCTCTGCTTGCGCCTACAGCACAGCAGGTAATGGCGTTAATCAATGAAACATGTAACCTACACCTACTGTACCTTACTGTACCTCTGCTTGCAGCACAGCAGGTAATGGCGTTAATCAATGAAACATGCGAATTGCTCTGTGCTGGCACAAAAGCTTGCACGTTGGCGGCAGGGTCCATCGCGAAATAGTTAGTTAGTTAGTTAGGCAGTTAGTTATGGCGTTAAGTGATGCGGCGATAGCGATATGGCATTAACCAACAACAACGGGCATTAACCAACAACGCAAACACAACGAGGCATTAACCAACGAGCACCTCTCAAGCACCTCTCAGAGCACCTGGGGGAGCCTCATGCGCATGCGCGGCCGCGGTCACTCTCTGCCGCGTCTCTCTCTGTTACTGACAACACACAGCGCGGATAAGGGCGTGTGCTAGGGCGGTCACGTGGCCGTGTGGCCAATCAGAGAAACGCTGAACGAAAAGCTGAACACAAGTTGGTTGCCTTTAATATTCACGCCCCCCCGGCATGTACATGTTGCATGGATGTAGCGTGTGTGTAAATGGTAAATGGCTGCATTTATATAGCGTTTTTATCCAAAGCGCTTTACAATTAGTTCCTCATTCACCCGTTCACTCACACATTCACACACCGATGGGGGGGGGGGGGGGGGGGGGGGGGCAACCATGCAAGGAGCCAACCTGCACATCGGGAGCAGTTAGGGGTTAAGTGTCTTGCTCAAGGACACTTCGACACGCAACCCAGGAGGAGTGGGAATCGAACCGGGTACCTCTGGATTACCAGACGACTGCTCTACCTCCTGAGATGTGTGTGTGTGCGTGCGTGTGTGTGTGTGTGTGTGTGTGTGTGTGTGTACGTGCGTGCGTGTGTGTGTGGGTCCCCGTCTCTCTCAATCAATCCCCGTATTGTCGTCTTCCACGAGTTCGAGCACTTAACATTTTTGCCGTCTCCCGCTCTTCCTTTTACCTTTCGATATTCCCCCCCGACAGACCTCCCGCCATGAGGCACTCACCCCCCCCCCCCCCCCCCCCCCCCCTGCGCCCTCTCCTCCCCTGACCCCCCCGCCCCTCCACCCCACGTGCCCCCCGCCGCTCTCTCCCGAGCGCTGAGCCCTGCGCCGGTGCTTTAATATTGGTGACAGCTACTACACTCCTGAATGATCAGTTATTATCTCAGGGGCCTCGTCCTCGGGGCCCCGCTGGCTCCAAAGGTCACATCCCTCTGTCTTCCTGTATTGATCGGCTGGCCTGTTAACATCGTGTCTCCGGCTCTTATTGAAAGTGAACGTCGGCACTAACATGTTTCCATCGGCTGGTGCCGCGCTGCGCGGAGACTCTTTAAAAGCCTCTTTGACTCCCAAAGCCGCTGGTGAATACAGGCCGCGGAGCGTAATGGACCTGCCGATAAGGAGGAGCACTGAGATAGACCACGCAGACGTCTTGTTGCAACGCTCATTCATAATATATGTATATATTTTATACTATTAATATTAGAAATATATATGATTAATTATTCATTCTTATTATAATTACATTATACATTATAATTATAATTATTATTATATACATTATTATAAATATAATATTATTATATTTTATGTAAATATATTACTTACTATATATATATATATATATATATATATATATATATATAATATATATATATATATATATATATATATATATATATACACAGTAATAATAACTTATTCAGAATTATATATCAACAAACCAATCAAATAAACAAATAAAACGGTTTGAAGAAGAGAAGATGTCTTGCATCTTTAATTGAGACAATTACTTAATTCAATGATGTATTTAAATGATTAAATTTAGAGATCAAATGCACCAGATTCCTACCGATTAGTGAGGCGGTTGGCAGATGGCTAAATCAGAGAGTCAGAGAGTCAATCTTGGAAGTGAGATAGATCAGATTAGATTAGATTAGATTCAAATGTATTGTCATCATACAGCACAAGTACAGTACAACTAAAAGAAGTTTGGCATCCAACCAGAGTGAAAATGTAACAGTAAAGTGCAATAGTAATGTACAGGTGATTAAACTGGGTATAAAATATATAAATGAGTACTACTGACTACTGAGTAGTAGCCTATAGATATATACAGTGATACAGGTATAAAGACACTATGATAGTAAGTCATACTGGCCAGCAACGTAACTAGTAAGAGTAGGTAAGGGATATGTACAGATATAGATATAGTAACTAGTAAGAGTAGGTAAGGGATATGTACAGATATAGATATAGTAGTAACTAGTAAGAGTAGGTAAGTAGGGTGACCAGGTCAAAATGGTTCAGTCGCAGGACAGCAGCACTGCTCTTGCGGGACAGTGCGGGACACGTGGGGGGGGGGGGGGGGGGGGGGTGGGTGGGGGGTGGGGCAAAAAAAAAAAAAAAAAAAATTTATTGCTAATTAAAATTAAATAAATGTATTTATTATTTAAATGCCTATATATCATATTCGACGCAGACGGTAGGCTATATTATATAGCTCATTTTGTTATTAATCTTATTAAACTCACCTCCGGTTTTGGGGATATTAGCCTCCGGATTCTATATTGCCCCCTCCCTCTGGACAGTGTCCCGGCGATACTCCCCGTGTATTCTGTTATTATAACAAACCGACCCTCTGATTCAGTTCTCAATAATAGTCGGGCCAGACTTGCTGAAGAGGCGCTCCTCTGAACAACTATGTGACGTCCCCCTCTCCTCCATGGGTGATGGTGAAGCGGTGGGGATGGGGATCATCTGAAACGGTGTTCTGCGAAATGCGCATGACCCACAATCGTTCACACTACAATAATATCCTGCCACCTTGCTGACGAACGTCTTGTTGAGTCTTGTTGTTGATATATCTTAAACAATATCTTAAACATATGTTTTTCATTGCACCTTTTGAACTGTATATGCATGTAAATATTTGCATGTAATTGGCTTTGCAGCCGAATGTATTTGTAGATGATAAAATGTCGGTACACCTGTTGGAATTCGGAGTGAACTATAGGGTGACGTCACCCAGCTGTCCAAACATATAGGCGATTCGCGCTACGGCAGCAGTTCTCAGCAGAGTAGTAGAATTTCGCAGAACACCGGCTCGGACAGGTGACAGGCAGCGCGACTCGAGTGAGCTGCTCAGCAGCCTCGGCTGGAGATGCATCCTGCTGCAGGACCACAGCATCGACACTCTCAGGACCGTGACACTTTGCGGACCCACACTCTCCAGTCCAGACCCTCGCTCCCATTGGCTGATTTCGGTCACGTGACCCAAATCAGCCAATGGGAGCGAGGGTCTGGAGAGTGTGGGTCCGCAAAGTGTCGCGGTCCTGAATCTGTCAGTGCTGTGGTCCTGCAGATGGATACTATTGCTCGGCTGCGCAATGCATTGGTTTGTGACGTCGCCCGATTTTTTTTATTTTAAATATAAGAGGGTATTGGAACGAGGCATTCAATTAACAACATTTAAAACATTTTTTAAATAATAATCTTTGAAAGATAAAAAATAAAAAATAATTTTTTTTTTTTTTTTTTTTATCTTTGAATTGCAGGACATTGTTTTGTTGTTGCGGGACGCGGGACAAATGGCCCAATATAAGGTGGTCACCCTATAGGTAAGGGATATGTACAGATATAGATAGTAACTAGTAAGAGTAGGTAAGGGATATGTACTGATATAGATATAGTAACTAGTAAGAGTAAGTAAGGGATATGTATAGATATAGTAACTAGTAAGAGTAAGTAAGGGATATGTACAGATATAGATATAGTAACTAGTAAGAGTAGGTAAGGGATATGTACAGATATAGATATAGTAACTAGTAAGAGTAGGTAAGGGATATGTACAGATATAGATATAGTAACTAGTAAGAGTAGGTAAGGGATATGTACAGATATAGATATAGTAACTAGTAAGAGTAGGTAAGGGATATGTACAGATATAGATATAGTAACTAGTAAGAGTAGGTAAGGGATATGTACTGATATAGATATAGTAACTAGTAAGAGTAAGTAAGGGATATGTACAGATATAGATATAGCATTATTGTACATGTTATCATGCAGAGTTGTTATATGCAGGTATTGTGTTTACCGCTCTACCTCTGTGTGGCTCCCTGTGAGAAAGCTATTCCCTCACAGATGAATCGCATGTTCCTGATATTGTTTGCGCTGCCAGGGTGGCACTGTGTGTGTTTGTCCCTCTTCCTGCTCCACAGACCAGGGTGGCACTGTGTGTGTTTGTCCCTCTTCCTGCTCCACAGAGACCACCAAGGTTACCGATTGTCTTGCAGGCGCAGCACCTCTGTGGTGTAGATGGTCTCTGTGTGTTGTGATTATAAACTATTGTTCCAGTGATTCTAACAACCCCGATCTTGCTTAAATATATAAATATAGTACTAATCGACCGCAGGAAGAAAAAAAGGTACATAATGTATGTTATGTTATAGCCATGGCCCATGAGTAATGTATTTATGTATAGTATCGGAAATGTAACACGTGTTACAAATAAGTACATTATGACAAACATTTTCAGAAAACCATTTAAATTCCCCTGCTGGGGATCGAACCCGAACCTTAAGCATAACTTCCTGTCATAATAACTATAACCGTTATGTTCAAACTAACCTTAAGCCTAACTTTACGTCTTAACCATAGCCGCTAAGCGAATGTTAAAGCTAACCTTAACTCTAACTATAATCATAGTTAGATAGTGGTGAGAGCACTAGCTATAATCAGTTAGCGAGAGCACTCGCCCGCGACTGCAATGATTGTTGGTTCAACTCCTGGTTTGCTGCGTTTGTTTTGGACTTTTGCCGATACAATATGTAAATATATTACTTATGGCTATAACATAATGTACCTTAGGTACCTTTTTTCCTGTGGTTGATTAAAATTCTTTATTTATGTTTTCTGATGAGAGACCGTGTTGGTTCTAAAGACACCTCCGCCCCACCTCCCCTCCACCCTCCATGGAAGCTTTGTTCTGTATTGTTATTCAAAACGCTGCTCGTTTATGACACAAAGACAAATGATCACTGAAGACATTGTCCTCCCTTCTGTTCTGCAGTTGTACGAACTGGACGACAGCGAGAAGAGGAAAGAGTTCCTGGACGACCTCTTCAGTTTCATGCAGAAGCGAGGTGAGTGGGACCATTCCTCCTAATTACACCAACGCCTCCACTTCCCTGACACCTTTGTTGGGTGTCACTCCCCTTCTCCCCGCCCCCGACTTCCTGTCACTCACTGTCCTCTATAGTAAAGCAGAAATGCTTTAGAAAAGCTTTACAGTATGGCCTCTACAGTATTTCTCTACAGTAGATATGTATCTCTACATTAGATAGGCCTCTAGAGTATGTCTCTACAGTATTGTATCTACGGTATATATGTATCTACAGTAGATAGGTCTCTACAGTAGATAGATCTCTACAGTATATATGTATCTACAGTAGATAGGTCTCTACAGTAGATAGATCTCTACAGTATATATGTCTCTACAGTAGATATGTATCTACGGTATATATGTCTCTACAGTAGATATGTATCTACAGTAGATAGGTCTCTACAGTAGATAGGTCTCTACAGTAGATATGTCTCTCCAGTAGATAGGTATCTACTAGGGGTGGGAATCACCAGTTTCATCATGATACGATACGATATCGATTCTTTGGACAACGATACGATATTTGCCGATATCACAAAGTCTCTCACGATACAATACGATACGATTAGATTCAGGTGCCTGCAATCGATATGAGATGATATCATATGCCCATTTAACACAATCAGTAACATTTAGATCAACAAAAAAAAGGTAATGAAAATATCATTTGACATTTGTATTTTTGAGCTCTTCCAGACATTTAAAGGAAAATCAATCTATTGTTTTTAATACAAATAGACCTCCTGTTCACTGTAAAGTGCCACGTTTTTATATATTGAGCTTTAAACTTTAAGCTACATTTTTTGGAACTCAAAACTCACAACCTCCCTCTCCCAAACCGTTCCTACAACAATTTGTTGATGTTGCATGATCATGTATAGGCCTACATTTATTATGTATTATATTGTTTATGTTTAAATAACATTTAAACATCAAACTCCTCTGACCTCATCTGGTCTTTCCAAAGACGCGCGCGCACACACACACAGAAAGGGAGAATGCTATGCTGTAACGTCTACACACACGGAGCTACTGCTGTTGTTCTTGGGCGGATATGAGACTCGCCACAGGATTTTCAAAATAAGAGTATCGATATGAATCGATCTTATTACATCGCATCGATCCGATTCGATTGTTGATAATTACATCGATGTATCGATCTGGATCGATGTATCGTCCCACCCCTAGTATCTACAGTATATATGTATCTACAGTAGATATGTCTCTCCAGTAGATAGGTCTCTACAGTAGATATGTCTCTACAGTAGATATGTCTCTACAGTAGATATGTCTCTCCAGTAGATAGGTCTCTACAGTAGATAGGTCTCTACTAGGTGTGTAAAGGTACACGTATCCGTACCGAACCGAATCGTTTCAGTGTGTACCGTACCGAACGGCTGTGTAGTGTACCGAACGAATACAACGGTATGTTAACCACTAACGACCGCCCACCAGGGGCTGTTTTTTTCACAATCTAATATAATAATAATCGATAATATAAAGTCGATTATTAATTTCAATATAGAATATTCGTTGACAGCCCTACAAGTACAATTAGTTACTGCACACTACATCACCCCTGAGTGGAACATGCCAAACTTTCCCCCACTGTACCGAAAACCCGTACCGAACCTCGACTTCAAAACCGAGGTACGTACCGTACCGTGGTTTTTGTGTACCGTTACACCCCTAGTCTCTACAGTATATAGGTCTCTCCAGTAGATAGGTCTCTCCAGTAGATAGGTCTTTCCAGGGGGATGTGGTGTTTGATGCCACAGCGACACAACAAGGCTGTTACAGCAACACATCTCATGTGTTTTATAATTACACACAGGTTATTGCAAGAAGGGAATAGAAAGGGGAAGGCTTGAGCTCAGGGGCAACATGGTGGAATAAAAAGCCACAGTTTGTGTTTTATTGGGCCACTGTTTTCCCACAGTGAGGATTTAGCTGGTGCTGGGAGGGGGGGGGGGCTGACCGCCACTTTTATTGAGGAAATAGATCTGTGTTCAGGGGGCCTTGCATAATATGAGGAAGTTAGCCACCCGCGAGAGAATAAAAGCCACTGCCATTGGACACAATGACGGGACTATTTTGAGAGACCTGCGTGACATGTTTTTGTTATTTTGGGGTCCAGTCAGTGTTCTTTTACAGACTGGGAGACTCGGGGCTAAATCTGTTTTATCTGAGGCGTTTTTAGTTTTTCTTTTTTTTCTTTTTGTTTAGTTTTGTCACGTTTTGTTTTTTCCTCCCAGACACTGGTCATAACTTCTGTCTTTGATGCAGTGCATTTATTTTAATACAAACTGGTCTCATTGACAAAGGGACGTATCGACAACTTCCAGTTGTTCAACAGAGACATACAATACACAGTACAACAGAGACATATACAGTACACAGTACAACAGAGAAATATACAATACACAGTACAACAGAGACATATACAATACACAGTACAACAGAGACATATACAATACACAATATGACAGACAAATATAGAATACACAGTACAACAGAGACATATACAATACACAGTACAACAGAGAAATATACAATACACAGTACAACAGAGAAATATACAATACACAGTACAACAGAGACATATACAATACACAGTACAACAGAGACATATACAATACACAGTACAACAGAGAAATATACAATACACAGTACAACAGAGAAATACCGTAATTCCTCTAATAGTAACCCCGGCTTGTATTTGTTTCAACTGTAGCGGATACCAGGCTTGTATTAGGAGGAGGCATGTATAAGAGAGAGGCCTATATTTCTAATTTTCAAACGGATCGTAATGAATAAATCAACATTTTGTGTCAGTATGAACCCAGTAAAATGTACTGGGTTCATTTATTGAAACCAAGTACTGTATGAAATACGGTAGTAAACAGTGCAATTACAGGTGGTCAAAAAAAATTAAATAAAGTAAAATAGTGCAATCACAATACTGGTATAATAATAATAACTTCGTTTTATACAATTCTGAGGTAGGCTTACTCTCTTGGTAAACATTAACACATACCATTATATGGTATTTACTGCACAGCCAGGCCAGCATATAACAACAATAACAAAATATATTGCCTATGGTAAATCCGTTGAGGGAAATACCGTAATTCCTCTAATATACATGAAACCCGGCTTGTATTAGGAGGCCGGCTTATAATTGCTTAGCTCAACAGCGCACCCGGTCATTAATAGAGACCCGGTTTTTAATTGAATACCGGTTACTATTAGAGGAATTACGGTATACAATACACAGTACAACAGAGACATATACAATACACAGTACAACAGAGACATATACAATACACAGTACAACAGAGACATATACAATACACAGTACGACAGACACATGCAGTACACAGTACAACAGACACATGTACTATCCTGGAAGCCAGCACACAGTACAACAGACACATGTACTATCCTGGAAGCCAGCACACAGTACAACAGACACATGTACTATCCTGGAAGCCAGCACACAGTACAACAGACACATGTACTATCCTGGAAGCCAGCACACAGTACACCTTGAGTCACAACCAAGCTCTTCAAGCTTCTGGGCAGTAAAGTAAAAAATGATCTCCTACACTGAACACCTCCGACCCAATACTATAATGTTACACTGACCAACTCCACATGCAAACACCTCCCACCAAATACTATAATGTTACACTGACCAACTCCACATAAAAACACCTCTGACCAAATACTACAACCTCAGCCTCCCGTCCCTCCACCCCAGGTCCAACCTTTGCAGCTTTAGAGACAGAACTTCTTTATGACAGCTTTAGAGACAGATCTCTTCTTCAGGACAGCTTTAGAGACAGATCTCTTCTTCAGGACAGCTTTAGAGACAGATCTCTTCTTCAGGACAGCTTTAGAGACAGATCTCTTCTTCATGACAGCTTTAGAGACAGATCTCTTCTTCATGACAGCTTTAGAGACAGATCTCTTCTTCATGACAGCTTTAGAGACAGATCTCTTCTTCAGGACAGCTTTAGAGACAGAACTTCTTCAGGACAGCTTTAGAGACAGATCTCTTCTCCAGGACAGCTTTAGAGACAGATCTCTTCTTCAGAACAGCTTTAGAGACAGATCTCTTCTTCAGGACAGCTTTAGAGACAGATCTCTTCTTCATGACAGCTTTAGAGACAGATCTCTTCTTCAGGACAGCTTTAGAGACAGATCTCTTCTTCATGACAGCTTTAGAGACAGATCTCTTCTTCAGGACAGCTTTAGAGACAGATCTCTTCTTCAGGACAGCTTTAGAGACAGATCTCTTCTTCATGACAGCTTTAGAGACAGATCTCTTCTTCAGGACAGCTTTAGAGACAGATCTCTTCTTCAGGACAGCTTTAGAGACAGATCTCTTCTTCATGACAGCTTTAGAGACAGATCTCTTCTCCAGGACAGCTTTAGAGACAGATCTCTTCTTCATGACAGCTTTAGAGACAGATCTCTTTTTCATGACAGCTTTAGAGACAGATCTCTTTTTCATGACAGCTTTAGAGACAGATCTCTTCTTCAGGACAGCTTTAGAGACAGAACTTCTTCATGACAGCTTTAGAGACAGATCTCTTCTTCATGACAGCTTTAGAGACAGATCTCTTCTTCAGGACAGCTTTAGAGACAGATCTCTTCTTCATGACAGCTTTAGAGACAGATCTCTTCTTCATGACAGCTTTAGAGACAGATCTCTTCTTCATGACAGCTTTAGAGACAGATCTCTTCTTCATGACAGCTTTAGAGACAGATCTCTTCTTCAGGACAGCTTTAGAGACAGATCTCTTCTTCAGGACAGCTTTAGAGACAGATCTCTTCTTCAGGACAGCTTTAGAGACAGATCTCTTCTTCATGACAGCTTTAGAGACAGATCTCTTCTTCAGGACAGCTTTAGAGACAGATCTCTTCTTCATGACAGCTTTAGAGACAGATCTCTTCTTCATGACAGCTTTAGAGACAGATCTCTTCTTCATGACAGCTTTAGAGACAGAACTTCTTCAGGACAGCTTTAGAGACAGAACTTCTTCAGGACAGCTTTAGAGACAGATCTCTTCTTCAAGACAGCTTTAGAGACAGATCTCTTCTTCATGACAGCTCCCAGGCTCTGGAACTCTCTCCCCCAAGACATTAGAGACTCAGAGTCCCTCACAGCATTCTAATCCCACCCCAAAACCTTCTCTTCTCTTCTCTTCTCTTCTCCCCTCTTCTCTTCTCTTCCCCTCCCCTCCCCTCCCCTCCCCCCCCCCCTCCCCTCCTCTCCTCTCCTCTCCTCTCCTCTCCTCTCCTCTCCTCTCCTCTCCTCTCCTCTCCTCTCCTCTCCTCTCCTCTCCTCTCCTCTCCTCTCCTCTCCTCTCCTCTCCTCTCTTCTCTCATCTCATCTCCTCTCATCTCTTCTCCTCTTCTCTCTTCTCCTCTCCTCCTCTCCCCTCCCTTCCTCTCTTCTCTTCTCTTTCTGTTATTTGTCTGTTGTTTGTCTCACTACCACCTGCCCCTTAGTGTTAAGCGACATTGAGTTATAGAAAGGCACTGTATAAATCACATTATTATTATTATTATTATTATTATTATTATTATTATTATTATTATTATTATTATTATTATATTATTATTATTATTATTATTATTATTATTATTATTATTATTATTATTATTATTATTAACGTTACTAGAAGAATATATGACATTTTGTCCACATATCACCCGTCCCTACAGGGAGGGAATACATAGACCTATTTGTATCTCTGCCTCTTCTTTGCATTATGTGACTTTAACTAACATCTCAAGTCCAAATTACCAAGTTATTGTTCTAGTGATGATGGCTCTTCAACCTTATTAACTATTTATAGTACATTTTCACGTCACCGCTGCTATTTTTAAAGTAAAAATACACACACAATAGCGTTGGGTGTTGGTTTTCCTGTTCGGAGAACAAAAGCACCAACTGAGTTAAACTGAATAAAAGTTTGTTTTGTCCCTAGAAAACCCATAACGGGCGTTGAGTGAACAATGTAACAGCTGTAATTCTGATCAATATCACTTCAGACTGGGAATCAATCACAACATTCCCACTAACGCTGGGGAAAGTGAGCGTTAGTTACAGGCCCCTCATTCCTTTCTGATTTGATCTTGTTTATTTTTCTACTCTGACATTTTTCTTGCAGAATGGGGAGAAGTTAGTTCTTTATTTAAACTACATAGAAATAAATAAATGAATAAATACCAGTGGATATGGAGGCAGGGTACCTTCTGATCCCTTAATGGAGCCCTGGGCTTAGATCACTAGATCACACAGTTCATGTACCATCTATGAATGAATGCTCCCTGTATAAAGTCAGTGTCTTGGTTACAATGTCTTTATTCCACAAATGATGATAAACAAGCCAATATATATATTTTTAAATGTTTTGGTATCACTTAATATTCAAGGGAAAATATCTGGCCTGATATGAGAAATAATACAGGTATTAACTCTTTCAGTGCCACTCACGAGATTTCTCGTGTTTTTTTATAGGTGGTTGCTAGCCACTCACGAGATTTCTCGGATAAAAAAAAAAAAAAAAAATTTGCGATCTGAAAAATTATTGCATCACCCGAGCCTACCCGAGTATAGCCGAGGGGCGCCGACGATCACTGTGGAAAAAAGCGCCCCCTGTCGTCTCCCAGATGACATAAGTGATTTTGGAATGGACTCAATGAAAATGAATGGGGGAAAAAATCCGGTACTCCACATTTTCCAGTTCACTGATCCAGCCGGGGTTACTAGAGTTCATTCTGGAGCCTCAGATCCCCGCGGATCATGGAGTTCTACTGTATCGCGTTGGATCCATACACGTATCGATTTTTTCGAATGGTGATCAGGAATTGGAATATACCAGTTGGATACCATCTGATGTCAGGTAAGGACTCTATGTTATCAGTGGTAGGATAATCAGAGTAAGTTTGATGAAGTTATAAGCTGTTTTGTGAAATGTCTTCTTTCGGTTTCACTGTAAAAGTCTGAGAGGAAATCAACGAGGCGATTATCCGCGCGCGGCCGTAATGTGCGTGCGTGCACGTATAATATTGATCATCTAGCGTTTATTTGAAAACGATTCATAAAAAGGCCGACGAATATCAACGTTGTGGAATATTCCACTAAAAGACGATTTTCATAGAATGCTCCAGAATGAGCTGTTTTTTATATCAAAACGAGGGCTTTTCTAACTGCTCTGAAACGGCAACGACGCGATAAAAAAACAATCTGTCTTCACAGCACTGACTGGAAAATAGTCTTTGATAATGCGATGGGCAGATTAGACACATAGCCATAATTTAAAACATAGATTAGGCGATATTAACGTTAACATTGGCGCCGATGGTGGCATTCAAGCGGTAAAATGGAAAACCAGGCGTGGCGCTGAAAGTGTTAATACATGAATACATTAATACAGGTATTAATACATGAATACAGGTATTAATACACCAATACAGGTAATAATACATTAATACAGGTAATAAAACATTAATACAGGTAGTAATAATAATAAAGGTTGGTAGAAAGCTGTCATCAGAACCATGTAGAAAACTCCTGAATGTGTTAAATAGGGTGACCCATACATGTTTTCTACATCCGCATAAAAAATCGCTTATAGAAATAACAATCTAACGTTTGTTTTGAAAACCAGTTCTTCTTCTTTAGTCATGAGAAGGTTCAGAAAACTTGTCGACCACATAGTGAAGCTTCGATTATTCACTGATAAATACTACTGAAGCTTCAGAGCCCGAGACATGAGGACAGAGCTTGTGTTAGAGCAAAGACACACGTGTTATTAACATTTTAAAATGAGAGGTACATTGCTGGACTCTCTGGCGGTGGTGTCAGAGAGGAGGAGCCTTGCTAAGCTCCACGCCATCATGGACAACCCCTCCCACCCAATACACACGGACTTGGCAGATATAAGGAGCACGTTCAGTGTTAGACTAAGGGCGGGATCCACTAAGAATGGATTGCGTGGTGGAAATTGCACCCTTAACTGTGCGGGGTGGTTTGCGCGCGGTATCTGCTCTGTCTCTGCGAGCTATCCACTAAGGACATTGCGCGGATGAGATACCAGTGCAGAGTCGCAGACACGCCCATTATGTGTGAAGTTTTTCCCTGATCTGCTCCAGCGCAGTTGGCTCGCGGAGCAGTCTGCACCGAGAAGGAGAGAGAGAGAGCTCGGAGGAGCTCGGAGGACGTTCACTTGTTTGAACAAACTGTATGAACTTGCTGGTGGAGCAAATGTCCCCTTTCATTTGCATAAAAAGGGGACATGTTTATGTTCATTTAAATACGTGCCAATTGCACCGGACACAATGCTGACAGAACACAGTTGCCACCTAATTTCACCCGTTGCGTGTCCTCCTGTGGATATACCAAACAGAGTTTCAGAGCGATATGCACCGGCTTTGCGTCGGAAAAAGCCGCGCAAACCCTTTGTGGATCCCACCCTAAGACTCCCAAGATGCAACACAGGAAGTCCTTCATTCCGACAGCCATCAGACTTTATAACGCATCACTGTACCTCACTGCATCACAGAGCACAGGGTGACAGTACAATCTGGCATAATCTTCACTTTTACATCGACACTAACAATTTTACACTTATACTGTACATCTTACTGTATATTTCTGTATATTTTGGCTGTATATTTTAGAATGTATATCCCGGACCGTATTTGATTCTTTATTCTTATTCTTATTCGTGACTTTTGTTTTTGACTACCTAAATGCTTACTGTTTACTGTTAGTGATCTGTAGTGCCCAATTTCCCTTGGGATAAATAAAGTACTTCTATTCTATTCTATTCTATCGCAGCACATTCTGTAGGACCCGTGCACACCGGCGGCGCTACGAGTGGGAAACACGACCCCGGGGTGATGATATAGTTTGGAGGTGGTCACTTCGGCTGAGAACCAGTATGGATTGTTGTCGGAGCGTTCAATTAGCGATTGATTTAGGACTTAGCGCGGGGACACATTGTCAGTAGGAAGAAGATCACCAACAGCGTCGTCTTACGAGCCAGTCTGTCTGTCCTCCGTCCGTCCAACAGCCCTAATCAGAGAGGACCGGTCTGTCTGTCCTCCGTCCGTCCAACAGCCCTAATCAGAGAGGACCGGTCTGTCTGTCCTCCGTCCGTCCAACAGCCCTAATCAGAGAGGACCGGTCTGTCTGTCCTCCGTCCGTCCAACAGCCCTAATCAGAGAGGACCGGTCTGTCTGTCCTCCGTCCGTCCAACAGCCCTAATCAGAGAGGACCGGTCTGTCTGTCCTCCGTCCGTCCAACAGCCCTAATCAGAGAGGACCGGTCTGTCTGTCCTCTGTCCGTCCAACAGCCCTAATCAGAGAGGACCGGTCTGTCTGTCCTCCGTCCGTCCAACAGCCCTAATCAGAGAGGACCGGTCTGTCTGTCCTCCGTCCGTCCAACAGCCCTAATCAGAGAGGACCGGTCCGATCCGCTCAATGCTCCCGGAGGACGTCACTGTCGCCATGTGGTGGTTAAACCGATGTCAAGCAGGGTGAAACTCTACACGCTTCCTAACGAAACGCTAAACGGATGCTAAGGGCTTGCGTGGTCAGTGGTCCATTTTTTAAAGGGGCACTTCGCCGAATAATCTCCATCTTCTTCTTCTCAGGGAGCGCAGGCCGCTCTGTCATGTGTTTATGTTAAATTAGTCAAGTCAAGAGTTTTATTTGTCAAGGCATACAAGTATACAGTGAAATGTGCCCGCAACGATTGTGCATAATACAATAATACAATAATAAGAATCCAATAGGATGAGAATGCGACATTTGTGCAATAATACAAGTAATAAGAGTAAAGACATATCAGGTATATGTACATATGCACGCACGGACACATCTGTCCCCCTGATGGACACGGTGCCTCTCTGTCCTCCTGATGGACACGGTGCCTCTCTGTCCCCCTGATGGACACAGTGCCTCTCTGTCCCCCTGATGGACACAGTGCCTCTCTGTCCCCCTGATGGACACGGCCTACAGGCCTCTCTGTCCCCCTGATGGACACGGTGCCTCTCTGTCCCCCTGATGGACACGGTGCCTCTCTGTCCCCCTGATGGACACGGTGCCTCTCTGTCCCCCTGATGGACACGGTGCCTCTCTGTCCCCCTGATGGACACGGCCTACAGGCCTCTCTGTCCCCCTGATGGACACGGCCTACAGGCCTCTCTGTCCCCCTGATGGACACGGCCTACAGGCCTCTCTGTCCCCCTGATGGACACGGCCTACAGGCCTCTCTGTCCCCCTGATGGACACGGCCTACAGGCCTCTCTGTCCCCCTGATGGACACGGCCTACAGGCCTCTCTGTCCCCCTGATGGACACGGCCTACAGGCCTCTCTGTCCCCCTGATGGACACGGCCTACAGGCCTCTCTGTCCCCCTGATGGACACGGCCTACAGGCCTCTCTGTCCCCCTGATGGACACGGCCTACAGGCCCGTCCTTCTCAGTAGGCGTGTCTTCCTAATCCAGGCTGCTAACGCCCCGTATCCAGAATGTATTCAGATGGAAAAGAAGCTTTGTGTAAATTTTACAGATCTGTTTCACTCCAATGTGAGCAAACTTTGTACAAACCCTAAAATACAGCGAATACAATTAAATATTAAATAGTCGTCTTGTGTTATGAACAGCCCAGTCATATATACCTGTTGTCTAGTGTTAGGTCTTGTATGAACAGCTCAGTCAATCAACTAGAGAATGAAAACATGTCTTTTTCTTTTGGTGACAGGGCTACCCATGTGTTTATGTTTGGATTACAGATTGTCTCTTTAAGAGCGGAAGGGGGGGAGGATTTGAGAATTCTGGTAATGGTGGTGGTCTCTGTGGTAATGGACTTCAAAGCATCGCATCATTTGAATTCCTTTAGCCATACTTGCACCAACATGAAAGCAACAGCCCTGTGGAACCTCTGTATGGTCGCTGTGTTTCATGCGAGCTGCTTCTGTCTGTCGTTAGAACATATGTTGCTGGTAATTGGGAAATGTAGTCATATTAGGAATTGTATTCCTACATGATTCTACATCACTGATATTTGTAGTTTGATTTGACATGATACAAAATATTTTGAAGCCACTGGAAAAACAAATCCACAATAGTCTGCTAACTATGTCATGTAGGGGCTTATGTACATAATAATGCGCATCTAGAAAGTATTTCCTAACTTCCTAAAAAGTCAACTTTCCTGATATTGGGTTAGGTTATGCTCTGACATTTATTACCAAAATGACACGATTAATTCCACAAACCAATCATAAAAGCACTCAAAACAATCATAAAAGCAAAGTATAGTAAAGTGAACATTGGGGCTGTGACCCATCCTCTTCTTGTTATTCTAGTTTAGAATGTTGGGGCTGTGACTCATCCTCTTACTATTATTCTAGTTTAGAAAGTTGAGGATGTGACCCATCCTCCTATTATTATTCTAGTTTAGAACGTTGGGGCTGTGAGTGTGACTCATCCTCTTATTATTATTATTGTAGTTTAGAACGTCGGGGCTGTGACTCATCCTCTTCTTATTATTCTAGTTTAGAACATTGGGGCTGTGACTCATCCTCTTCTTATTATTCTAGTTTAGAACGTTGGGGCTGTGACTCATCCTCTTCTTATTATTCTAGTTTAGAACGTTGGGGCTGTGACTCATCCTCTTCTTATTATTCTAGTTTAGAACGTTGGGACTGTGACTCATCCTCTTATTATTATTCTAGGTTAGAACGTCGGGGCTGTGACTCATCCTCTTCTTATTATTCTAGTTTAGAACGTTGGGACTGTGACTCATCCTCTTATTATTATTCTAGTTTAGAACGTTGGGGCTGTGACTCATCCTCTTCTTATTATTCTAGTTTAGAACATCGGGGCTGTGACCCGTCCTCTTATTATTATTCTAGGTTAGAACGTCGGGGCTGTGACTCATCCTCTTCTTATTATTCTAGTTTAGAACATTGGGGCTGTGACCCGTCCTCTTATTATTATTCTAGGTTAGAACGTCGGGGCTGTGACTCATCCTCTTCTTATTATTCTAGTTTAGAACGTTGGGGCTGTGACCCGTCCTCTTATTATTATTCTAGTTTAGAACGTTGGGACTGTGACTCATCCTCTTATTATTATTATTGTAGTTTAGAACGTCGGGGCTGTGACTCATCCTCTTCTTCTTATTCTAGTTTAGAACGTTGGGGCTGTGACTCATCCTCTTCTTATTATTCTAGTTTAGAACGTTGGGACTGTGACTCATCCTCTTATTATTATTCTAGTTTAGAACGTTGGGGCTGTGACTCATCCTCTTCTTATTATTCTAGTTTAGAACGTTGGGGCTGTGACCCGTCCTCTTATTATTATTCTAGGTTAGAACGTCGGGGCTGTGAGTCATCCTCTTCTTATTATTCTAGTTTAGAACGTTGGGGCTGTGACCCGTCCTCTTATTATTAATCTAGGTTAGAACGTCGGGGCTGTGACCCATCCTCTTATGATTAATCTAGGTTAGAACGTCGGGGCTGTGACCCGTCCTCTTATGATTATTCTAGGTTAGAACGTCGGGGCTGTGACTCATCCTCTTATTATTCTAGTTTAGAACGTTGGGGCTGTGACCCGTCCTCTTATTATTATTCTAGGTTAGAACGTCGGGGCTGTGTCTACACAGTGTCAATACAGTCCTCGTCCTGGTCTCTCCAATGAGCACCCTGTCCCTCAATAAGTCATTTTGGTGGCAAAAGATAGCAGCTGCAGATCCGCTGTGTGAATGTTATCTTTGTCACATTCTGACCATGTGACTGCTGACGCCGGCCTAGGGGCCTACCTACGGTATGCTGGGGGGTAGGGTGGGGGGGGGGGGGGGGGGGTGGGGTGCTTGCTTTAATTTCATTGATTCAGATTACAGCTGACCCTGGGGTCTGAAGATGATGTTGACAGTAGCAGCTGACACCGTCTGTCGCCCGCATCCATATGTCGTTGAATCGCCATAGTGGAACGACCCTAACCCTGTAAACGAGTCATTTTCTCTGGCGTGTTGGCATTGTGATTCCTGTATGATGTGAAAGATAACAGGGTCAGCGTGGCTCACAATGAGTGCAACACCTATAGAGGATACTGCCTCTGCATGCATCCTAATAAGCCAGTTAGTCCATTCAGTCATCAGGTTAGCCCATTAAATGGTAAATGGACTGCATTTTATAGAAAGGCTTTTATCCGAATCGCTTTACAACGTATGCCTCACATTCACTCATTCACACTGCTCACCGGGAGCAGTTAGGGGGTTAAGTGTCTTGCTCAAGGGACACTCCGACACGCTGCCGGGAGGAGCTGGAAACCAACCTGGGAACCTTCCGATTACCACATGACCGCTCTACTTCCTGAGCCACTGTCGCCCCATTAGTTGTTTTGCTTTTTCCATGCTGAATGAGATATTTCTTGAAAGATTATCAGCACCTCTCTAGGGCTGACCTTCGGATTTTTTTTTGGAATTCGAAGCTTCGGGGCCGAGATTCGATTTTAACTCGAAGCTTCAAGAAAAAAAATTATAAATTTAATTTTTTTATGTTGTGGGACTTGTACAGCACTTTGTTCAACTTTGTCAGTGCTGTAAAGTTTAAACCTTTTTAAATCTTAGACAAACGAAACACTTTGCTTTCTTGAAATATTGTAAGCCGTCATTTGAGGCTTTATAAAAGCAGCACAATGAACACAAATTCCATCTGGGAAAACTAACATTTTACAGGTTTGTTGATGAAATCAAACTACTCAATTAGTCGACAAATCCTACGACTTGATCAGTTGACCAACATTTTTTAAGATTTAGCAGAGGACAGCTCTACTTTTTATGTTTTACCCGGTATGGAATGCGGCACGGTGGTGTAGTGGTTAACACTGTCGCCTCACAGCAAGAAGGTCCAGGGTTCGAATCCCGCTTGGGGACCAGGTTTCCATGATGCCAGTTACCCAGGTGGGGTATCTCCCAGGCCTTTCTGTGTGGAGTTTGCATGTTCTCCCCGTGCTCGCAAGGGTTTCCCCCCCCGATAAGATAAACCCAATGGAAAAACATGCACAACAACAGATCGCTAACGCTGTGGCGTCCTTGACGAAGACGGACAGGAGCACTTGGATTGGTCCCCTGGCGCGGCTCACGTGGCGCCTGTCTGCTCCCGGCTGCCCTTGGGGGGGAAGGACGACGGGATGGGTTAATCGCAGATACGCATTGTATGCATGGTTCGCATGTGTGCCAAATGGTGACCTCGGAGCAGGTCCTAAATTATTATTATTATTATTAATTATTATTATTCACGTCACATTATCGTCTACATTGTCACATGGGTTCAACCTCAGGAGCCTCGTTTAGTTTCTATCAGGCTCCGTTTCTCATGCCAGAGATGCCCTGCTAAGGCACCTAATCAGGGAACAAACACACTTGGTTTCCTGGCCAGAACGGTAAACACCTTTCCCTGTTGACTGGGAAATTTACCAACACACTTCTCTCTTTCTAACACACACACACACACACATGCACAAACACACTATCACTATCTATCTCTCTCTCTCTCTCTCTCTCTCTCTCTCTCTCTCTCTCTCTCTCTCTCTCTCTCTCTCTCTCTCTCTCTCTCTCTCTCTCTCTCTCTCATATGTACACATATGTACAATCACACACATAGCCTTCAACTTGTACACACATATGCACAAACAGCCTTTTCATAGTATCTACTAGTCTACACATACATAGACACATAGCTTTCACTCATATATCATGTCATTCCCAATCATATCTATCTCTACATTATCCATATCTCTTTGTACATCATATATATATATATAATTCATATTATGTACATCAATGCTCCACTTAGTTTAGTCTACTCTCCTGTATGAATACTTTGTTAGCCTGTCATTCTACAGAGATCTAGGCTACAGGGCTATTGCTGTAACCTATAGGTCTCTCCATGTTGCAACATGTCATTCTGTCAGTAAACTCTATCCTTAATCAAAGACTCTGTTTCCGCCTCCTTGAATAATCTGGTCAAATTATTCCACATCACCTGTTTACCAGGTACAGTATCTGCCTTATCCAATCAACACCCTGCCTCCTACCTCCTACCTCTTACATCCTATCTCCTACCTCCTGCCTCCTACCTCCTGCCTCCAAGCCAGGCCTCTGTGTTGTAAATGTATACTGATATAAAGCTATGCTACTCGTCTAAAATTGCCTGACCTTCTAGCCAGGGGTCACATTTGGTATAGTCTAAATTCAGCCGTAAGCTGGAAGATGAGAGGTCACTGATCAAAGACTGTCACTGCCTGGTATTTTATTTAGAAGTGTAGGTTACAGCAGAATGTGAACCTCCTCAGTCCAAATACACAGGACCTGTACTAGGACTACTGTACCTGTAGTGTACCGAGTACCTGTAGTGTACTGAATACCTGTACTACACTGAGTACCTGTCCTACACCGAGTATCTGTAATGTACTGAGTACTGAGACTCTCAGCTCCTTTCAGCCGGTGGTCTGTTCCAGACTGTCTCTCAGCCGGTGGTCTGTTCCAGACTGTCTTTCAGCCGGTGGTCTGTTCCAGACTGTCTCTCAGCTGCTGGTCTGTTCCAGACTGTCTCTCAGCCAGTGGTCTGTTCCAGACTGTCTCTCAGCTGCTGGTCTGTTCCAGACTGTCTCTCAGCCGCTGGTCTGTTCCAGACTGTCTTTCAGCCGGTGGTCTGTTCCAGACTGTCTCTCAGCCGGTGGTCTGTTCCAGACTGTCTCTCAGCCGGTGGTCTGTTCCAGACTGTCTCTCAGCCGGTGGTCTGTTCCAGACTGTCTCTCAGCCGCTGGTCTGTTCCAGACTGTCTCTCAGCCGCTGGTCTGTTCCAGACTGTCTCTCAGCTGCTGGTCTGTTCCAGACTGTCTCTCAGCCGGTGGTCTGTTCCAGACTGTCTCTCAGCTGCTGGTCTGTTCCAGACTGTCTCTCAGCCGGTGGTCTGTTCCAGACTGTCTCTCAGCCGCTGGTCTGTTCCAGACTGTCTCTCAGCCGGTGGTCTGTTCCAGACTGTCTTTCAGCCGGTGGTCTGTTCCAGACTGTCTCTCAGCTGCTGGTCTGTTCCAGACTGTCTCTCAGCCGGTGGTCTGTTCCAGACTGTCTCTCAGCCGCTGGTCTGTTCCAGACTGTCTCTCAGCCGCTGGTCTGTTCCAGACTGTCTCTCAGCCGGTGGTCTGTTCCAGACTGTCTTTCAGCCGGTGGTCTGTTCCAGACTGTCTCTCAGCTGCTGGTCTGTTCCAGACTGTCTCTCAGCTGCTGGTCTGTTCCAGACTGTCTCTCAGCCGGTGGTCTGTTCCAGACTGTCTCTCAGCCGCTGGTCTGTTCCAGACTGTCTCTCAGCCAGTGGTCTGTTCCAGACTGTCTCTCAGCCGGTGGTCTGTTCCAGACTGTCTCTCAGCCGCTGGTCTGTTCCAGACTGTCTCTCAGCCAGTGGTCTGTTCCAGACTGTCTCTCAGCTGCTGGTCTGTTCCAGACTGTCTCTCAGCTGCTGGTCTGTTCCAGACTGTCTCTCAGCTGCTGGTCTGTTCCAGACTGTCTCTCAGCCGCTGGTCTGTTCCAGACTGTCTCTCAGCCGGTGGTCTGTTCCAGACTGTCTCTCAGCCGGTGGTCTGTTCCAGACTGTCTCTCAGCCGGTGGTCTGTTCCAGACTGTCTCTCAGCCGCTGGTCTGTTCCAGACTGTCTCTCAGCCGGTGGTCTGTTCCAGACTGTCTCTCAGCCGGTGGTCTGTTCCAGACTGTCTCTCAGCCGCTGGTCTGTTCCAGACTGTCTCTCAGCCGGTGGTCTGTTCCAGACTGTCTTTCAGCCGGTGGTCTGTTCCAGACTGTCTCTCAGCTGCTGGTCTGTTCCAGACTGTCTCTCAGCCGCTGGTCTGTTCCAGACTGTCTCTCAGCCACTGGTCTGTTCCAGACTGTCTCTCAGCCGCTGGTCTGTTCCAGACTGTCTCTCAGCTGCTGGTCTGTTCCAGACTGTCTCTCAGCCGGTGGTCTGTTCCAGACTGTCTCTCAGCCGCTGGTCTGTTCCAGACTGTCTCTCAGCCGGTGGTCTGTTCCAGACTGTCTCTCAGCCGCTGGTCTGTTCCAGACTGTCTCTCAGCCGCTGGTCTGTTCCAGACTGTCTCTCAGCCGGTGGTCTGTTCCAGACTGTCTCTCAGCTGCTGGTCTGTTCCAGACTGTCTCTCAGCTGCTGGTCTGTTCCAGACTGTCTCTCAGCTGCTGGTCTGTTCCAGACTGTCTCTCAGCCACTGGTCTGTTCCAGACTGTCTCTCAGCCGCTGGTCTGTTCCAGACTGTCTCTCAGCCACTGGTCTGTTCCAGACTGTCTCTCAGCTGCTGGTCTGTTCCAGACTGTCTCTCAGCTGCTGGTCTGTTCCAGACTGTCTCTCAGCTGCTGGTCTGTTCCAGACTGTCTTTCAGCCGCTGGTCTGTTCCAGACTGTCTCTCAGCCGGTGGTCTGTTCCAGACTGTCTTTCAGCCGCTGGTCTGTTCCAGACTGTCTCTCAGCCGCTGGTCTGTTCCAGACTGTCTCTCAGCCGGTGGTCTGTTCCAGACTGTCTCTCAGCCGGTGGTCTGTTCCAGACTGTCTCTCAGCCGGTGGTCTGTTCCAGACTGTCTTTCAGCCGCTGGTCTGTTCCAGACTGTCTCTCAGCCGGTGGTCTGTTCCAGACTGTCTCTCAGCCGGTGGTCTGTTCCAGACTGTCTCTCAGCCGCTGGTCTGTTCCAGACTGTCTCTCAGCCAGTGGTCTGTTCCAGACTGTCTCTCAGCCGGTGGTCTGTTCCAGACTGTCTCTCAGCTGCTGGTCTGTTCCAGACTGTCTCTCAGCTGCTGGTCTGTTCCAGACTGTCTCTCAGCCGCTGGTCTGTTCCAGACTGTCTCTCAGCCGGTGGTCTGTTCCAGACTGTCTCTCAGCCGGTGGTCTGTTCCAGACTGTCTCTCAGCTGCTGGTCTGTTCCAGACTGTCTCTCAGCCGCTAGTCTGTTCCAGACTGTCTCTCAGCTCCTTCCAGCTGGTAACATGTCACAGGGTTTATAGTGACTGATAATTAACCATATTGTCAAGGGATCCTGATGAATGCACACACCATTCAATGCTGCGTAAGTCACAAGCAAAGTCTAATGCTCTCCGGAACATGAGATAAGGATGTTATACCGCGCAGGACAGTGTGTTCAGTGGTTGCAGGACAGTGTGTGTTCAGTGGTTGCAGGACAGTGTGTTTCAGTGGTTGCAGGGCTGTGTGTTCAGTGGTTGCAGGGCTGTGTGTTCAGTGGTTGCAGGACAGTGTGTTTCAGTGGTTGCAGGGCTGTGTGTTCAGTGGTTGCAGGGCTGTGTGTTCAGTGGTTGCAGGACAGTGTGTTTCAGTGGTTGCAGGGCTGTGTGTTCAGTGGTTGCAGGGCTGTGTGTTCAGTGGTTGCAGGGCTGTGTGTTCAGTGGTTGCAGGACAGTGTGTTCAGTGGTTGCAGGGCTGTGTGTTCAGTGGTTGCAGGACAGTGTGTTTCAGTGGTTGCAGAGCTGTGTGTTCAGTGGTTGCAGGGCTGTGTGTTCAGTGGTTGCAGGACAGTGTGTTTCAGTGGTTGCAGGACAGTGTGTTTCAGTGGTTGCAGGACAGTGTGTTTCAGTGGTTGCAGGACAGTGTGTTTCAGTGGTTGCAGGACAGTGTGTTTCAGTGGTTGCAGGACAGTGTGTTTCAGTGGTTGCAGGACAGTGTGTTTGAGTGGTTGCAGGGCTGTGTGTTCAGTGGTTGCAGGACAGTGTGTTTCAGTGGTTGCAGGACAGTGTGTTTCAGTGGTTGCAGGACAGTGTGTTTCAGTGGTTGCAGGGCTGTGCGTTCAGTGGTTGCAGGACAGTGTGTTTCAGTGGTTGCAGGGCTGTGTGTTCAGTGGTTGCAGGGCTGTGTGTTCAGTGGTTGCAGGACAGTGTGTTCAGTGGTTGCAGAGCTGTGTGTTCAGTGGTTGCAGGGCTGTGTGTTCAGTGGTTGCAGGGCTGTGTGTTCAGTGGTTGCAGGACAGTGTGTTCAGTGGTTGCAGGACAGTGTGTTTCAGTGGTTGCAGGACAGTGTGTTTCAGTGGTTGCAGGACAGTGTGTTTGAGTGGTTGCAGGACAGTGTGTTTGAGTGGTTGCAGGACAGTGTGTTTCAGTGGTTGCAGGACAGTGTGTTTCAGTGGTTGCAGGGCTGTGCGTTCAGTGGTTGCAGGACAGTGTGTTTGAGTGGTTGCAGGACAGTGTGTTTGAGTGGTTGCAGGACAGTGTGTTTGAGTGGTTGCAGGGATGTGTGTTCAGTGGTTGCAGGACAGTGTGTTTGAGTGGTTGCAGGACAGTGTGTTTGAGTGGTTGCAGGACAGTGTGTTTGAGTGGTTGCAGGACGTTAACCCCCGTAATTCAACAAATAATATGGGATGGGCGACTTTGCTAAACACAACTTTTCCATGACCTTAGTTTATGTTAGTGATGTTCATAGACATTGAAGTAAAACTGACTAATATGAGTTATGATGAATTACAAAAGTAGCAAAAAGTGTGTTTTTCCTGCTTCAAGTCAAAATTGTACATTATATAAACATACCTGAACTTCTATGTCCAATTACATTCTGGATTGGGTCTTTAATTGTGTAGAACACATGGGTGCAGTTAGCGTCTCAGAGCCGCTTCCCTCTAAAGACACATGAGAACGGGTGCAGTTAGCGTCTCAGAGCCGCTTCCCTCTAAAGACACATGAGAACGGGTGCAGTTAGCGTCTCAGAGCCGCTTCCCTCTAAAGACACATGAGAACGGGTGCAGTTAGCGTCTCAGAGCCGCTTCCCTCTAAAGACACATGAGAACGGGTGCAGTTAGCGTCTCAGAGCCGCTTCCCTCTAAAGACACATGAGAACGGGTGCAGTTAGCGCCTCAGAGCCGCTTCCCTCTAAAGACACATGAGAACGGGTGCAGTTAGCGTCTCAGAGCCGCTTCCCTCTAAAGACACATGAGAACGGGTGCAGTTAGCGTCTCAGAGCCGCTTCCCTCTAAAGACACATGAGAACGGGTGCAGTTAGCGTCTCAGAGCCGCTTTCATCTAAAGACACATGAGAACGGGTGCAGTTAGCGTCTCAGAGCTGCTTCCCTCTAAAGACACATGAGAACGGGTGCAGTTAGCGTCTCAGAGCCGCTTCCCTCTAAAGACACATGAGAACGGGTGCAGTTAGCGTCTCAGAGCCGCTTCCCTCTAAAGACACATGAGAACGGGTGCAGTTAGCGTCTCAGAGCCGCTTCCCTCTAAAGACACATGAGAACGGGTGCAGTTAGCGTCTCAGAGCCGCTTCCCTCTAAAGACACATGAGAACGGGTGCAGTTAGCGTCTCAGAGCCGCTTCCCTCTAAAGACACATGAGAACGGGTGCAGTTAGCGTCTCAGAGCCGCTTCCCTCTAAAGACACATGAGAACGGGTGCAGTTAGCGTCTCAGAGCCGCTTCCCTCTAAAGACACATGAGAACGGGTGCAGTTAGCGTCTCAGAGCCGCTTCCCTCTAAAGACACATGAGAACGGGTGCAGTTAGCGTCTCAGAGCCGCTTCCCTCTAAGACATGTCTATTGCCTTGTGATTCGTTTCAAGCGAATATTGACAGAAACATCTCAAGCGTCCGATAGCGGCCCATCAACACGTCTCCTCAGCACTAATCCTTTTTTATCGCTCCTACAGGGAGAGGACGTCTATAGTGAGAGACGTACAGTCGTAAATCATAAAAAAATAAAAACCTTGTTTCACTGTGATAGTGACAAACATTTCGGGGAGGGGGGGCTGGCTATCACCTGAAGTGCGTCAGTTGTACATTTTACGTCTGCTGTGTATTCGATGATTGGAGAATGCAGTAGAATGAGCAGATATAGCAGAGTATCAGAATAAAGTTACAGAGAGGGACTTTCATCTGAGTATCTCTCTCTCTCACTCTCTCTCTCACTCTCTCTCTCTCTCTCTCTCTCTCACTCTCTCTCACTCTCACTCTCTCTCTCTCTCTCTCTCTCTCTCTCACTCTCTCTCTCTCTCTCTCACTCTCACTCTCACTCTCACTCTCTCTCTCTCTCTCTCTCTCTCTCTCTCTCTCTCTCTCTCTCTCTCTCTAATGGTTTAGAAAGTGATTGTGACACACATTATTACAGAGCAGTATGCTCCTTCTTATAGATCTGTTCTATTGTTATGTGGCCATTGATTCTCTGGCAGCCCAGGGTCATTTTATCTACATCCAGGGATGCCATAATGAACTAAATCATATTCATTTGTGTTGGTAAACGACTTCACCCTGTAATCATATGTACTTATTTTTATCTGCCAGGCTGCAGTAAGAGTGTTTTTTATCTGGTTCAGGCCAACAGGAGATGTGTGTGTAGGATGTCTTGCTGAGCAGAGTGGATGTGGGATAGACGTGTTAACAACCACAATCATCATCACGCTGTACAAAACCTACCTTGTAATACTTCATATTATTATTATTATTAGTAGTATTATTATTATGTGACATTATTATTATTATGTTACATTAGTACTACTATTATTAGTAGTATTATTATTAGTAGTAGTAGTAGTTGTAGGAGCCATTATGATGGTGGCATATTATTTATTATTATTTGTAATATTATTATTGGACACCTGGTGGTGGGTTTTAGATTAGACAGCACTGGGCATGTATTTAGGGGGTCACAGGTGCTGTAATTAGTTAGGACACAGGTAGTGAGGAGCACACCGTTCTTACTTGAATCTAACGGCAAATTTGACTTTCCATGTCCTGTTTTCTCTTGCCCGTTACTTCACAGGCATGGTAGGGACTGTGATCTTACACAGTAGACACAGCAAAGATGGATGTCCAGTCGTGATTCCAGGTTTAGGTGTATTTATTGCTGAAGTTGCAGTTGTACATTCAATTGATGCCAGTGTGGGTTCTGTAGGGATTATATGGTATTCTGTATTTATTTGATATTTCTTTCTGCTTCCAGCAGCTCAGCAGCTCAGCAGCCAGAAGCAGAAAGAAATATCAAATAAAGTCCAGGCCAGTGTTGGGAAAGTTCACTTTCTACATGAACTAGTTCAGTTCACAGTTCACAATTTTTTAAATGAACTAGTTCAGTTCATAGTTCGTAATTTAAAATGTTTAACTAAAGTTCATGGTTTCAAAAATGAACTAATTTATAGTTTATAGTTCTTTTAATTGTTTATAGATTTTTTTTATAGATTTTTCACGTACAGTTACTTACATTACAAAAACACACATTGGGACAAGGGGGGGGGGGGGTCCTCCAGTTAATCTATGCCATCATCCACACCATAAGCAAGCAAAAACAAAAAGAAAAACAAGCAAAAAGGAAAGCAAACCAAGACAGGCACTGTACAGTATTGCACTTGCCTCGAGCCCATTCACATGTAGACATACATATATTTATTTTTTTCTATCCTAGGTCTGTCCATACAATGGGGCATTGGGCCTTTAGAAGGATCAGCAGGAAAAATTTCTAATAGTGGGGCCCACACCTCCTGAAAGGAAGCGTCGTTGCATCTATGCATTGCACAGAGTCTTTCATGGGGTAGCACACAGACGATCTCTCTATACCACATTTGTATAGAATAGATGGAGGCTTATCCTTAATCCAGTTTATCAGAATGCATTTCCGGGCTGAAAGTAGAAGTTTAGTTTGAAAATGTCACTTAACTCACGTGCCACTTGGCCCCAGAACCTGGATAAACACTTAGATTCCCAAAAGTAGTGATAGTAGGTACCCAGATCTGTTTGACATTTCGAACATAAAGGAGATATTGAACGGTCCATTTTGTTAGTTCTTTTTTCAATACGTTGCTGCGAGCTATTGTATTTGCAAATCTGGTATGTCATAAATGTATAGATGTAGCAGTACTGTCTATCTGTATGTCATGTATTTTCATATGTCCCTGATGTAAACAAGACAAAAGTATTTCTCTGGTTTGCATCCCTTTAACAATTGTGTGTATTGAGCTGTACTGTATTGTACCCATTCTGCAATCTGTTAATAAAGTTTTCAATCAATCAATCAATCAATCAATCAAGCTATTATTTGTAAAATTATTGAACCACAGACAGCAATCGGAATACTGGCATTTTCCAACGCTTTGCTGCTGCCCATTCAGTCCACACTATTAGCAGCTGCAGCTTTCATCTCTACAGTATATTTTCAAAAACATGAGGAAAAACTTTGCTTGAATTGTCTTTATTATGAAAACTAAAACAGGACGTTTGCATATTCTCAATGTGCCGTTTAAGGTTTGCTGTCGATGTCGATGTACGGACTTGCTTCTTCAAACCGGGTGGACAAAGTTTACAGACAAACGTTAGATTTTTCTGTCTGAGTCAGTACTGACTTTAACTCTTTTAAATGCTCATACCAGCGTTTCCGTTAGCCGGTAATTACCGGTATTTGACCGGCAAAATCTGTTGAAGTCCGACATATTTAATCTCTCCGGTCTTAATGTCTGGTGAAAATAAGTCTAAGCACAATTTGATTATTTGAATTGTATTAAAATAGGCTCAAATTAAATAGCCTATGCGATGAACGAAACAATCATTACATTTGTTTCATCGTTGCTTCTAATAATGACAACGACGTTGTCAGTGAGAGCTTAGTGCTGGGTGTGCAAACTTTTGTGAAGCTGCAGAGCCGGAGCAGCAGCAGCACAGTGCAGTACTCCAGCAGTACTCCAATTCAGCCATTTGCAATTCAATGTTGGGTGGGGGGCGCTGCTGTGCGGTCCCCAGAAAAGAGCCAATAACAGCTGAATCTGCTGCTCTGCATCGACATACTCTCGCAAATAAGTAATTGGGAGGTGGAGAGAGAGAGAGTCGTCACGCAAACCCACGATAATGTTGCCGTCTCTCTCTGCCAAATTTCTCAGTTCTTCGCTTGATATAATTAATACAAATGTCCAATATAACGGAATTCGTTAGCTCATAAAAATGTGATTATAACAGACTGTTGTTTATTAATGTCGGGCGACTGCCCACAGACACCTATTTGATTTAAAGTCGGCAGCAGCACGAGTCTCTGGACTTATTTTATTTGGAATATAATGACTTTATACGCAAAAGTAGCCTAGTTTTAAGTAAAAATATTATAAATCTACATGCCTTGATGATGTCATTCTTTTGTTTTGTTGTCATTCTTTTGCCTATCAATTGTTTTTAAGCTCAATAAACTCTGACCGGAATTTCTCTCATTTGACCGGTAGATTGAAATCTACCGGACACTGAGGCCGGCAACAATTTTTTCTAACGGAAACCCTGGCTCATACGCCGACGTCTAGAGGTAGAGTCTGAGTCTGAGCGAGTGCTGCTGCAGCTCTCGGCTTCTGCTAGCCGATTCCGCTGTTCCACTGTTGTTGTGAGGAGGAGTCTGATGACGTAGCCAGGGGGTGACAGGCGCGTTGCCAGATCGGGTAGTTTTCCGCATAATTTTGAAGCCTGTTTACGGTGTGTTTTAACTGGGTTTTCGGCTGAAAGGCATATGAAATCTGGCACACCTTTGAATGCCGTTATAATAGAGTGCTGAGAATGAACGCACTTTTGAACGCCGTTATACAGCGCTGAGAATGAGTGCGTTCTCAATTACGTTCATTTAGCGGATATACAGTACGTTCAGTTCACGTTCGCCCAAAATACGAACGCGTTCATGAACGATCATTCATTGAACGTGTTCAGGTACATCACTGGTCCAGGCCACAGCTAGAGGAAATGGTTTACTGGAGAGCTTTTTTTTTCCTCCGTTCTCCAAGAATCGCTCCTAATGACTCATTCCTGAACGGATTTTTATGAAATTTGGACATGTACTACATAATACTTCAGGCTCATAATTTTTTTTTGGGAAATACTATATTTGAGGACGATTTGCCCACCAGCGCAATGCGCCACATTGCCGACCTCTAGCGGCTCGGGTCTGCATTTTCTTTAATACAATATATATAGAATTAAAGCCAAATTTGTTGCCTGTCGATTGCCCTTTCAGGCGACAAAATCCGTTCAGCGGTTCTCGAGTTACATGCCAATATGTGAGGCATGCGCCAAAGTACACGGCAGAGCTTTTTCTTTTCGATTACCACCCCGACTCCCGGGGCACTAGCTCTGTCAATCATTTGGCGATCTCGGAAATTATTGGACAGAGTTGTAGCCAATGAGTGTGGCTTTCCAATGATACCCCAAGCAGGGATCTGCGAATCAGCGTTCTAGGTGAAAAGTCACGAGCAAAAACAGGAAGAGAAAAAACTGCTGAATGCATTTAAGTCATTGAGGAAATGGTTTACTGGAGAGCTTTTCTTTTCTCCACAGTTTACAAAAATCACTCTTATCACTCATTTCTGAACGGATTCTTATGATATTTGGACATGTACTACATAATACTTCAGGCTATGGACCCAGGGTGTTTTCCAGCTCATACCAATTTTTTGGGAAATACTATATTTGTATATTGCAACTACTACAGAAAAATGTGAGTAACAAGTTTTTCTACAACTCAGTTCAGACCTATGTTACTCTATTTCAGTAGCACTAAAAGTTATCTTTCTTTATTGTATAAGAAACTTCAGAATGTTATCTTTCAAAAGAGACCAGGCTTATGCATGTGTTATAAGTATAAAGTATAAAGATACGCTTTTCAAAAAAAGAATGCAGTCCTCAAGTTCAAGTTTAAAAATTGCCACTTTTCTGGGCGCCAGTTTTCCACAATGTTAATCTGATTTCTTGTTGATTCAAAGCTGGCGGTACTCACATTTTGACTAGGCTTGCCACGGTAGTCAGTGATACCAGTGTTACTTGGTGTTCAGGCTTGCCCACCACCCCCACCGGTGTATGTTTCTTTTCTTTATATGTATATATTTAATACGTTTTAATACTAAATGACAATGTGTTATCAATACTTAGTCAGACAACATTATATAGATCTTATAGATCTGTGCAGCAGAGTCGCAGTACAGAGTAGCTTATGTTTCACTTTCACTTTTAGAGTAGATTTAACTTCCTGTGAAGAAGAGAAAGAATGCTCTGTAGAGGCGACACGAGACGTTCTTTAAGATTTAAACCTGCAGCAACAGAAACCTGACTGGACAGGAGCTCAGAGGTCCAGAGCAGCAGCAGTATGTTACACGATGCAAGGCGGCAGCTACATTGATCCGTCAGATCGAAAAATGGCGGATGGCATTACTGTCCGTTGGTTTATTCAAAAATTAGACGTCAACTCTGTCTGTCCAACAAATGGATACTAGTCATTGAACATTTATTAAAAACAGATGTGGACAGACAGACACAGCAGATCAATATAGCCGCACAAATCAAAGTAAGCGCTCTACAGATATTGAGCCGTGTCACCGCTAATACTGGTGTTGTTATGAGTTAGGCAACGCTAAGCTGGACTGCCTCCTACAGCTCTCTGACCAGCCCTCCTGTTTCACTCCCAGGCAACATATGAAACGTTTGATTGAAATCGTCCTCTATCTGTCTCCATATCAACCATGTGGCAGGCTTACTAGCTTTGAAAGTGAATTTGGGCCCCCAGCTTTCCGGTCCCTACAGACTGGGCCTCAGTACTTGGGGTCACGACCCCACCGTGACCCCTGACCTCACCATCATTAATCATTGGCTGCCAAACCGTGCTCCTTCGTCACTGGATCCTCGGAGAGCACGGAGATGGCGGGGATCTCCTTACATATTAAGAAGCTGAGCCACTGCTCAAGTGGAGTAGTGTGGTGTATGTACACAGTAATGCATCCAGCCTTCTGTGGGGTACAGTTATCACTGTTCTATTTAAACACTTTTACGACTACTTCCGTTCTAGGGAACTTTATACTTTTACGTCACTACATTTGAAAGGACATATCCTACTTTTTACTCTTGCTATGTATAATCTTTTAACTGCAGTTATTACTTTGAAGAAAAAGGTTTCGTGTGACAGCTTGATGAACTTGTGTTTTCAAAGCACAAGCCTGCAGAGTCCAAGAGGCGGTAATCAGAGCGAGCATGGCGACCACTAGGACAATATTTAGAGGTCGATGGAGGATTGTACACTTCAAAACACTGAAATACAAGAACACTACCAGCATGCTATTCTACCTGGATGCTATTCTACCAGCGTGCTATTTTAACTGGTTGCTATTTTACCAGCATGTTATTCTACCAGCATGCTATTCTACCAGAGTGCTCTCCAGTCATGTCTGACGGTGTTCTGTGCTCTCCAGTCATGTCTGATGGTGTTCTGTGCTCTCCAGTCATGTCTGACGGTGTTCTGTGCTCTCCAGTCATGTCTGACGGTGTTCTGTGCTCTCCAGTCATGTCTGACGGTGTTCTGTGCTCTCCAGTCATGTCTGACGGTGTTCTGTGCTCTCCAGTCATGTCTGACAGTGTTCTGTGCTCTCCAGTCATGTCTGATGGTGTTCTGTGCTCTCCAGTCATGTCTGATGGTGTTCTGTGCTCTCCAGTCATGTCTGATGGTGTTCTGTGCTCTTCAGTCATGTCTGACGGTGTTCTGTGCTCTTCAGTCATGTCTGACGGTGTTCTGTGCTCTCCAGTCATGTCTGATGGTGTTCTGTGCTCTTCAGTCATGTCTGACGGTGTTCTGTGCTCTCCAGTCATGTCTGATGGTGTTCTGTGCTCTCCAGTCATGTCTGACGGTGTTCTGTGCTCTCCAGTCATGTCTGACGGTGTTCTGTGCTCTCTAGTCATGTCTGATGGTGTTCTGTGCTCTCCAGTCATGTCTGATGGTGTTCTGTGCTCTTCAGTCATGTCTGACGGTGTTCTGTGCTCTTCAGTCATGTCTGACGGTGTTCTGTGCTCTCCAGTCATGTCTGACGGTGTTCTGTGCTCTCCAGTCATGTCTGACGGGTTCTGTGCTCTCCAGTCATGTCTGACGGGTTCTGTGCTCTCCAGTCATGTCTGACGGTGTTCTGTGCTCTCCAGTCATGTCTGACGGTGTTCTGTGCTCTCCAGTCATGTCTGACGGGTTCTGTGCTCTCCAGTCATGTCTGACGGGTTCTGTGCTCTCCAGTCATGTCTGACGGTGTTCTGTGCTCTCCAGTCATGTCTGACGGGTTCTGTGCTCTTCAGTCATGTCTGACGGTGTTCTGTGCTCTCCAGTCATGTCTGATGGTGTTCTGTGCTCTTCAGTCATGTCTGATGGTGTTCTGTGCTCTCCAGTCATGTCTGACGGTGTTCTGTGCTCTCCAGTCATGTCTGACGGTGTTCTGTGCTCTTCAGTCATGTCTGACGTGTTCTGTGCTCTCCAGTCATGTCTGATGGTGTTCTGTGCTCTCCAGTCATGTCTGACGGTGTTCTGTGCTCTCCAGTCATGTCTGATGGTGTTCTGTGCTCTCCAGTCATGTCTGATGGTGTTCTGTGCTCTTCAGTCATGTCTGACGGTGTTCTGTGCTCTCCAGTCATGTCTGATGGTGTTCTGTGCTCTTCAGTCATGTCTGACGGTGTTCTGTGCTCTTCAGTCATGTCTGATGGTGTTCTGTGCTCTTCAGTCATGTCTGACGGTGTTCTGTGCTCTTCAGTCATGTCTGATGGTGTTCTGTGCTCTTCAGTCATGTCTGACGGTGTTCTGTGCTCTTCAGTCATGTCTGACGGGTGTTCTGTGCTCTCCAGTCATGTCTGATGGTGTTCTGTGCTCTTCAGTCATGGCCGTTCAAAAATGTAAAAGTGGAATACGGACCACTAGCCTAGCTTAAAACACCAGGAGAGGTGTTTTTGGCCAACAGCTAGGCTAGTGGTCCATATCTGTGTCCATTCATTTGTGCTAAGCTAGGCTAGCTTGCAGCCTGAGAGGAGAGGGAATTGGTATCCATCTTCTTGTCTGACTCTGGAGAAGACTGTAAGTGTGCTTCACATAACGCTGGCGTGTTCCTTTAATGGTTTACTGTAGATTAGAGTAAATAAGCAATTTTTTCCCCCATGAAAAGGTTACATCGAGCAGATTTAAACGTTCTTAGACTCCAGAGAACCAGATTCCCCACCTTGTCGATCACGTTCGGAGAAGACAACGTGTTATGTTGTCACACACAACAACGTCCAACTTCTATAGGTGTTGAGGAAAGAGCGTGACGCGGGTTTCGCACCGACAAGATCCATCTCCCTACTATTATGACTAGATACATGCGATTTGAGTTGTATGCACAGATGACCTTTAAGTCTGTTTATGGCATGGCACAGAGGGATCCATACTAGATGTCAAGAAGTACAGGGCGTTGCACCCATGTCATTTGCACACTGCGCAAGTGTCCTGAAGCCTGTTTATACAAAGGAGACGCGCGTGCGCATGTGTGTGTGTGTGATTTCCACCGTGACCGAGAGAGAGGGATCAATCCGGCCTGTCGTTCAGCTGGTGAACACAGGTGAAATAGTGATACTTCCTCTTTGAATTGTGTAGATAGAAAAGCACCTTTTGTGTTGGCGCCTCGTTCTTCTTGACAGAGACTCGTTTGAGCGCTCCAGTCAAAAAAACTAAAACGGACAAAGCGGTTGTTGGTCTCTTTTGTGTGGCGCTGATAAATATCCCGGTTGATTTACTGTTGGGCTGTGCCGGGGCGGTGGGTATTAATTGATTACCGTCCCTGAAAACTAACATCAGCACTTTCTCTCAAATAAGTCAACTTTTGTCCCCTCCCCCACCTAATTGCCTCAGAATACTAAGATGGAGGAGTAAAAAGCCTGTCTTCAAGAATGAGAGAGTCTTCGATCGCTGCAACACTAAATATCCCACCCTGTGTCTGTGTGTGTCCGTGGAGGTACAATACCTTGTGTTTTTTTTTTACCCCTTAAAGCTTCCTTCCTTCCTTTGAACCGTTTGAACCAGAGGCAACAGCATTTCAAAGCATGTTGTTGACTTGGAGCAGTGTGATGGTGTATGAGAACTGCATGCTGGGTACTTTTAGAACACTTCAGATCTCATTAAAGGACTTTACTTTAATCCAGGCTCTATTTAAACATTATCTAGCATGATGTTGACTAGTACTGAACCCAGGCTCTATTTAAACACTGTCTGGCATGATGTTGACTAGTACTGAACCCAGGCTCTATTTAAACACTGGCATGATGGCATGGCATGATACATGTCCTTTTCCAAAACAGGAAGCTCACAGTATAATCAGATGTGTCTTCATATGATCTACTGAGGAAATGGCTGCAAACCGTACGTCATATGAAACATCATAATGAGTTTTATAAGTGTTATCTATGTTACCCAGGTACATGCCCAACTGGCCTGTGAAAGTCATTATAACTTTTGATACAATGTACGGTTTGCAACCACTTCCTGTTTTGGAAAAGGACATGTGTTGTGGATTCTGAAGGATAAAACACTTGCACCCAGTGTCCATCACTGGACACTCACTCTCTCACACGCTCTCTCTTTTTCTTTCTTGCTTTCCGTCTCTCTCCCTGTCTCTCTCTCTCTCCCATCCTCTCTCTCTCTCGCTCGCCTTCTTCCAATCAGAGCACAGATGAGCACTCCCCCACCTGCACTTATTCACTCTCAAAAACTCTGCTACGAGGACTCCACTATGTCTAACGTCGGCACCATGTATACGAGCATCAGTGACATCATGTATACGAGCATCAGTGACATCATGTATACGAGCATCAGTGACATCATGTATACGAGCATCAGTGACATCATGTATACGAGCATCAGTGACATCATGTATACGAGCATCAGTGACATCATGTATACGAGCATCAATGACATCATGTATACGAGCATCAGTGACATCATGTATACGAGCATCAGTGACATCATGTATACGAGCATCAGTGACATCATGTATACGAGCATCAGTGACATCATGTATACGAGCATCAGTGACATCATGTATACGAGCATCAGTGACAGGGAGGTGCACAGGTACGGGCTATTGTTGCCCGGGCAACAGCCCATTTACTCTGATTGGCTGAATTGCCCCTCTGGAGAGCCTTTTTTTAAAAAAATATTTTACATAAATAAATTAACAAGCAGCTCCACTGCAAATACAGGGAGGGGCAAGAAGGCGCAGCGCCACTGCCGTGCCCCCTGGTGCCCCCACGGTTGAAAAACGTCATGCTAAAGTGCCCTTTTGAGTGTTGAAAACGAGAGGACGTGCCCCATTGGTGCCCTTCCAATGGTCTAAACTTGACCATGTTCCCCCACAGTTGAAAAACGTCATGCTAAAGTGCCCTTTTGAGTGGCGAAAATATTTTATACTTTAAGGAGGGGGGGGGTGCCCTTTTTCCAGGTTAGAGCAATAGCCCCTCCAAATGTCTGTGCATGTCCCTGCTCAGCGATGAGGAAAAGTTTGCAAATCACTTTCAATTTAAATATCAGTGTTTTAATGCCATATGAGCAGCTTAACAGCAGCCAACCACATTTACCTCAGCGATAACAGGCTTTACTCTTATCGTCTTGGAAGGCTCCCAAATTACAAACATGAGCGTTCAAAAGGAGTCAAGCTTTTAGGTTTTTAGGAGTACAAAAATTATAGAATAATAATCTAAATTAAAAAAGCCAAAAACTTAAGGATGTCACATTTTTACTGAAGCAGAAAGACACAAATAACTATACTTTCATAGATTATGGGGCATATTCACCAGTAATCACAATACCTGCATCATATTCACAAGTAATCACAATACCTGCATCATATTCACAAGTAATCACAATACCTGCATCATATTCACCAGTAATCACAATACCTGAACCGTCTTTTAGTTTTTTTCGGTTTCTGCTTGTTTCTGTGTAGATTATACAGTTTACTCATTTTTACTACTGTATATTGTAGCTATATTATGTATATTGTATATTCCTCTTTAGTCTTTACTTGCTTTCTTACTTACTTTTTTACTGTATGAAGCACACTCTCAGGGGCTCATACAGAACCAAGCATTTCACCGCGAAGTATGTGTATTTTATTGTGATATTTAATAAACAAACTTGAACTTGAACTTGAACTTGAGTTATTTTTTTAATTTTTTTTGCCTACCCAGAACCCCACTTTGGGTCGCGATCCGTAGTTTGAGAACCGCTACTCTAAGGGGTTATTGAGGTTCCTTAAAGCAGTAATTACACATTTCTTGTGTGTCAGGAGTTAATTGGTGCACGTGATCTTGATCCACCAAGCCTTGATTTAAAACCAGGTGTGTTCGTGGTGAGGCTTCTTTTTGCCAAGTAAAGACTATATTTTTGTAGAAATGCCTCTCTTTGTGTTTTAAAGCCTTTCGGTTCACAAGCTATGGCCAGCCTCGTCACATGGGGAGGCCCTCCATTCAGAAGTATATTCATAACAAATCTTATACAGGAACTCTGAAGTACCCCCCCCCCCTCTCCTCCTCTTCAATTAGAGAGCTGTACGGAGGAAGATAAACAGTGTGACGCTGCATTAATTGTTCACTCCATGGGTTAAAAGAGCTCCACCAATGAGGAGGCCGGATCCCATCCCATTATCGGCCGGCGGGCTGCAAAGCGAGCGCATCAGCGATGAAGCCGAGCATAAAGATGATTACTCCGCCGACACGACTCCAGGCGCCGCTCCAATTACTAACTTTCTCTTTTTTTCTTTTTTACCAACTGAGCGATTAAGCAGGAGACTCTGTAGGAAGTCGTTTTTTTTTCTCCACACCCCGCTCTGTTCACCATTGCTCATTGTCATAATGATCCATGGCCTGATCCGATTGGTTCTGCTGACAAAAGGCCTCCGTCTCTCTCTCTTTTATTCCTGATATCTCTTTCAGGGCATCGGGGGGGACGAATACATCACCCCCCCTCGGTATCGAAAGCACATAAATCTGCTTTTAAGAGGTCTTGTCCTGCTTTTGGATTCTGCCAGACAAAGGCTTTTGGGGGCTAGTCTCCTTATTTATCGTCTCCGTGCTCATTTGGTTCTCCATTGTGCATTACGAGAAATAATTGTTTTATGGATCACCTTGTGCCTTATGAACTAGAGGCCGCAGACAAAGCTAAAGGCAGAGGGTACAGACAGGGAATCTTTTGTGCTATAGTTTTGTTATTTGTGTGTGTGTGTGTGTGTGTGTGTGTGTGTGTGTGTGTGTGTGTGTGTGTGTGTGTGTGTGTGTGTGTGTGTGTGTGTGTGTGTGTGTGTGTGTGTGTGTGTGTGTGTGTGTGCGTGCATGCGTGTGCGCACTAATGGCTCTTGTCAGTGTATTTGTACTGCTGTACCTGCGAGTTTCACTGCAGTATATACTGGTATTTGTACTACTGACTCGCTTGTAATTACTACAGTATATACTGGTATTTGTACTCTTGACTGGCTTGTGGCTTGTATTACTACAATATACTGGTATTTGTACTGCTGACTGGCTTGTGTTAATAATACAGTATACTGTATTTGTACTGTTGACTGGCTCGTATTATTACAATATACTGGTATGTGTACTGCTGACTGGCTTGTATTACTACAGTATACTGTTACAGTATTTGTAAATGTAAGTTACTGTGTATTTCCCACCAGTCACAGTCTAAGTTGTGAGAAGCCTTCATTTAACTTCATCCATTATCCTTTAAACCTTTTTTAAAACCCATTAACCTTTCAAAGCTATATATATATATATATATATATATATATATATATATATATATATATATATATATATATATATATATATATATATATATATATATATATATATATATATATATATATATCTTTTATCAACGTACTTTCCTCACAATGCAACCTGATATATAGACAGTTTAGTGAGTTGTTGTTTTTTGGCAGCGCTACTTTAGATGTAAAGCCTGCATTGTGTTGTGAAGAAGCGTGCAGGTAAATCTTTAGTTTTAATAGTGTCTCTCCGCTCACGGCAGCAGGGCAGAATGAACCAGAATGAAGCCGTAATTACCAGGCTTAATTGATGTGTTTTTACCGCCCTAGACGATACTTCAGACCCCCCCTCTCACTGTACGGCGCGGGTGCCGTTGTTGGTGCTATATTTCTGCAGCTATCGATTGCTATTATGGTAAATCCGATGGGTACAATGGACCTCTATCAGCAAAATGCAGGTTAATTATCTCAGGGTCAACCACTCTCTAGAACGCCTCACAAAGAGCTCGCTCGTTCTCTCTCTTTATTGCCTTACATTAAATTGCAAGTACAAATTATTATCTAGGCTCTTTTATTCTGCTAATTAAGAGAATGTGCGGGGGATAAAACAAAGGGAGAGAATGTCTCATTTGCCAGGAATTGTCTTTTGTCAAAGATGGAAACAAGTTTATATATATACAGTATATATATATATATTATATTATATAAAGGTAGTTACTTTGGTTTTTATAATTGTGTTTTAGTGAGAACAGGGCTGGTCTTTTTTTTGTGTTTTTAATATTTGGCATCAATACACCAAAGAGAAATTCCTATCATTGACAATAAAGTCTTAATGGAGAAGCAGGGGTTTCACTTGACAACATGAAGATTAATCCTTCCTCCCAGTTATAGGTCATATATCCCTGTTCACTACACCTGTATATATTATATCTATATATATCCCATACCTAATCTTACTAGTTATACACCACTGGCCAGTATGGTTTACTACCATAGTATATTTATACTTGTATCACTGTACATAATTATACTGTCCGACTCCATACATCAGTTTAGCATATATTACTCAGTAGCTTGATATATACTTGTTTTCGCTGTACTGTACTGACAATATCAACAGGATAAAATATCTTCTCAATGCAGGTGTGTGTGTGTGTGTGTGTGTGTGTGTGTGTGTGTGTGTGTGTGTGTGTGTGTGTGTGTGTGTGTGTGTGTTTGCGTGTGTGTGTGTGTGTGTGTAAGATGTATTCTTTATTTGATAGAAAGAGTAAATGTCTTCTAAATAATGTATCAAACAAACAGGAACAAGTGGAACAGGAAAGTAAAAAATAAATTATATTTCCTCGCCCGTTAAGAGAGCTGTCAGACATTTGACTGGCTCCAGATAAATTGGCCTTATAAGAGGCGAGGAAGCCATATCGACGGGGAGGAACCCGAGTTAATGGAATTGATTGTGGATATTGTGTTTTCTTTCTACAGGGACTCCAGTGAATCGGATTCCTATCATGGCCAAGCAGGTGCTGGACCTCTACATGCTCTACAGGCTCGTCACCGAAAAGGGCGGCTTAGTGGAAGTCATCAATAAGAAAATATGGCGCGAGATCACTAAAGGCCTCAACCTACCCACGTCCATCACCAGCGCGGCGTTCACCCTGCGAACACAGTGAGTAGAGAGCGGAGGAGATGCGCTGATATCCGGCCGCTCGCCGGCAGCTTCTGGAGGGGCGGCTCGGAGCTGTTTGACCAGCGGACATGATATTTTTTTAAGACGTTTATTTCAGGGACAACGTACAAAAAAACATTAGTCTCCGAAGAGAAAAGATGCTCTAGATTGTAGCTTTTGCTATTTTACATCTCTGGTCCCTTACATACAATATTTTTCTTATACCGGCATTTGACAGCATTCGGTTTTCCACAACAAATTACAACGTGATATTTTGTCTTGTGAGCCAATTATCACAGTGCTTTTTCATTTAAAATAGTCTGTTTTCTTTTACTTTTGGTTAATCCTGCTGCAAGATTTTTTTTTTTTAATTAACTTAAACATATAGTATGAATACTTTTCACAATATATCTTGGACGACTGTATAGTACAAATCCATTCGAATAGTAGTGCGTGCACATCTGTCCTGGTAATCAGGCACAGAACAAACAGAAGAGCAGCATCAAAAATAATAATAAACTTTATTTGTATAGCACTTCTCATACAGGAATTGCAGCTCAAAGTGCTTCACAACAGAAAGAAGACAGGCATAAAATGAGCACATAAAGTGCAGACATAAAAATCACAGTTTTTAACATTAGGATCTAACATCCCAATAGGCCACCTTATGGTTTGATTCTATTGCAGTTTTAAAAATAGACAATAATGAAAAGAGTAAAATAGAATAGACAGAGTAAAATAGTGCAATAGTGCAGTGCAATAAAATAGTAGAATAGAATAGACCGTAAAATTATGCAACCACAGTGCAATCAAATAGTTCTGGATCACTGTTTAACCGTCTTCACCTTCCCTGTTTGGTATCCACAGTTTAAAACCTGACAGTCTTCCCTCCTGTTTGATACCCACTTCGACCCTTCGAACCTCCCTCTCAGGGCAAACCTCCCTCTCAGGGCGCAGTTCCCTCTCCCAGGGCGAGGTTCTAGGCCTGGATCCCTACACAGTTTTAAAACCTGACAGTCTTTCTTCCTGCTTGATACCCACACAGTTCAATACCTGACAGTTTATAACCTGTAATAAAAAGTAAAATAGAATAGACAATTGGATAATGCACACTGTTAGACCTGGTCCCACTGTGTTTATTGATCTCTCAATAAGTTCATCTCTCATTAAACATATAGGAGTGGGAGCAGTTCTTACAGTGTGCTGATCTCCTGTTTGTGCACGTTCTACTATTCAAACTGTATGGCATTTTTACTATACCAAGATATATATACATATTGTGAAAAATATACATACTATATATTTAAGTAAAAAAAGAATTTTTTATAATAATTCCTTGCAGCAGGACATTTTTCAGTTGATATAAAATGTATTCAACTGTATATTTATGTATTTATTTATTTACGTATTACTTGTCACAGAGATTTTTACTTCATATATTGACTCAGATGTTCCTCTCCTCTTCTATCAAAAGAGGGTTGACGTTTGATTATCGCCCCGTGCAAAACATCACAATAAGCAACGGTAACATTTATTTTCTCGCAAAGACGGTGTTTGTGCTTCTATTTCTGCCAATCTCCCCCGTGATTCACAGTAATTACAGTGTTCTGGAGGAGTGTAGGGATTTGATGTGTGGCGTCTCGTGTTGATAGATGACGTCTTGTTTGCACGACACGCTGGGCCCAGTGTTGTTGTGATGACGCTGGAGAAAGGCAGACGCTGCTCTCAGAATCCACCATAAATGCCAAAATAGGATCAGATCTGGTCAGTGACAAGTCTGTGCACACGCCTTAACGTCACGGCTCTGCTCCGCAAACCAGCGGCGGACGATTCATTTTAGTTGACCTGCCTTAAACATTTATTCGTTTTAGCCACATTTTAGCAATGTTTTTTTTATTATTTAGTTTCAGTCAACAGTAATGACCGGTATGACTGTGTATGAACGAATAATGGACTCTGTGAAGCGATCTGGGTCTCATGAAGAGCGCTATATAAATCCAAGTCATTATTATTATTATTATTATTAACAGTAAGTCTTGACATCTTCACTAACGGCACCCTCCCTCCCATGACAAAAAAGCTGACAAACATGACTAATCATTTTAGTTAAATGGGGCATATTGGTTTTGCCTCATCTTTGTATGGATGTGTCAGTCTGGAATGTTATTTGGGGTCAGGGTTAGTATTTGTATGGATTTGGAAATGTTATTTAGGCACTGGGGGAAGTGGGCATGTTACACCCACCAAAAACATGTGTTAATACAAGGGAACACTACAATACAAGGGAACACTACATTACAAGGGAACAACACTACATTACAAGGGAACACTACAATACAAGGGAACGAACACTACATTACAAGGGAACACTACATTACAGGGGAACACTACATTACAAGGGAACACTACAATACAAGGGAACACTACAATACAAGGGAACACTACATTACAAGGGAACATTACAAGGGAACACTACATTACAAGGGAACACTACAATACAAGGGAACACTACATTACAAGGGAACACTACAATACAAGGGAACACTACAATACAAGGGAACACTACATTACAAGGGAACACTACAATACAAGGGAACATTACAATACAAGGGAACACTACAATACAAGGGAACACTACATTACAAGGGAACACTACATTACAAGGGAACACTACATTACAAGGGAACATTACAAGGGAACACTACATTACAAGGGAACACTACACTACAAGGGAACACTACACTACAAGGGAACACTACAATACAAGGGAACACTACAATACAAGGGAACACTACATTACAAGGGAACACTACAATACAAGGGAACACTACATTACAAGGGAACATTACAAGGGAACACTACAATACAAGGGAACACTACAATACAAGGGAACACTACATTACAAGGGAACACTACATTAAAAGGGAACACTACATTACAAGGGAACACTACAATACAAGGGAACACTACATTACAAGGGAACATTACAAGGGAACACTACATTACAAGGGAACACTACAATACAAGGGAACACTACAATACAGCGGAACACTACATTACAAGGGAACACTACAATACAAGGGAACACTACAATACAAGGGAACACTACATTACAAGGGAACACTACATTACAAGGGAACACTACATTACAAGGGAACACTACAATACAAGGGAACACTACAATACAACACTACATTACAAGGGAACACTACATTACAAGGGAACACTACATTACAAGGGAACACTACAATACAAGGGAACACTACAATACAAGGGAACACTACAATACAAGGGAACACTACAATACAAGGGAACACTACATTACAAGGGAACACTACATTACAAGGGAACACTACATTACAAGGGAACACTACATTACAAGGGAACACTACAATACAAGGGAACACTACAATACAAGGGAACACTACAATACAAGGGAACACTACAATACAAGGGAACACTACATTACAAGGGAACACTACAATACAAGGGAACACTACAATACAAGGGAACACTACATTACAAGGGAACATTACAAGGGAACACTACAATACAAGGGAACACTACATTACAAGGGAACACTACATTACAAGGGAACACTACAATACAAGGGAACACTACAATACAACACTACATTACAAGGGAACACTACATTACAAGGGAACACTACATTACAAGGGAACACTACAATACAAGGGAACACTACAATACAAGGGAACACTATTACAAGGGAACACTACATTACAAGGGAACACTACATTACAAGGGAACACTACATTACAAGGGAACACTACATTACAAGGGAACACTACAATACAAGGGAACGAACACTACATTACAAGGGAACACTACATTACAGGGGAACACTACATTACAAGGGAACACTACAATACAAGGGAACACTACAATACAAGGGAACACTACATTACAAGGGAACACTACAATACAAGGGAACACTACATTACAAGGGAACATTACAAGGGAACACTACATTACAAGGGAACACTACACTACAAGGGAACACTACACTACAAGGGAACACTACAATACAAGGGAACACTACAATACAGCGGAACACTACATTACAAGGGAACACTACATTACAAGGGAACACTACAATACAAGGGAACACTACAATACAAGGGAACACTACAATACAAGGGAACACTACATTACAAGGGAACACTACATTACAAGGGAACACTACATTACAAGGGAACACTACAATACAAGGGAACACTACATTACAAGGGAACATTACAAGGGAACACTACAATACAAGGGAACATTACAAGGGAACACTACAATACAAGGGAACACTACAATACAAGGGAACACTACAATACAAGGGAACACTACAATACAAGGGAACACTACAATACAAGGGAACACTACATTACAAGGGAACATTACAAGGAAACACTACATTACAAGGGAACACTACATTACAAGGGAACCCTACAATACAAGGGAACACTACATTACAAGGGAACCATACAATACAAGGGAACGAAAGAGTATAATACAAATTAGATTTAGACTATTTTACATCAAATGTCCCTTTAAGATTGTGGAAGACAGCGCTCCCATCAACAAGGCCTGGAGGAGTTGACATGTGTCGTAATTTTATTTGAATATACTGTATCTCAAAGGATTTAATGGGTTGATTCCACGTCAGGAAGTCCATCCCATGCTAGTGTGCACACCCTCCAGAGCCCTTCAACACGGCACATCCTTATGTTCCTGTTTCCTGTATTGTGTCTAGAAATAAAAGCGTCCCTGTGATTGGGCTGGATTTAAAGTAGATGACTTTGTTTTATATGCTAATGATGTAGATGTTGAAGCTCTTAAGGAAGCTGTTGCTGATAAGGAAGCATGTGAAGTAGAGTAGAGTAGAGTAGAGTATAATAGAGTATGTGATAAGGCCTAACAAAAATAATAGTTGGTTTCAGGTTGGTTGTCAGTTTGGCCATGGGTAGGTAGGGAATTTATTTTATTTTTATTTTATTTTTTATTCTTTCCCACGGCGACTATGGATAGGGAATTTCTTTATTTAATTAACCCTTTCACTGCCACACGACAGAAGGTTAGCCCTTTACTATCACACAACCGACGGCGATGCTCCATCATTAGCATCATTAGCTCCGCATCCGCGGAGCTAATGATGCTAATGATGGAGCATCGCCGTCGGTTGTGTGATAGTAAAGGGCTAACCTTCTGTATTGTCACAGTGAAAGGGTTAACCGGCTGTCGTGTGGCAGTGAAAGGGTTAAAATGTTCACAACAACATGGATGCATGTACTCTGCCAGCATGTTTAATATCCATAATACTAAATGTTTGACTAAGATTTCTATGAAACTTTATTCTAAAAAAAAAAAAAAAAAAAAAAAAAAAAGGATTTTTTTTTTTTTAATATATAATTTTTTTTTAAAACTCATAAAATATATTGGGTCGCACCTAAATCGGCAGGGTCGGTCGGCAACCTGAAACCAACCATTATTTTTGTTAGGCCTAAGGAGGCCAGAGCTGAGCCATAGTGATCGACTGTGAAGCTGTTTAAATTGCCACGGTCCTAATGCAACCAAACACCTTTGATGGGAGGTTACCACTTAAAGGGGCATTTCACCAACATTTAGGCTGCGGTTACACTATGGCCAGTTTTCGTTTCGTTTTTCAGGGTCAGTTTCGCTTTTCAGAACGCAACGTAATGGCAGGCAAGTTAGACATCGTTTTTTGCCTCCTGAGCACAGTGATGTATATACATGTAGTACAATGCCAAAGCAGTAGGTGGCAGTAGGTGGCGATGTAGTTCAAACATGAAGGCCATTTTCAACCAATGAGAAAAGTTGAATGTGCCAATACACTTCCTGCTAAAAATCAACAATCCACCATCTTTAAATGCCTCGCGTGAGCCATTTAGCCAACGTAGCATTTATTTTTCAGCAAAGAAAGTGCAATAAACAAAACGGATACATTCACTGTGTGTTCTGCCTCTCATTTGTTGATGAAACAAAACTAACATCAACACAATTGACCACCAAGAGCGGAGTTTAGTCTCACAAAAAGATTGTCGCCGATTTTGTTAGCTTACGTGCTAACGTGATTGGGATATGCCAGTATAACAGTATAGTATTGTGGCTAGCAGCGAAGTTTGTTAGCTTACGTGCTAATGTGATTGGGATATGCCATTATAACAGTATAGCATTGTTGCTAGCAGCTTGGTAACGTTAATGCTAGCAAAATGAATGGATGTAAACTTTATTTAACAGATTGCAGAATGGGTACAATACAATACGGCTCAATACAAACAATTGTTAAGGGAATGCAGACTGTTGTAGCTTGGACTGGGCTCCTTATAACAATAACTTGACAACACATGGTAGCCGCAGCTACTTGGGACAGCTCTGCTGTAAACACTGGAAATAACCGTGCGGGTCTCTACTGCGCATGGGCGTTGAGCAACAACGGCTCCGTATCCGGCTCACGCCGATTACATGGCACCATTGTCGGCGAGTTTTGGCGAGTATCCAAAGCGGAAACACCTTTTCAGTGTTGCCAGTAGGACAACACGTTTTCCTGCCAAAACAGCGTTTCTTTTTTACTTGGACAGCAAACGTAATCATTCAGCAACAAAAACGTTGCTGTATTCCCCAGTGTAACCATGGCCTTAACCTGAATCCTTTGGTTCTGTGGTGAAGAGAAGGTGTGATAATCAGACATAAAACTTAGCAACAGATCTGGGGGGAGCTCCCGTAGCTCACCGCATATCTCTGCGCTATCTCTGCGTCGGGGAAAACCGTGCTCGTCACGGATCTGGGGGACACAAGTTCGATTCCCGGACCCGCCGTCATTTCTCAGAATGTCTTCCCCTGCTCTACATCCCATTTCAACCTGTTTCTGTGGGTCATGCTTGACCAGAAAAGCGATAAACGCTAAAAAATAAAGTAAAAAAAAAAAAAAACGTAGCAACAGATCTCGGGAGCTCAGCCCTCCATTAAATCCCCTGTTAGAAATCCCAAATACATGCACATTAACATTCAAACCATTTTGAAATGTTAAGAGCGCATCCTAACTGAGGTAGTACAAGGGATCGTCTCCCAAGCTGTGTAACTGTCCTGCCTCTTTGTGGAAAGAGATTGTATTTACCACGAAACACCAAACCCCATGTACCGTGACCACAGCAGGCTTTCATAGTTTGTCAGCATGTGACAGAAATGACCAATACGTGATAGATTGGAAGATGTTAAACCAATAATCTTGACATGCTGTGAATAATAATGCTACTGCTCTCTCCTGGCGGCACAGTGGTGTAGTGGTTAACACTGTCGCTTCACAGCTAGAAGGTCCTGGGTTCGATTCCCGCTTGGGGACCAGGTCGCCGGTTTGCCAGGTACCCAGGTGGGGTGTATCTCCCGGGCCTTTCTGTGTGGAGTTTGCATGTTCTCCGCGTGCTCGCAAGGGTTTCCCCTCCCGATAAGATAAATCCAATGGGAAAACATGCACAACAACAGATCGCTAACGCTGTCGCGTCCCCGACGAAGACAGAAAGGGCCACTACGATTTGTCCCTGGGCGCGGCCCCACGCCGCAGACCATGTCTGCTCCCGGCTGCCCTTGGGGGGAAGGACGGCAGGATGGGAAAAGTGTAGAGACATTTCATCGCATGTATGTGTGTGTGTGTGTGTGTGTGTTCCTGTATGTCGCCCATCTCTCACTGTGTGTGTGTGTTAATGAAAGACTTGTTCTCTCCTCCCATCAGGTACATGAAGTACCTCTACCCGTATGAATGTGAAAAGAGGGGGCTCAGCAGCCCCGGCGAGCTCCAGGCAGCCATCGACAGCAACCGCCGGGAGGGGCGCAGGCAGAGCTACGGCTCGGCCATCTTCAACTACTCCCCGGTGGGCACGCCCACCCTGCTCTCCTCCCCCAAGATGCACCTGCCGCACCTGCCCATGTCCGCCCACAACGGCATCCACCTTGGCCACGTGATCAAGAAAGGTGAGCTGAGAGCTTCCTGCTTCCTGTCATTGATTGATTAAGTACAGATATAGCCTTAAGCCATTCAAATATGTAAATATTTTCTTTTTTTTTACACACAAAAGTCTAACTAAATTTTGTCATTACATATTTGAAAAGGAGTGGGAAGAAGAATTTAATCACACCCCTTTTTACTCAATCATCATACTTTACTAATGTACCTGCTCTCTTTATGGTCAGACTTATACATACATTATGCACATATATACATACATACACATACATACACATACATACATTACACATACACATACACACAGCCAGTTATCAAACCCCTTCATCGCTGTACCTCTGGAAAACCATTAGACTACTATACCGTAATTCCTCTAATAGTAACCGGTATTCAATTAAAAACCGGGTCTCTATTAATGACCGGGTGCGCTGTTGAGCTAAGCAATTATAAGCCGGCCTCCTAATACAAGCCGGGTATATTTTGTTATTGTTGTTATATGCTGGCCTGGCTGTGCAGTAAATACCATATAATGGTATGGTGTTAATGTTTACCAAGAGAGTAAGCCTACCTCAGAATTGTATAAAACGAAGTTATTATTATTATTATTATACCAGTATTGTGATTGCACTATTTTACTTTATTTAACTTTTTTTGACCACCTGTAATTGCACTGTTTACTACCGTATTTCATACAGTACTTGGTTTCAATAAATGAACCCAGTACATTTTACTGGGTTCAAACTGACACAAAATGTTGATTTATTCATTATGATCGGTTTGAAAATTAGAAATATAGGCCTCTCTCTTATACATGCCTCCTCCTAATACAAGCCTGGTATCCGCTACAGTTGAAACAAATACAAGCCGGGGTTACTATTAGAGGAATTACGGTATTTTATTTTAAACTGTTTTATGTTTTGACATTGCTTTAACTCCACAGTGTCATGTGACCGGAGGTTCTTTGAGTTGGGCTTATTGGTTATTAATATTACATATTTGTAATGCATATCACTTGTGGAGTAGCTACTGTATTTATTAATAAAGTTATCACTTGTTTAGAGCAGGAACACGTTACCTTTTCTGTATATTTATGTTACTTAGGTTTCTCAACTTTCACAATATGTTAGTAACGGTATAGATGAGCAGGTATGTAATGCCAAACTATATAAAACTACTATAAACTATATATATAAACTATATTATATAAACTATATACTATAAACGATATACGATAAACTATATATATAAACAATATACATAAACGATATACTATAAATTATATATATAATAATATATTAAATTTGTAGAGGCACTTTTTATTTGTAGAACAAATCTCAAGGCGCTACAGTAGAAGAAAATAAGAACTAGTAAGAGAGTAGAAAGAACATGAAATGTGAAGGGCTAAAACTAGTAAAAGAGTAAAATAACACAAAATAAGAAGGGCTAAAACTAGATAAAAATGAATAAAAAGGCTCTATTAAAAATATGTGTTTTGAGGCCCTTTTTAATGTGTACTCTGTTGAGGACAAGCAGGCTTTAATAATAGTTTTTTGGATTCCGATACTTTCATAGAATGATAAAGAATAATATTGTATTCTTAGAAATATTCCCATAATTTGATTGGTAACTGTAGTATTATCACTCAAATTATAATTAAAGTAACACGTTACTGTAATAACTGATAAACACGTTACTGTAATAACTGACAAACACATTACTGTAATAACTGATAAACACGTTACTGTAATCACTGATAAACACATTACTGTAATCATTGATAAACACATTACTGTAATAACTGATAAACCCGTTACTGCCTGACTCTGAACTCAAAGACCTAATGTATATCAGAATAACTTAACCTCTTAAGCCTGATGGGTCCGGTACCGGACCCACAATGACATCACGCCATAAATCCATCTCTACAGACTGTATAAATTAATGTTGCGTTTCTTTTCCAAATGTAGCCAAGAGTAAAGACCCTAACCCTGTCAAAACAGTAGTCAACGTGTATATTTTCAGCATTATGTTTGTTTACCAATGATGCAATCTGGATTTTGTCATTTCCTCACGTGACTACACACCTTTTTACGATGCAATGCACAGAGAATTCACATTATTCCTCGAAACTCTTATTTTCGCGAAATGTTTTAATCATCGGTAAACAAACGTATTGCTGAAAATATACACTTTGACTGCTGTTTTGATAGGGTTACGGTCTTTACTCTTAGCTACATTTGAAAAAGAAACACAACATTAATTAGTACGGTCTGTGTTGATCGATTTATGACGAGAACAGCAGCTTAACAGGTTAATATCAAATATTAAACACGTTTAGATTGAACTGGAACAGAAAATCTGGTACAGATTGTAAACATGGACCAAAATCCCACACAAAACCACAATCTCAACCCTGTTCTGTTCCCCTGTTTGCTTAATCTGAACGATGATACATTTCCTTCCATTACATTTCTGAAATGAGTCAGAAAACTGCTGCACATGATGTAATGTACAGATCAGACCATCTGGTCCGAGACACGGTTGCGTGAGCACCTGACCACCGAAGGAGAAGTCAAGAGTCCTCTCGCGTTTGAAAATTATTTCACAATGTTCGCCCCATTTCCATACATTCATCCTCATGTAACTTGTGGGTGGTATGGTCATCGCTCCCAAAGAGGAAACATCTTGCAGGACTTCCTCATACCAACGTTGCCAATTTCCGCATCACATCAGACAGTGGAATGCAACACAAACAGTTTGGGAAATGCTTGATAACGGGCCACAAGGAAAGCGGGGGAAGGGGGCCAGAACAACATCAGAGAGACTGTCTTAGCGTGCCATCGAGCTGAGCTTTGTTTTTGACCGTCTGAAGCAGTTCTAAAATACATGCAAAGGAACTTCATCTAGTGTCCAGGGAATAATATTATTATGTCCCCGTACGGATCAGTGAAAATACATCCAGTTTGCCCCGCTTCTATGTTCAGCTAGTTTTCGTGTGAGCAGTTTGAAGTCAGTTGACCATGAACCAATGTCATATCTACTACCAGGAGTGTTGCTCTCACTATAAACAACCTTCATATCTACTACCAGGAGTGTTGCTCTCACTATAAACAACCTTCATATCTACTACCAGGAGTGTTGCTCTCACTATAAACAACCTTCATATCTACTACCAGGAATGTTGCTCTCACTATAAACAACCTTCATATCTACTACCAGGAGTGTTGCTCTCACTATAAACAACCTTCATATCTACTACCAGGAGTGTTGCTCTCACTATAAACAACCTTCATATCTACTACCAGGAGTGTTGCTCTCACTATAAACAACCTTCATATCTACTACCAGGAATGTTGCTCTCACTATAAACAACCTTCATATCTACTACCAGGAGTGTTGCTCTCACTATAAACAACCTTCATATCCAGTGGTGCGTTATTGAAATCATCTGTGGTTGCACGCACCACATGCACGCGCGCTCCCGCGAATGCGCATTTAATGTCCCCTCGCTTGAGCACAGACTAAAGACAGTGCCTAATTGCCTCTACGAATGGATGTAACACATGTCTTCACAACAAGTTAGGTGTGAATGTATCTGAGAACGTATTTCACACACCTGACGACCGGCGCTATTTAAATGCAAATAGCGAGTACTTATCTTACTCCGTGCAACCCCGTCCCATGAAGAACGCATGCCTGTTCATATCTACTACCAGGGCCCCATTCCCCGTACCTGGATAACTGAGTTAGCCGGATAATTTCCAGTCAAGCCTGACTTAAGCCGGACCTTCCCATTCCCCGACGCGCGATTGTCCAAATCACCATGACAACAGATCAAAAAGTTTGAGCCTGGTCGGGAGCAGGGTTAACTTCAGTTAGCCGGATGAACCATGGCCACGCCCCCGCAAATAAATGACAGCTCGCTTCCTGAAATGATTCTAACAGTCTAGATCCCATTATACCATTCTGAATTATGTTTCTGTGCTTCGTTTTCCTAGAGGGGGCTTCTGAAATGTATAATAATAGAACTAAATGCTGATAATAAATCATATTGAGCCTATAGATTTACTTTGTCCTAAATAAAATAATGCACGTCATATACGGCGCTCGGAGTCGCGATACACGCTGCATGTGGTTATTTTAATAACGGCGCATTGCAAATGTGAATCCCGCGGGGATATTTTTAATGAATGAAACATGCCGTTGACATCACATTAATGCATTTGAGAATAAAGAGATAAAACTTCATTCAAAAGAAAAAATATTCTAAACACGGGTCTCTCGTACATTAATGGATAAACAATGAATCTATCCCGTCTGGCACAGTGGCGCAGCGGTAGTGCTCAATCCTGGCAACCGGGCGACCGGTGTTCGAAACCCCGCGTTTCCAATATAATTTTTTGGAATATAATATTAATGATTATACGCAAAAGTAGCCTAGTTTTAAGTTAAAATATTATAAATCTACATGCATTGAGGATGTCATTCTTTATATAGCTCTCAACGTGCACCAAATTGAATTATTCCTACATTGCAAAAAGAAGGAAAAGACTAGGATTCGAACCCGGGCCGTCTGCGTGAAAGTCAAAAGCAGAAACCGTTACACCACAGTGCAGATAAGTAAAAGATCCACCATACATCAATCAATGGGTAAGAGAGCCGTATCCTTATTCTGTATAACAGTTTAACTCATTATTTTCGCTAGCAAGATCTCATTTGATTATTCAATCCATAAACCTACTGCCAGCAGGCAAGTTTAAAGAAATATAATCTGATTGATTGAGGTAATGAGGGACTTAAAATTAGCCTATAGATAACGCATTTAACTTGTCGGCGAGGCGATTGAGCCGTACTGCAATCTGTTAATAAAGTTTTAAATCAATTAATCAATCAATGCCGTTAGAAAATCAGGATCTCTGCTATCGATACGTGCTGGCTTTTCAACTGAAGCGGCCGCGCGCACTTATCCTGGGTCTCAAGTCTGGTTCGAGTTAACGAGACTGAATCCACCTTTGAGGAACAGGAAAATCCCGGCTTCAAACATCGGGTTAACTGAATCTGGATAATGGGACTCTTGATCGACTTAGTTGAACCAGGTACGGGGAATAGGGCCCAGGAGTGTTGCTCTCACTATAAACAACCAGGATTAATGTGCTAAACTCCAAAACAAAGATGTTCCGAAGAACCAATCAGGTTCAGTTGCCTTCCTCTACTCCAAGGCATCTTCTTAATCCGTTATAGGTCATTAGGTGTCGTGTTTTTTGTGAGATGTATGTGTTTGCTTTGAATAATTTCTCTTAGTTTTAATTTTGATGTTAGGAGTTTACAAAGCACTTTGTCACTTGGTTGACCTATCATTGCAAACTTCGCCCCCATTTCTTCACCTGCCAATCACAACGTTTGCTTTCCTCTGTCGAACAAAAGGGTTTCTCCCCGGAGCTTCCTGTCACACAAGCGTCGCCTTTTCTCCAAGAGAGGGTGGAGATTGAATTGGTGTTTTTTATAGATAAAGTAAAAAAATAAAGTTGACTCACTAACCATCGCTTGCCCCCACAGAGGAGTCCATGATGAGCTGCATGCCCAGCCGCATGGCCATCCCCATGTCTCTGGGCGGCCATCACGCCATGGCGGCGGTGGTGGCGGCCCAAGCCGTGGCGGCTCAGGCGGCTGCGGCACAGGCGGCGGCGGCCGTGCAGGCGGCGGCCCTGGAGCAACTGAGGGAGAAGCTGGAGAGCGGCGAGCCGCCCGAGAAGAAGATGATGATGATGGCAGAGGAGCAGCAGAGGCTCATGCAACACGCTCTGCAGCAGAACCTCCTGGCGATGGCCTCCCAGCTGCCCATGAACATCAAGCTCAACAACAGAGGTAACACCTTCACACAGGCCACTCAGCTGCACCGTGCACATTAAGCTCAACAACAGACGTAACACCTTTCTCCCATTTTTTTATTTTTTCTCCCATCCCAATTTCGTATCGTCCAATTCTACCCTCCCCTGTCTCGAACGTTGTTAGGCCATGCCTCCCACAAGCCGGCTGCAATGTGGACGAAGCCTTACATCACGTGTCCCCTCCGGTACTCGAGGAAGCAGCCGTCGCATCTTTTCACCTGCACAGCGCGATCTCTCAGCGGCGGGGGTCTGCGTGGGAGGGACACGCCGCCCCCGTCGCTTCCTGATTCTGCTGCGCAGGCGCAGCAACCGACCTGTAGGAGTCGCTGTCCACAACGTCCGATCCCCACCCATCAGCTTTCCCACCCCTAACACTGCCAATTGTTAGTGTTAGTATGAACGACCAGCCAAGCTGATAGCAATGCGGAGAGCTGGGCTCGAACCCAGCGTCTCCTGCATTGGTGGCGAGCGCCTTGCCCACTACACCACCTAGACGCCCACAATCCACTTTATTTATAGAGATTTTTTTTTTATAAATACGAATACAAAATATATGCATATTTTATATATATATATATATATATATATATATATATATATATATCTTTTTTTTAAAGCTTCGAATTAAAATCGAATCTCGGCCCCGAAGCTTCAACTGCCAAAATTTTTTTCGAAGGTCAGCCCTATTGGACATTGATTCTTTATTATTTATATTACATTAACATATTTGGTCCCGTAGCCCATGTTACATTTCAGGCCTCTGCAGTGTCACCAGGTTTGAGCGTTGAAGACATCAGACTGTCTCACGGTCTTTGAGCGTTGAAGACATCAGACTGTCTCACGGTCTTTGTGCGTTGAAGACATCAGACTGTCTCACGGTCTTTGTGCGTTGAAGACATCAGACTGTCTCACGGTCTTTGTGCGTTGAAGACATCAGACTGTCTCACGGTCTTTGAAGACATCAGACTGTCTCACGGTCTTTGTGCGTTGAAGACATCAGACTGTCTCACGGTCTTTGTGCGTTGAAGACATCAGACTGTCTCACGGTCTTTGTGCGTTGAAGACATCAGACTGTCTCACGGTCTTTGTGCAGGAGTCAGCTGCAAGGCAAGAGTCCTTGAGCTTTCCAAACTGTTATTGATTAGTTCATCAAAAACACTTTTCAGGTTTTAGCACATAAACAACTTTTTCCATTGTTGAATCAAGGGCAAAAAGTTAAAGCGACGCTGTTGCCTTGTATGAACGCTGCCGTGCTGAGATGTTGAATGTAGCGGCGCAGTTGCGACGGCACAGCTAAGACAATGCTCTCCGTGGTTTTGTATCAAGGTGCTTGGGCACAATTCATTCATTCAATCTGTATTTAATCAGTGCAGTCTATGATAGTATCTGTTCCAACTTGTTCATTCCATTCAGTGTTTTTAACGGGTAGAATTCGGAACGTTGGCCTATGTTTTTTTTCTTATTTATTTTCTTCCACCAAAACAAAAACGTGATCTCTTTCTGTAAAGTCCGCTGTGTCGTCGTCAAATGAACTGTTGGATCCAATAGCTGCTTTCCTTGACAACGCTGTCAGAACTATGTTACGTCTACCTCTCTGGGTGGTATATGTCAAAATCAAGTAACGCCATTTCCAAAAGATGATGGGGCGGGATATCGTTGTGAAAATGCCACTAATGGACCCATAATTCATCATATAAAACATGTGTGTGAAGCCGACTCCACAGAATGTTATGAAGAAATAGTGTTTCATGACCAGAGGCGACTCACCGGCATGCCGTCTGCTTCAGCCTTCTGAGAGCCTGGTTTACGACAAGCTATAAGTCATGCATTACTTAATGATAGAGCTAAAGGAAGAATGAAGGGCTATCTGCTCATGTGTGATATCATTTCTGTCTGCATCATTGCCTCTCTCATATTAGTCATAATAGTGGGGCTCTGCGCTTCATACGCGATGGGAAAATGAGTGAGAATCTTTCCCAGGTTCTAGCCCTCACATATAAACACTGTCATTTAAAGATTACATCCAAACACTATTATTTTGCCTGCAGTGCAGCCAGACGCGAGCACGCCTGCTCTTTCCGATGGTGGCTAAAACCGTTCTGAAAGTGACTGTTTATCAAAACCGTTAAAAGACACGTCAGTTCAGAGACGAATACGTTTACGTTTACACCTCGCTTGGTATCACGCCGGGTGACTAGAATCACCGTTATGTGCCACGTGTGTATGTGTTGAGTTTGTGTGTTGAGTTTGTGTGTGTACGTGTTGAGTTTGTGTGTGTACATGTTGACTATGTGTGTATGTGTTGAGTTTGTGTGTGTGTACTGTACGTGTTGAGTTTGTGTGTGTACGTGTTGAGTTTGTGTGTGTACGTGTTTGAGTTTGTGTGTACGTGTTGAGTTTGTGTGTCTATGTGTTGAGTTTGTGCGTGCGTGTGTGTGTTTCTGTAATTTTCACACCAAGTCGGATTAATTCGAGAGCGCCGTCCGAGTTCTCCAAGCGGCGCTCGACTTGGGGGTGCGCGGACGGGATTCATCCGCAGCCGAACTGCGATAACAGACGTGTACAAATGGCCGTGACATCTTTTGACAGTTCTTTCTTCTTTCCCTCCCAGAACTCTTTAATAAAGCGCTCCTTATCCTGTCATTCTGAGTTATGACCAATATTCTGCCACAGCTCTCCCCCTGTTTCGCTTCTTGTGTTCCTTTTTCTAAATGCTCCTATTGAGTTTTTCTCTCTCTCCCCCCCCCCCCCCCCTCTCTCTCTCTCGCTCTCGCTCTCTGCCTCCTCTCTTGACAGATGACAGACAAGAGACCGCATTGAACCTGTCTACCAGCGGCATTAGCAGCATCAACATGTCAATAGAAATAAATGGAGTTGTCTACACAGGTAAATAGAGGGGCCGTTTGCTGATGTAATTGCAGGCAGGAAATTCAATAAGTTATAGCAGCACCCTGGCGCTTAGTCCTCCACGCAATTTGATGTCTTTGCTATAAAATCCATGGTAATGAAGTGGGAGACCAATAGAGTAAAAAAAGTTAAATATCTTAAAATTGGGCCTGAGAGCTGAGGTCGATGGGGCTTATTGTCTTACGTGCCTGGGGGGGGGGGGTCAAGCCCCGACCAAGAGCCGCTTGTGCCTTCGAGCGGTTGGGGCAGTAATTACCTAAAGATAGGCAATCTGTGTGGTGGCGTAATCCCGGTGGAAACTTCCATTGGATTTGAAGTGGTCCATCCGATCTAGTCGAGAGCTCTCTCCTCGAATGGCCGATCCGCTCTGTGGAGGCTGAGGATCGTCCCTGATCCGGTTGATCCCTGTCACGCTTCACCACTGGAACCTCAATCATGTCCTGTGGTTTTACTGCCGCAATTAATGTCCCTTGAAACCTCACACTTAACTGTGTCGTCGAAGGTGATCGTTCGGCTTGATTTGACGCCTCACTGGTGTGTTACTATCAATATAATAAGCAGAGAAGTACTAATTACTATAATAAAATGTAATATGAATTGCTATTGAGAAATGCCCGTTGATAAATAACGTCGATGTGTCTGTCCCCACAGGGGTCTTGTTTGCCAGGAAGCCAGCCATCGCGGGGCTGCCGGCAGGTCACCGTGGAAACCACACCACGTCTCAGTCTCAGGGAAAGATCAGCCCGGTGTTGTTGCCCACGCAGATTCTGCCGTCCCGCTCCTCTTCCTCCTCCTCCACCTCCTCCTCATCCTCTGTTCATGGACACGGAAACCCCTCCCCCTGAGCCCCCCCCCACACACACCTCAACTCTACCCGCCCACCCCTTATCATTCTCCCAGAAACAATAAGCAGTCTGAAAATATCGAGAGAGAGGATCCTATTGTTCTTGAAAGTGGATCTACCCCCCACCACCCACCCACCCCACCACCCTGTTTATCAGATATCCGTAGTCCAGTTGAGAAATACATGGAAGAGGAAACAAACTCATTCACCAACAAAATTCTTCCGCAGTAAAATAAAGGCTCTCATCCTTTTCTCCCTACTCCTCCCTACTCTGGAGTGGTAGTGTGTTAAGAGGACCTCTGTGTGTGTGCGTGTGTGTGTGTGTGTGTGTGTGTGTGTGTGTGTGTGTGTGTGTGTGTGTGTGTGTGCGTGTATGTGTGTGTGTGTGTGTGTGTGTGTGTGTGTGTATAGGCTACGTATGAATTCAGCTGTCCTTTGCTTCCTCAAAGACACCTGTACACTTTGGAGCAGCTTGAAGGTTGGGTGACCCATCACCTCCCCACCCACCCCACAGAGGATGTGGACGTTGAACTTTGAACTTCAAGCAAGACACAGCGGTTGATCTATTGAGCATGTCGGCATTACGGCAGACCCCAGAATCTCGCTGCCTTACAGCTGATACCAAAGAAAGAAAGAAAGAAGAAAAAATTAGAAACCGATTCCAAGACAGACTGAGCACAACACCCGTACGACAGTCCGAGACGTGTACAGTGGCGACGATCAAAGTTTGAGAGGAATATCATACGATTAGAGTGAGAATAACGTCTGACGGTCAGGCGAAGCACATCCCACACAGAATCAAGGGTTTGTCCCCCCGGAGAGAGAGGAGACTGACAGTATGAGGCGGTCTCTCCACGTGACTCGCCGTCAACTTGTTCTCGGTGGCGACGAGGCGAACCTCCTCCTCCTCTGACACCTTCCCCATTCATCAGGGTTAAATATCGCAAGCCCACGTAATTGCTCCACTGTTCGCCGGTGGTCAGAGGTTCTTACAAAAGCCGTGCTCGGAGGAATGGATGTGGTGGAGGATGCAGGAGAAGAGGTTGCACGCCTCCCCTCCGCCCTTCTGGGGAAGTCTTTTGCAATGTCGTTTTTTATGCATTGACTCAAAACCTACCAGTAACCAATCAATACGTACCAGTGACGTTTGCAAAAGGCATTTACAATCAGATAGAAGCACACAAAACAGATCTGGTATTACTGGTAAACACGTGGTTTTTGCGGGAGCCTAGGAAGAGAAGAAACCCCAAAGAAAACCAAGAAAGTCCTCTTTTGGTGTTGTTGAAATGAGAGAGAGGCCTGTTTGACCACGGGTTTGGGTGAAGCACTTCAACTTGTGACCCAGAGGAGGGCGAGACAGAGGGCGAAGCAGCACGACACATCAAGACAAGGTCCAATCATCACTCACAGCGTGGCTTTATATTGTGAATAGAATCCAGTTGTCTTTTTTTTTCCTTTTTTTTATAAGTAATGCACTTGTGTCTAACATTGGAGAGTTACTCCTGCTGTCATTTCCTTCTTTTTTTCTTTCTTTCTTTCTTTCTTTCTTTCTTTCTTTCTTTCTTTCTTTCTTTCTTTCTTTCTTTCTTTCTTTCTTTCTTTCTTTCTTTCTTTCTTTCTTTCTTTCTTTCTTTCTTTCTTTCTTTCTTTCTTTCTTTCTTTCTCTCACTCTGTCTGTCTTTCTCTCTGCTTTGCTTCATAAAGATATAAAAAATATGTTCTTTATTGTGAAGGGAAATGGGGAAACCGTTGGAAGATATAGGGGGTTTTATTAAGTCTGTTAAAGCATATAATTTCTAATTTTATTTATTTTGTTTTTGTGTTCAAATCCTGGGCAGCAAACCTTGCATTCGGCTAACGTTACACCACTTTGTTTGCAAACCCTAGAGTTTCTTCGAATGCAGACAGATACCTCACCGATCTACCTGTACATAGGCATAGTAGAGTATGAATACAAGATATACCTCATATATTTCATTTCTATTATTTTTATTGTAAAGCCACTTGAAAAAATCTATGTTTTTGTTTCAACGGATCACTGGATTTTGTCATATTTTGTATAATTATACCAAAGAAGGGAATATTTTATGAACACACATCTACCTCATTTGTTATAGGCTGTGCCAACAAACATGACCACAATCTTTTAATTGCCAGTTTTTACGTGCGCCCACTGTGGTCCGTACAACGTGCGTTTGCATGAAACACAAACGGAGGAGGGGTTAGCGGGTCGGGCCGCGCCGCGGGGGAGCGGCCAGCGACTACTTCACCAGTGCTTGTTTTGTTTTTATTGTGTGGCAAATTTATTTCATGTATACAATTATACAGCTACTGTCAGATCTTTGTTGACAAAGTTAATAATATATTGTGTGACTTATTGTATAGATATAGTAATGTTAAGAACTATAAAAACACACACACAGCCCTGTGACGGCAGGACGCGCTGCAGAGACCAACCGTCGGTTCTGGTTATTGAAGGTGGCCGTTCCCGCTTTTGATTCCAGTGTTTACTTGAAAATGTGTTCTTCAGGATTCAGGTCGTTACTACGTGGGCATAATACTGTATAAGGTATTCAGAGAATATCCACCACAATATCACTTCCTGTTTTGATATATCGCTTCTGTGGGGGGAGGGGGCGGGGGGTGGTGGCTTGGAGCACATTCCGCTGCTGAAGAGACATAAGATCATTTAGAATGTTGATATTACAAAACTTTTGGAAAACACCCTTTTCAGAGGTTAAATGCCCCCGATCTGACAAGCCGTTCAGTACATAATGTTCAATATGTTAGAGGTAAGATGGACCTTGTTAGATCATCCTTCTTGCAAAGGGGCACTTCGCCAAAAAGCAATGCTGATTTAAAAAAAAAAAAAATACATTATCTCACACACACATGTTCATTTAGTCTGACAGTTATTGAGAGTAAACTAGTTTGAATATGGCCACCAGTGATGTCATCGGGACGTTGAATCCTTGTGTTGTGTTAATTACAGCTCAGTGAAATGATGAGGTAACAGTCCCTATAAGACAAGGTATTGAAATAGTTTGTGTCTATATCATTTCACTGAACTGTAATTAACACAACGCAAGGATTCAACGTCCCCAATGACATCACTGGTGGCCACATTCAAAAAAAATTACTCTCAATAACGGTCAAACTAAATGAACGTGTGCAAAACAGTTTTTGGACGTGTGTGAGATTATGTACAAAATAAATCATGATTGTTTCTGTGACGTTGTTTAACAGATATATGGAAAGCATCTGGAGTTCTGTGGCGATAGTACACATAATTATTTCTCTGAAGAATGTAGGAGTCAGTCAGTCAAACATCCAGCAGCTCTGCAATCACTTGTGACGAGAGTTTTACTGAAGGACATGCGATGCTCACAGGGAAAAGAAAAAATACAAATAGGGCACAAAGAATGCGCACATTTTTTTCCGTTTTTATTTAGTTTTTTTTGTTTTCTACAATACGGTTCACTTGGCTTTGGACGGACATATCGAAGATGTTTCTGTGAACACCGCGCCGGCACAGTCTACCTTCATCACGTTATACAACTGTCTTCATCACTTTGACCTTCATCCCTTCTTACATTTTACCGTTGAAGTCCAGAGGCAGGTACAGACGACAGGAAACACACAGACACACACACACACACACACACACACACACACACACACACACACACACGATGCCAATCAGCTGTAATGACTGTGAAAACCAGTACATCACCATCATCCTTTTCACCAAAGAGTTCTCGGGAGTCGCTATATACAGAGAGCTCTCGTTGTCACGAGACGGAGAGAGAAGAGACATAAAAAAAAAACAAGACTTCAGTGACAGCTTTTTGGCCACGGAAAGAAAAAGAAAAAAAAAATTCACTTATGTACTTACTTAAAAAAAATAACATGTTGTTTACTTTGTATTTTAGCTATGCTATGCTGGTAGTTTTTAGATCCTCTAATGGCTTTTTATTCGCTGTGTATGAAGCTTTGTTCCTATGATTTTACCTTTTTCTTCATCTTGGATGAATCCAGTGCGTTAGGGGAATTCTGGATTGTGGTGCTCAGGGGTTAGGAAAAAAACATATACAAAAGAAATAAGAGGTGAAAGAGATTTTCTTGTTTTGCCATTTGACTTGTAGCATATTTAGAAATAAACATCCTGCTTTTAACTTCATTTAAACGACTCTTTCCTTTTTATTATTATTCTTTTTTTATTCAATTTTATTTTTGTTATTAGATTCAAAATAAATGTATTGTCATTATACAGCACACGTACAAACAAGCACAGTAGGTCTACGACGGAAAGAAGTGCAAATGTAACAGTGAAATGCAGTAGTAATATACAATGTACAGGTGATTGCACCGGATATAAAATATATAAATGAGTACGTACTACTGAGTAATAGTGCTAATCAGATGTATGTACAGAGTTGTAGTATTAACATGTACAGTGATACAAGTATAAAGACACTATGGTAGTAAGAGTAGGTAAGGGATATGTACAGATATAGTATTTACAGGTATATAAAAAGGATTATATGCAGGTATATAGACAGATGTGGATATATATATATACAGTATATGGTAAGAATAAATATTTCTATATATATACGGTATATAGAGCATTATTGTACATGCTATCATACAGAGATATGGGTTATATGCAGGTGTATAAGTAGGTATATAGAAATGATTATATTATTTATTATTATTTGAATCCATAGCCATGTATAGCGAGCTCCCTCTAGATAACATGGCACTGGGCTTCTTTTCAATCGCATTACTGCTCAATTCACATGGTAGAATATAACGAGATTGTATAGAGTGAACAGATGGTTGTTTTATCAGACACAGCTGCTTAGAATTTAAGGAAATTACCAATTAGGCTCTTCTTTAAGTGACAAACTGCAGAACACGGGTCAAAGTCCTATTCAGCGACTGCAGGCAATTTAACTAATGATGTTTGGTCGGGTGCAGCATTAAGCGGCTAAAATGGAGTAAAGATTGGTTAATTAAGGCTGAGAACGCTGATGTAATTAGGAGCGGCCGAGATTAGTGGTCATCGACAGGCTTTGCTGGGATCCGCAGGTAATAGAGTTATTATCGGGGCTTGTTGAGAGTTACTTTATACTTCTGAATAAACAAAAACAAATTAGGAGCGGCCGTCCGGTAATGGGTCATCTTGTCAAGAGGTTGACAGAAATCCATGCCCCTATAACACAGTGTTAATTTTATGCACCACTGACAACTGCGGTGCTAATCAATAACGCTACTATAAAATAAGGTGAACCATCAATCTGGTCTGAAGATAGTGGAGGAGGCTGTGCAGAGAGAGAGGCAGTGAGAGAAAATGTCAGGACATTTTGAGTATTGTCCATTATGAAACCTGTCCAGGTTGCCGTGGCGCCGCTGTCAGGACGACGCAGCTGGAAGTGTGCGGCTCTCGGCGGTACCAGCTGAGCTGACTGTTCGTTTTGCGTGGTGTAGACTAGAGGAGCAGCAGGTCGGTCGGCCCAGGTCACCTCTAAACCAGTGGTTCTCAAAGTGGGGTCTGGGGACCGCCGGGGGGTTTCAGGGGGTCCCCAGAAGAAATGGGGACTAGTTTAATTTCACTGATATTTAGACATTGGTAGAACGAGAGAACGTATGAGGATGACTCCATTCCCCACCTATGTACATTATAGACCGTCGTAGAATTCTGGACTAAATCATATATAAAAGCAAATATATCTTCTCAGATCGGGGTCCCTTAGACAATATCTTTGATTTGAGAACCACTGCTCTAAACAACCACGGTATCCTCTTCAGAGGCCCACGTAGAGTCCCTCCTTACTGCTTAGTATTGAAAAGGCCATGTGACCAATTGATCAGATTACATTCCTCAGGGGTCATCTGAAAATAGTATAGGCTTTAATTTGATTTCGCTCACTCCTTCAGTCCCGGGTCGTAAGGTAACCTCTGCTGTGGGCTTAAAGGGGAAATCCACCCCGTAGCTACAAACCACCGTCGAAAGATATCACAACGTTGGGTTGTTATAATGAGATTTCAGTCGTTTGTTGAAAATCATATTTATTAAAAAAGATAATTGTTGAGGATATTCATTGTAATATCCAAGTACAATTAAACTCCATTTAGAAAAACAAATGCTAAATAGTTATTTGTATATTAATCACCCATGGTGATTTAACTAGGACACAATGACAGTATCCATGGTGATTTAACTAGGACACAATGACAGTATTCATGGTGATTTCACTAAGACACTATGACAGTATCCATGGTGATTTAACTAGGACACTATGACAGTATCCATGGTGATTTAACTAGGACACAATGACAGTATTCATGGTGATTTCACTAAGACACTATGACAGTATCCATGGTGATTTAACTAGGACACTATGCCAGTATCCATGGTGATTTAACTAGGACACAATGACAGTATCCATGGTGATTTAACTAGGACACAATGACAGTATTCATGGTGATTTCACTAAGACACTATGACAGTATCCATGGTGATTTAACTAGGACACTATGACAGTATCCATGGTGATTTAACTAGGACACAATGACAGTATCCATGGTGATTTAACTAGGACACTATGACAGTATCCATGGTGATTTAACTAGGACACAATGACAGTATCCATGGTGATTTAACTAGGACACAATGACAGTATTCATGGTGATTTCACTAAGACACTATGACAGTATCCATGGTGATTTAACTAGGACACTATGACAGTATCCATGGTGATTTAACTAGGACACAATGACAGTATTCATGGTGATTTCACTAAGACACTATGACAGTATCCATGGTGATTTAACTAGGACACTATGACAGTATCCATGGTGATTTAACTAGGACACAATGACAGTATCCATGGTGATTTAACTAGGACACAATGACAGTATTCATGGTGATTTCACTAAGACACTATGACAGTATCCATGGTGATTTAACTAGGACACAATGACAGTATCCATGGTGATTTAACTAGGACACAATGACAGTATCCATGGTGATTTAACTAGGACACAATGACAGTATCCATGGTGATTTAACTAGGACACTATGACAGTATCCATGGTGATTTAACTAGGACACAATGACAGTATCCATGGTGATTTAACTAGGACACAATGACAGTATCCATGGTGATTTAACTAGGACACAATGACAGTATCCATGGTGATTTACTTGGGATATGGGTACATTTTCTGATTCAGAGCTGTAAGGCTATATTAAAAAATAAATAAATGTAACAACTCAAACAAAAATTCTGTGAACCCGCAGATTCGGTCAGTACTTCAGTGTCAACGGACCAACTCTAAAAAGTGGACCGACTCTGTCTGTGTTTCTACATACTGACTGTAACTGTGTAACATACTGAATTACTGACTAACTGTCTAACATACTGACTGTAACTGTGTAACATACTGACTTACTGACTAACTACCGTATGTAACATACTGACTGTAACTGTCTCAGATAACTGGAATGGCACAATATAAATGCCATTTAAGTAACAATGCAGTCGCCAACATGTAATAATAATAATATTAATAATAAACCTGCAGGCCACTTAGCCGGACAGGCCACCAGGAAAATGCCAGGTGCTCCTGATGGCCAGTCTATGCCTGATCTCAGTCAATTAGTTATGATGGTCTCTGTTCTGATAGTGTATACAAGGGTGTACCACAGGGCTCTGTTCTAGGTTCTCTTTTATTCACTATATAAACAATCATTTAAAATGGTGTTCAGGTTACAAATTGGAAAAATATCCCTTTTATAACTTCATAATCATCATTGACCTCATAGACCAGTAATCTCACTCACTTACTCATTCCGTCACTCACAGTTAGCCATTCTGCCCCCAGTGGAGGCCAGTTCAATCTATGACCCTGTGTCTTTTTTCTCCCCGAGACCTCCACTACTTTTGATTATAACCGTCTTATTTCTGTGTAATGACTGATGACCCCTCAGTAAAAGAAACACACAGACGGGCCTTCTTCTCTCTCTATCTGTTCAGCAGTCATTGATTTCGATGGTGACCTCTCACCTCAGCAGTGGAATCCCTCACTGAATAAAATCACCTCCCGGTCGTCGAGAAGGGGATCTGCACCGCTGGTCTGAAAGAAGCCTCCCACTCCGTCGATACCAATTAGTAACTCCTGCACGCGGCTGCAAATGCAGAGTCCGTACACATTCATTAAATGGCTTCATATTTTTCTTTACCTCTTGCCAGGAACATCTTGATTGCTTGCGATGCGTAACTCAAGGCTGACTACGTTGTTTACCTTTGATGAGAAAGGGTCAACCTTTGGGACGAGGTTCACGGAGCATCTTGTAATGTTGTGTCTGGTGGTCTGGATTGTTTAGATTAGATTAGATTAGATGCAACAAATAATATTTTTTTGAAAGGTGTTATATAGATAGAGTTATTATTATTCATTATTATTATAATATTGTAAAAAAATATATATGCATTGAAATGTCTGTAAATCTAGACAACATTGAAAATGAGGGTGACCTCAATTGTCCTTTTGGAGAATAAATAAAGGTTTGAATTTAATTTAATTAGATTAAATTAGATTAGATTAAAATGTATTGTTATTATACAGCACGTACAGTGAAAATAAGTTTGGCATCCAACCAGAGTGTACAGGTGATTAAACTGGGTATAAAAAAAAAATAAAAAATGAGTACTACTGAGTAATAGTGCTAATCAGATGTATGTAGCCTACAGAGTTGTAGTATTAATATGTACAATGATACAGGTATAAAGACACTATGGTAGTAAGTCATACTGGTCAGCAGTGTAACTAGTAAGAGTAGGTACTGTAAGGGTGTACAGATATAGATATAGTATCTACAGATGTGTAAAAAGGATTATATGCAGGTAAATTCAGACAGTTATGGATATATATATATGTACTGTACATGCGGTACATATAAATACTAAGGCTGTCAAAGTCAACACGTTATTAACTATTAACGCACAATTCTTTTAACGCCACTATTTTTTTTTTTTTTTTTAACTTTCTTTTTTAGCGTTTATCGCTTTTCTGGTCAAGCATGACCGACAGAAACAGGTTGAAATGGGATGTAGAGCAGGGGAAGACATTCTGAGAAATGACGGCGGGTCCGGGAATCGAACTCGTGTCCCCCAGATCCGTGACGAGCACGGTTTTCCCCGACGCAGAAATAGCGCCGAGATATGCGGTGAGCTACGGGAGCTCCCAATGCCACTATTTTTTTAACGCAAGATTACGTTTTTTTTTTTTTTTTTTTTTCACTCATGTGTATTATTGATACTCTCATTGATACTATGTTTGTTTCTGACTCAAAGTGTGTGTGTGTGTATGTGTGTGTGTGTGTGAGAGAGAGAGAGAGAGAGAGAGAGAGAGAGAGAGAGAGAGAGAGAGAGAGAGAGAGAGAGAGAGGGGGGGGGTGAGAGATATGAGGAAGGGGCAAGAGAGAAAGAGAGCTGGGAGATGCACACTTTATTCATTGTTTTAAATAATTATTTTCTTTTAAGTTATTTTGTGCATCACTCTGTTTTGAATTTGATGCAAATTTGCAATGCATGAGGGTCATCCTTTTGTGTTAAATGGCTGCATAAAGCAAGCATTTGTTGACTCGTGTTGATAAGAGTATCAAAACTTAAAAAAATTCCGTAGATTTATAACAGATACAAAATATTAACTATATTAATATTAACGAGTTAACTATGGACAATCATGTGATTAATCAGATTAAATATTTTAATCGATTGACAGCCTTAATAAATACATAAATGTATATATACGGTATATACAGCAACCAAGTTAATTTGAACATATTCCCCAAGAATATCTTCAAACATGGTGGTTTCTTTTTCTTTTCTTTTTTTTAAATACATCACAGGTGCAGATAAAAGATATAAAAGTGCTGTCGCTGTTTACAGGGTGCTGTTTGAGGTAAGTGTCGATGGTGCGAAAGCTTATTGCAGGACTTGCTTCTTTCCCCAGGCCGGTTCAAGGACGTGCCGGAGCATAAGAGGCATAAGAGACATTAGAGACATAAGAGAAAATGTTCTGTAGGTTATGTAGGAGCGAAATGAAAAAAAAGACACCTTGGGTTTTCTGCAGGAGCATTATTGAGTAGATGCGAGGATGAAGGCGAACCAGTGAAAGGAATGTCGTCGATTCAACAAGAGTTTGAAGGCCGCGTTGGACAATCACAGGCAACCCAGACATAATTACAATTTGTCATCCAATAGAATGGCCATTGTGACCATTTGAATGGAGCATTTTCCCAATAGTTCTGGTGTAATGGGAACGACTGTGAAGAACGTCTTGCCATTTTGTGTTCTCATCTATCCGCTTTTCTCAGTGATGCAATGTGAGAGAATGTTTTTTTTTTTTTATCTCGTTCAAATGTTATTCTTCCTCGACATCAGATTTGTGGAAGACGCTTCCGAAGGGTAAGTACGGTGAAAACAGACTGAACCAACTGGAAAGTACATGATATCAAAAGAAGCTTGTGGCATGAAAGGGAATAGAGCTTTGTTAGATACAGAAGCTCCTGAAGCCACTGATATTCAGTATCGTTGTCACGCTGTGATGCAAACAGTCACAGCCTGTTTCAGTTCAGTAGGCCTACTTAAACCTCTTAGATCACTGATGATCACGTTTCTGTTATCTGCTGTGGGGGGGGACTGCCTCTGTTAAGATAAGATGAGATAAGATAAGATACAGTAAGATAAGATAAGATATAGTAAGATAAGATAAGTTAAGATAAGATAAGATACAGTAAGATAAGATAAATAAGACAAGATCAAATGTAGTAAGATAAGATAAGTTAGGATAAGATGAGACAAAATAAGATAAGATCAAATAAGACAAAATAAGATACAGTAAGATAAGTTACGATGAAATAAGATAAGACACAATAAGACAGGAGAGGGAGATGAGTTACCAAATGTGTTACCCTATCTATCAATAATATCACTTTGTTACTCTATCAATAATATCACTGCTAATCAGATGTATGTAGCCTATAGTTGTAGTATTAATATGTACAATGATACAGGTATAAAGACACTATGGTAGTAAGTCATACTGGTCAGCAGTGTAACTAGTAAGAGTAGGTACTGTAAGGGTGTACAGATATAGATATAGTATCTACAGATGTGTAAAAAGGATTATATGCAGGTAAATTCAGACAGTTATGGATATATATATGTACTGTACATGCGGTACATATAAATACTAAGGCTGTCAAAGTTAACGCGTTATTAATATTAACTATTAACGCACAATTATTTTAACGCCACTATTTTTTTAACGCAAGATTCGCGTTTTTTTTTTTTTTTTACTTCACTCAGGTGTATTATTGATACTCTCATTGATACTATGTTTGTTTCTGACTCAAAGTGTGTGTGTGTGTGTGTGTGTGAGAGAGAGAGAGAGAGAGAGGAGAGAGAGAGAGAGAGAGAGAGAAAGATAAGATACGATGAAATAAGATAAGACACAATAAGACAGGAGAGGGAGATGAGTTACCAAATGTGTTACCCTATCAATAATATCACTTTGTTACTCTATCAATAATATCACTGTGATCTCTGAACCGGTGAGACATATGTTACCGTACTGTATATATAAATAATATCATTATGTACAGTATGTATAATATACACACTCTATCAATAATATCACTATGTACAGTATGTATAATATACACTATCAATAATATCACTGTAGTATGTATGATATACACACTCTATCAATAATATCACTGTACAGTATGTATAATATACACACTCTATCAATAATATCACTGTACAGCATGTATAATATACAAACACTATCAATAATATCACTATGAACAGTATGTATAATATACACACTATCAATAATATCACTATGTACCGTATGTATAATATACACTATATCAATAATATCACTATTTATAGTATGTATAATATACACACTCTATCAATAATATCACTGTACAGCATGTATAATATACACTCAATAATATCACTATGTAGAGTATGTATAATATACACACTATCAATAATGCCACTATGTACAGTATGTATAATATACACTATATCAATAATATCACTATGTACAGTATGTATAATATACACACTCTATCAATAATATCACTATGTACAGTATGTATAATATACAGACTATCAATAATATCACTATGTACAATATGTATAATATACACTATCAATAATATCACTATGTACAATATGTATAATATACACTATCAATAATATCACTATGTACAATATGTATAATATACAGACCCACTAGGCCAAATCTGAAAGATAACTCTAGGTCTACCTTAATTGACTTAATCTGTTCCAATAGGAGTGACAAAATTCTTATTTAGTGATCATTGCCCTATAGCGTGTATCAGAAACACTCTATCAAAAACACAATCTCTCACTGTTATCAAATATTATCAATTTCCGTAGGTATAGTTTTTTTTTTTTTTTTTTTTACCTTTTCCACATTGATATTCACTTCTAAAATCCCTGTTGACATCTCTTTCACAAACATGCACCTTTCAGAAAATGTTGAATAAAAGATAGATTAACCCCTTGGTTTAAGCCCGAATTGTCATCTTTATTTAGGGAAAGGAACAGAGCCTGGTCACTCACCAGACACATTCAAAACTGTGCTGCTATGGATCCTGATGAGAGTGCGGAAATATGAACACATCACACCCATACTCCATTCCCTACACTGGCTCCCCGTCTCCTTCAGGATTGAATACAAGGTCTCGCTCCTCACCCATCAGTGCATCCACAGCAACGCCCCCTCCTATCTAAAGGAACTCATCGCTCCCCCGACCTCCACCCGCTCCCTCCGCTCTGGACACTCAAACACACTCCAACCCATACACAGGACACACCTTCTGCTCAGCTGCTGTTTCTTCCATTTCATTGGTTGTTTTATTCATTTTAATTGTTTTTATTCATTTTATTTTTTATCTTTATCTCCTGTAGCACTTTGAGATTGTCACAAATATAAAGTGCGTTACAAATTTAATTTATTATTATTATTATTATTATTATTATTATTATTATTATTATTATTATTATTATTATTATTATTATTATTATTATTATTATTATTATTATTATTAGTAGTAGGGCAGTGAATTCTAGCAGAAATAGGGTTACTGTGCACTCGCCTACACTGGCGGACTCAGGGGTGCCCCCACAGTTGAAAAACGTGTGCTAAAGTGCCCTTTTGAGTGGCGAAAAATTAGAGGGTGTGCTTCATTGGTGCTCTTCCAATGGTCTAAACTTGACCATGTGCCCCCACAGTTGAAAAACATCACGCAAAAGTGCCCTTTTGAGTGCTTTTGTGCCCCACGGTTAATAATGTCATGCAAAAGTGCCCTTTTGAGTGGAAATAATTTGAGGATGTGCCCTATTGGTGCCCCTCTAATGGTTAAACGTGACCATGTGCCCCCACCCACAGTTGAAAACATTGCGCTAAAGTGCCCTTTTGAGTGGCAAAAGCGAGAGGACGTGCCCTATTGGTGCCCCTCCAATGGTTAAACTTGACCATGTGCCCCCACAGTTGAAAATATTGCGCTAAAATGCCCTGAGTGTCGAAAATGAGAGGACATGCCCATTGGTGCCCTTCCAATGGTCTAAACTTGACCATGTGCCCCCACAGTTGAAAACATCGCGCTAAACCTAAAGTGCCCTTTTGAGTAGCAAAAGCGAGAGGACGTGCCCATTGGTGCACTTGACTATGACTATGCACTTAAACTTGACTATGTGCCCCCACAGCTGAAAACATCACGCTAAAATGGCATTTTGAGTGGCGAAAATGAGAGGACGTGCCCATTGGTACCCTTCCAATGGTCTAAACTTGACCCAGATGGTTAAATAATGTCACACAAAAGTGTTCTTTTTGAGCAGCCCTGTCACTACAATATTCCACCCATTTAAATGTTCAGTTTTAGACGCATCCCTACTTGAATGTTCAGATGCCAGAGGGCTTAATGCAGTCTGAGCTCAGCTGTAACCCTGCATCCTACTGCTGTGTGTGAGGTGGGTAATACAGCAAGCTTTCTTTGAAGTTGCAACAAGAAGGACAAGAAGGCCCTACAGAGAGTGGTGCGCTCAGCCGAGCGTACCACTGGTATTGCACTACCACCCCTGCAGGTCCTATACAACAAGAGGTGCAAATCCAGAGCCTGCAGAATAATGAAAGACCCTCACCACCCCAACAACAGCCTGTTCAAGCTGCTGCGGTCAGGCAAACGCCTACGAACACCAGCAACTAGGACAGAGAGACTTCGGCTCAGCTTCTTCCCCCAGGCCATCAGAGCCTTGAACACTGAACTCTCCACACACAAGCACACATGAGCACACACACAACACACACACTGTACACGCTCACACACTAGCAGCCACTTTAACATGAGCACACACACACTCATGCTGCACACGCTCACACTTATGGTCACTTTACAAAAGGAAAGGTCACTTTAAGAATAGTATAGTATAACTTGAGATTGTATAATATAGCATTGTATAGCAGTGTACATAAAGACCCAGTGCCTCATCCGTAGCTAACAGTGTATTGCACTACCACAGGACCTAGCATGTCCTACCATGCTCTGTAAATAACTCATGTACATATACCGATATGCCCTACTTTGTTTACTTGTTTTATTGCACAATGTCGTTCTATTGGATTATTATTATATATTACTATTGTATTATGCACAATCGTTGCAGTCAAGACCCCCCACATTTCATTGTATACTTACTTGTATGCCGTGACAAATAAAACTCTTGACTTGACTTGACAGATTGAGTTTGTTTTTACCAATTATGCATTACTACTAATGTATGTACACTGCAAGTGCTTTTATTGATGGCAGTATGTTTTAGCCTAGGCTAGCTGTATTACTACTGTAATACTGTAGCTAGCTAACTAAACAGGTACCTTGCTTAGCTGATTCTCATGTTCAAGTTTCTTTATTATTTGTCATACAGAAATACAGAATACTTTGCATGAAATGTTTCTTTCTGTTTCACTCCTGAGAGTGTGCTAGATAATAATAAGATAGTATAAATAAGTATAATAAGTAAAAGAGAGTCAAGATTCTATGCTAACATGTGTTCTCAATTTAGAAACAAAGTGTACAAATTATTTTTGGATTATTTGCACAAAACATACCCATAGCACTTTAAAGTTCAGTGTGAATGGGCGGCTACGTGGTGCAGTGGGCTAGGCGCTCACCACGAATACTGGAGACGCTGGGTTCGCCTGTTCGAGCCCAGCACTCCACATTGCTTTCAGTTTAACTGGTCGTCCGTACTAATACACATTGGCCGTATTAGGGGGTGGGAAACTGATGGGTGGGGATCGGGCGTTGTGGACAGCGACTCCTACAGGTCGGTTGGTGCGCCTGCGCAGTAGAATCAGGAAGCGATGGGGGCGGCGCCCCTCCAAAGCGCAGACCCTTGACGCTGAAAGATCGCGCCGCGCAGGTGAAAAGATGCGACTGCTGTTACCTCGAGTATCGGAGGGGACTAGTGCTATGTATGACTTAGTCCACATTGCAGCCGGCTTGTGGGAGGCAAGAAACAGCGTTCGAGACAGGGGAGGGTTGAATTGGATGATACGAAATTGGGATGGGAGAAAAATAGAAAATGGGAGAAAAAGTGGATAAAAAAAAAGTTCAGTGTGAATTGCTTTTTAAAGCTAATTTAAGAGTGGTAGTAAACCCCAAAATTGGCCATTTTAGTTTTAGTTTTTGAGGACTGCATACTTTTTTTGCAAACCAAAATACTATACTTTATACTTATACCACATGCATGAGCCTGGTCTCTTTTTTGAAAGATGACATTCTGGAGTTTCTGATCAAATAAGGACAACTCACCTTTAGTGCTAATGAAATAGAGTAACATAGGTCTGAACTTGAGTTGTAGAAAAACGTGTTACTCACGTTTTTCTGTAGTAGTCCAGAAGTCGTTTTTCCCCAGAATGGCTGGAGGCTTAAAAAACACCCGAGATCCATAGCCTGAAGTCTTACGTAGATCATAAAAATCCGTTCAGAAATGAGTGATTAGGAGTGATTTTGGTAAATTGTGTACAAAAGAAAAGCTCAGTTTTCTCATAGACTTCAACTAATTCTGCGGTTTTTCTCTTTCTGTTTTCGCTCGTGACTTTTCACCTAGATCCCTGATTCGTACATCCCCAGGGTATCATTGTGGGGTGTATCATTGGGGTGGGGTATCATTGGAAAGCCACACTCATTGGCTACAACCCTGTCCAATCATTTTCGAGATCGCCAAATGAGTGACGGAACTAGAGCCCCAAGAGTCGGGAGTAGTATTTGCGCAATACCGTGTACTTCGTGCAAGCCTCACATATCGGCATGTAACTCGAGAACTGCTGAACGGATTTTGTCACCTGAAAGGGCTATCGACAGGCAACTAACCGAGCCACTAGAGGTCGCCAAAGTGCAGGTGGGCTAATCGTCCTCAAGAGGGCCCACATGTGGGCTCCCACCTGATAAGAGGTTTTAAAAGTGGGTTTAGCATTGGCCTATATTTTATGATTACAGAATGCCAAGGAGAGAAAGAAATCGGAAGAATATTAAAAAGCAGCTGATAAATGCTCTTTGAAAAATTGGGGATACATGTACAAGCTTGTCTCACAGACCCATAGTTTGGATTATAACTGAGAATATGGTGCTAACATGGTCAATAATGCTTATTTTGGACAGACAATTGTGTCTTAAACATTTAAATTGACCAACCATAGACCCTTTTTATTCCAATCAAGGCAAGAGGGCTAGTGGTGGTAGTACTATATGACATATTATTGTATAATACAATTATAACATTGTAGGCTACAGTACAAATATTATATACAGTACAATTATATTACTATTATAAAACAAATATTATTTGCTCCACCTTAGATAAAGACAGTACAGACAATGAAGATGAAGATATGCAAGAGGGAAATAATGATATCAGGAAGAGAGATGGTGAAGAAGTGGAGGAAAGAGAAAATGCAGATGATTCTATGGAGATAAATTATGAAGAAGTGGAGGAAAGAGAAATGCAGATGATTCTATGGAGATAAATTATGAAGAAGTTGAGGAAAGAGAATGCAGATGATGCTATGGAGAGAAATGATGATGAAGACGGTCATGGAGATGCTAAAGAAAGCGAGGATGAAAATGATGATAGGGAGAGAAATTATTCAAACGACAACAAATAACTTGAATGCTCTCCTGTTGCCATTCAAATATCCCACTGATCCAGCCAGTATCCAGGTACAATATATTAACTTTAATGGAGAGAATGGGGTAGATAGAGAGGGGGGAGGGAGATAGAAGAGAGAATGAGAGGACAGGATGAGAGAAGGAGAGGAGAGGACATGAGGAGAGAAGGAGAGGACAAGAGGAGAGAAGGGGAGTACAGGAGGAGAGATGGGGAGTACAGGAGGAGAGAAGGGGAGTATAGGAGGACAGAAGGAGGGCAGGAGGGGAGAAGGAGAGTTAGGAGAGAGAGAAAGGAAGAAGCTCAACGGCACTCAAATGAACTGTTAAACTGTTTTATATCCTGTAAAATATATGTTGTAAATAGCTTTTAAAGAATAGGTTCACTATTTTTCAACCAAGACCATATTAAAATGCTGTTTCTGTTATGGTTTGACACCGACCCCAAACGCAACGACACAAGAGAGTAGGATTCAGAGTTGCCAAAAACAAGGGCTTGTTTATTAAGACTAAATAAACAGCACAGACTTGGAAGAGTTCAAACAAAGACTGGAATACAAGCAAGGATGAATGTTGCTGCTCTGCAGCTTCTCCCGGGATGGTAGCCAGGGGAAGCAGACGCTGACGTCAGAGCCGCTCTGCAGACTTCTCTCGGCAGAATCTCCGAGGTGGTTGCGGGACCGAGAGAGAGAGAGGGAGCGAGTTAACTCAGAGTGCAGGTGGAACAGAGCAGGTGAACAGGAGAGGTGACTTGTACCCGAAAACAGAGTTATCCAAGTGACTGAATCTTCGGTGTAAAAACACACTGTGAGTAACGTTCCAAACACAATCCCAAGTGATAGATATCTTCGGTGCAAAATAAACACTGTGAGCGAAGTCCCAAAAATACAAATCCAATGTGATAATATCTTCGGTGTGTAAACACACAGTGGGAGATGTTAGGCCAAAATATTATCCCAATGAAACAATCCAAAAAAGGCTAAACGCTGGGTGAGTGACTGTCTGATAAAAAGCTGGAAATCTTCAGTGTTATATAAACACACGAAAAACGGAATTGTATCAAAGACAGTCATAAAAAACTCACCCAGGCGTTGTGCGTAAAGAGCGTTGGAACAGAATGGAGCGAGCGCGTCGCCTCTGGGAAAGGGTGTCCAAGAGGAATGCTTCTTGAATATCCTGGAGGCAAAGCACAGGGAAACAACAGCAGGCAGCAGGAACGGCGAATGCAACTGAAATATCAAAACGATCCAACAAAACTTGAATGGGGAAACGGGGTATAAATAATACGGGAATGCTTAATTGACAAGCAGTGACAGCTGAGGGATGTGATTGATAAGCGTGTGGACGGGGGAGAACCAATCAACGACGTCTCTGGGAAGAAGCGTGTGAATAGGGGAATGAAATGATTAACAGAAAACGAATGGAAACAGAGCGAGTAGGCTTAAAGGAACGGAGCGAGTAAGTGAGCAAAGGACAAAAACCTCACAGTACCCCCCCCTCCACGGGAGCCACCCGGCGACCAGGCCGACCCGGCTCGTCAGGATGGGCACGATGGAAGTCAGTGATCAAGCCGGGATCCACGATGAGCTGCCGGGAGACCCAGCTACGCTCCTCAGGGCCGTAACCCTCCCAGTCCACCAGGTATTGGAACCCCCGGCCCCGCCGACGAACGCCCATCAACCGGCGGACCTGCCACTGGGGGTGACCATCCACCAACACGGGAGGCGGAGGATCAGGAGCTGGAGGCATAAGGGGACTGAGGGAGACGGGCTTAACCCGGGAGACATGGAACACGGGGTGAATGTGCATGGACGCAGGAAGTTTCAGGCGTAGGGCCGCCGGACTGAGTACCTTCAGGACCTCGAAAGGTCCGACGAAACGGGGGTTGAGCTTCTTGGCCGAGGACCGAAGCGGGAGGTCCTTTGCGGAGAGCCACACCCTCTGCCCAGGGAGGTAAGTCGGCGCAGGAACCCGGCGCCGGTCGGCACCACGACAGGCGCGCTCAGATGTCCGGAGCAGCGCGGTCCTGGTGATCTCCCAAACTCGTCGGCAGCGGTCGAGGTGGTCCTGCACGGAGGGAACTGCCACTTCCGCCTCCTGTGCGGGGAAAAGAGGGGGTTGGTAGCCCAGGGAAACCTCAAAAGGTGAGAGGCCGGTGGCGGAACTGACCATTGAATTGATGGAGTATTCAACCCAGGGAAGGAAACGGCTCCAGGATGCCGGTCTCTCGGCTGCCACACACCGAAGAGCAGACTCCACGCTCTGGTTCATCCTCTCCGTCTGTCCGTTAGTCTGGGGATGATAACCAGAGGAAAGACTGACCGTCGCCCCCAATCCCTTGCAAAAGGCCCGCCATACCTGGGAGGTGAACTGGGGCCCCCGGTCAGAGACGATGTCCTGGGGAAACCCATGAAGGCGGAACACGTGGTGAGTCAGGAGGTCCGCCGTCTCGGCCGCCGAGGGAAGCTTGGAAAGGGCCACGAGGTGAACCCCCTTGCTGAATCGATCCACCACGGTCAGAAGGCAAGTGTTCCCCTGGGAGGAGGGAAGACCTGTGACGAAGTCTAGCGCCACATGTGACCAAGGACGGCTTGGAACGGGAAGTGGCTGTAAGAACCCGGAGGGTGCCTGGTGTGAGGCCTTGCTGCGGGCACAGACCGCGCAGGCCAATACGAACTCCTTGACGTCGTTCCGCATGGTGGACCACCAGAAACGACGAGCCAGGAAGGAGAACGTGCGATGGACGCCAGGGTGGCAGGCGAACCGGCTGGTATGGCCCCAAAGCAGTACCCGGGACCGGACAGAGTCGGGGACGAAGAGACGATGAATAGGAACGTTGCTTGGAGCACACTGGAAGCGTAGGGCACGTCTAACCACACCCTCGATGCCCAAGGTGATGGCTCCAACCACTCGGGCCTTCGGGAGGATGGGAGTAGGGTCCTCAGAGGGTGGAGCCCCCTTGGAGTGTAACCGGGACAGGGAGTCGGCCTTCGTGTTGCGGGAACCGGGGCGGAAGGTCAGCGAGAAGTCGAACCGACTGAGGAAACTGGCCCATCTCGCCTGCCGACCGTTGAGGCGCCTGGAAGCGCGGATGAACGTCAGGTTCTTGTGGTCTGTCCAGATGGTAAAAGGCTCCTCGGCCCCCTCTAGCCAATGACGCCACTCCTCCAACGCAGCCACGACCGCCAGCAGCTCCCGATTGCCGGTGTCGTAGTTCCTCTCGGCAGGGAGGAAACGACGCGAGTAGAAGGCGCAAGGATGTACCTTCTGGTCCGAAAGAGAACGTTGGGATAGGACAGCGCCCAGTCCAGTATCCGAGGCGTCCACCTCCACAATGAACTGTCTCTTGGGGTCAGGGTGGAGCAGGATAGGGGCGGAAGTGAACCCCTTCTTGAGGGAGCGGAACGCAGCACATGCCGCTGGGGACCAGTCGAACGGCAGAGCGGGGGAGGTCAGCTTGGTAAGTGGCTCCGCCACTTGACTGTAGTTCCGGATGAACCTTCGGTAGAAGTTGGCGAACCCGAGGAAACTCTGTAACTCCTTCCGAGTGGTGGGTTCAGGCCAATCCTCCACAGCTTGGATCTTGCGAGGATCCGCTCGGGTCAAGCCCTTCTCAACGATGAAGCCCAGGTAGTCGACGGAGTCGGAGTGGAAACGGCACTTCTCCGCCTTGACGAAGAGCCGATTGTGGAGGAGGCGCTCCAGCACACGGCGGACATGCTGGATGTGTTCCTCGAGGGTCCTGGAGAAGATGAGGATGTCGTCCAGGTACACCACCACGAACACCTCCAGCATGTCACGAAGGACGTCGTTCATGAGTGCCTGGAATACCGCCGGGGCGTTGGTGAGGCCGAACGGCATCACTAGGTACTCGTAGTGACCCCTGGGGGTCTTGAAGGCGGTCTTCCATTCATCGCCCTCACGGATACGGACAAGGTGGTAGGCACTCCGGAGGTCCAGCTTGGTGAAGACGGAGGCCTGGGTCAGTGGCTCGAAGGTGGAGTTCATGAGAGGTAGAGGGTACTTGTTCTTGATGGTGATCTCGTTGAGCTGGCGATAGTCGATGCAGGGTCGCAGGTCCCCATCCTTCTTACCAACAAAGAAGAAACTGGCCGCCACCGGGGAGGAGGAAGGCCGAATGAGTCCTGCTTCCAATGACTCAGAGATGTAGAGATCCATCGCCTTCTTCTCCGGAACGGTCAGACTGTAGAGGCGGCTGCCGGGAAGGGGAGCCCCTTGGCGGAGGTCGATGGCGCAGTCATAGGGGCGGTGAGGTGGAAGGGCCTGAGCCCTGGATTTACTGAAAACCTCCAAGAGGTCGTGGTACTCGGGAGGTATGGACGAGAGGTCCGGAGGCGACTCACCAGCGGGCCTCCGGGGCGGGGGACAGGACGCCGCCTGCAGACACAGGGCGTGACAGGAGGAGCTCCAGCCCTTGATGGTACCGGAGGACCAGGCGATGTGGGGCTCGTGCAGCGCGAGCCAGGGCCTACCCAGGACCACCGGGACAAGGGGGGATTGGGTGATGAGGAACTGGATTCTCTCGACGTGGTTCCCAGCGATGGTCAGCACGACTGGGCCGGTGCGTTGAGAGATGTCGGCCAGGCGGTGTTGGTCCAACGAAAAGATCTCCAAGGGCCTCACAAGGTCCTCAAGTGGAATGTTGGCTCGGGTAGCAAACTCGAAGTCGAGGAAATTCTCGTCTGCCCCAGAGTCGATGAGGGCCTTCACCGTGGCTCGTTGGTCCCCCCAGGCCAGGGTGACGCTCATCAGATGGTCAGGTGGTGCGCGGCTCTGGGAATGGGAAAAACGGCTCACCAGGATTTCCCGGGGTCTCGGCGAGCCTGATCTTTTGGCCGGGTGGGGCAGTCGGCGATTCGGTGTCCCTCCCTTCCGCAGTAGAGGCAGAGACCGGACCTGAGCCTTGCCTCACGCTCCGCCTGGCTCAGATGAGAGCGTCCCAGCTGCATGGGTTCCTCCTCGCGAACCGAACGGGAGGACCCGCTACCACCAGTTGTGTTGAGGACAGGGCGTCCAGGAGTGACGTCATGCGTCCGGGGAATCCGGGGTACCTCAGGAGGTAACAGTCGGGTCCTCTCGCGCCTTCTCTCCTGGAGGCGTCCGTCGATGCGGATGACGAGGCTAAACAGGTCCTCGAGGGAGTCGGGCACCTCCCGGGTAGCGAGCTGGTCCCGGACTGCGTCACTGAGCCCCCTCAAGAAGGTTAGGCGAAGTGCAGGGTCGTTCCATCCACTCTCCACCGCCGCCAGTCCAAACTCCAGGACGTAGTCAATTACCCTGCCGCTCCCCTGTCGGAAGGTCCCGAACCGGGCTCCAGGGTCCAGACCTCGGGCTGGATGGTGGAACACTCTGCGGAGCTCCGCCACGAAGTCTGGATAGGAGAAAACAAAATCTGCATCCATTGCCCAGGAGGAAGTGACCCACTGGGCAGCATGGCCTGAAAGCAAGTTCGTCATATCACTTGGGACCCTCTAGCAGTAAAACGGCTTGGTTGATGACGGAAAAACCAACTCACATTGCATGATGAATGTGGCACACTCCTCGGGATTGCCGTCGAACAGCCGTGGGACGGAGAGACGGGGTTCCCGAGGTGCGGGATCTGCTGGGGCTGCGGGGAATGCTCCTGAAGGATGTGAGGGAAGTAAAGCATTAACGGTGTCGCTCAGCGAGTGAAGCTGAACGAGAATACCAGATTGTTGTCCCGCCAGAGCGGCCAGTGACCCTTGAATAGGCAGGACCTGTTCCCTGAGATCCTGCACCGCAGCCGCAGCCCTCTCTAGTTGGTGGCTGTGATCCTTGGTCAACTCGACTTGAATAGCAAGTGCAGTTCTGACCCTCTCTGTGTCGGCTGGGGTCGTCATTTTGGGTTGGATCGTAATGTTATGGTTTGACACCGACCCCAAACGCAACGACACAAGAGAGTAGGATTCAGAGTTGCCAAAAACAAGGGCTTGTTTATTAAGACTAAATAAACAGCACAGACTTGGAAGAGTTCAAACAAAGACTGGAATACAAGCAAGGATGAATGTTGCTGCTCTGCAGCTTCTCCCGGGATGGTAGCCAGGGGAAGCAGACGCTGACGTCAGAGCCGCTCTGCAGACTTCTCTCGGCAGAATCTCCGAGGTGGTTGCGGGACAGAGAGAGAGAGAGGGAGCGAGTTAACTCAAAGTGCAGGTGGAACAGAGCAGGTGAACAGGAGAGGTGACTTGTACCCGAAAACAGAGTTATCCAAGTGACTGAATCTTCGGTGTAAAAACACACTGTGAGTAACGTTCCAAACACAATCCCAAGTGATAGATATCTTCGGTGCAAAATAAACACTGTGAGCGAAGTCCCAAAAATACAAATCCAATGTGATAATATCTTCGGTGTGTAAACACACAGTGGGAGATGTTAGGCCAAAATATTATCCCAATGAAACAATCCAAAAAAGGCTAAACGCTGGGTGAGTGACTGTCTGATAAAAAGCTGGAAATCTTCAGTGTTATATAAACACACGAAAAACGGAATTGGATCAAAGACAGTCATAAAAAACTCACCCAGGCGTTGTGCGTAAAGAGCGTTGGAACAGAATGGAGCGAGCGCGTCGCCTCGGGGAAAGGGTGTCCAAGAGGAATGCTTCTTGAATATCCTGGAGGCAAAGCACAGGGAAACAACAGCAGGCAGCAGGAACGGCGAATGCAACTGAAATATCAAAACGATCCAACAAAACTTGAATGGGGAAACGGGGTATAAATAATACGGGAATGCTTAATTGACAAGCAGTGACAGCTGAGGGATGTGATTGATAAGCGTGTGGACGGGGGAGAACCAATCAACGACGTCTCTGGGAAGAAGCGTGTGAATAGGGGAATGAAATGATTAACCGAAAACGAATGGAAACAGAGCGAGTAGGCTTAAAGGAACGGAGCGAGTAAGTGAGCAAAGGACAAAAACCTCACAGTTTCCCAAATATTTATATTCCTCACTGATATCTTTAGCATTGAGAAATGTACCACTGCAGCAATGGGTTAGGCCTTCAAACACCACGATAATCTACTTTTCAAACACCATGATAAATCTAAGTTTGAAACACTATGATAAATCTAAGTTTCAAACACTATGATAAATCCACTTTTCAAACACCATGATAATTTACTTTTCAAACACCATGATAAATCTACTTTTCAAACACCATGACAATGAGGTGAAATAAATTAAAAGGTGTATTGTTCCCTGTGTGTTTTTATCATAGAGGTGTGGTTATACTATTAATCTGGATTGTCTATGTTATTCTAATGTTAATCGGAATCAAGGATGAAGACTATTTCACCATACATGACGCATCATATCTTTTTGCTCACTGATGGGGTCCCATGTTGTGCAGTAGGTGTGTTATGGTTTGTAAACAACCCCAACAGCACGGCACAGACAGGTAGTTCAGAGTTAGCCAAAAACCAGGGCGTATTTATTTCCAAAACAGAGAAGAGCAAAAACAACAAAAAGCATAAAGGGAGAATGTCCTTGGGCAGAGTAGGCTCTGCGGCTCTGCAGCTCGGCTCAGAGCAGAGACGGCACTGTGGCGTTGCGCCTCTGACTCTGCGGCTCTGCAGCTACTTGGACATCCACTCGGGGAGGAACAGATCCACTCGGGGAGGAACAGAGAGAGAGAGAATGTCAACAAACGAGCGTATGGAATACGAGGCAGTCCAGTATAATTAGCTGAGTCCAGTACTAACACAAGCGACACATCTTCAGTGTTTACCAAAACACACAAAAACAGAAAGGTCCCGAGTCCAGGAAAATGCGAGGAAAAAACAGAGCATCCAAAAAGGTATGTTTCCCCAAAAACTCACCAAGGCGCAATTGCGCAAAGCGATCTACGAGGCACAGATCCACGGATGGCAGAGAGGAGCAAGAGCGGCGACTTCCAAAGACGTTCTGGAGAAACGACGGAGAAACACACGGGAGGTACAAGCAGCAGGTAGTGGTAAGCAAAACGACCCGACACAGAACGTACAGAACCCCAGAGTATATAAGGGCTCCACCGAGCTGATTTGAAACTCACTTCAGGTGCGTGAAGGTAATTGGTACCTGGAAGCGTGCGGTATTGGACCAATCCTCACAGTACCCCCCCCTCCACGGGAGCCACCCGGCGACCTGCCCGGCCTCGGCTTCCCCGGATGGGACCGATGGAAGTCGGTGATCAGGGCGGGATCCATGATGAGCTGGCGGGAGACCCAGCTCCGTTCCTCCGGACCGTATCCCTCCCAGTCCACCAGGTACTGGAACCCCCGTCCCCGCCGTCGGACGTCCATGAGCTGGCGGACCTTCCACTGGGGGTGTCCGTCCACCATCTCGGGAGGAGGCGGATCTGGAGCAGGAGGCATCAGGGGACTGAGAGAGACAGGCTTTACCCGGGACACATGAAAAACAGGATGAATGCGCATGGACGCAGGAAGCTTAAGACTCACCGCCGTGGGACTGAGCACCTTCTGGATCTAAAAAGGGCCGATGAACCGGGGGTTAAGCTTCTTGGCCGAGGATCGAAGCGGAAGATCCTTGGAGGACAACCATACCCTCTGCCCAGGGTGGTACGTCGGCGCAGGGATCCGGCGTCGGTCAGCTCCCCGACTGGCGCGCTCCGATGCCCGGAGCAGCGCAGTCCTGGTTATCTCCCAGACTTGACGACACCGGTCGAGATGCTCCTGCACGGAGGGAACCGCCACTTCCGACTCCTGTGCAGGGAAAAGAGGGGGTTGGTAGCCCAGGGATACCTCGAATGGCGAGAGGCCGGTGGCGGAACTCGACCCAGGGGAGGAACCGGCTCCAGGAAGCAGGTCTCTTGGCGGCAACACAACGGAGAGCAGACTCCACGCTCTGGTTCATCCTTTCTGTCTGTCCGTTAGTCTGTGGATGGTAACCAGACGAGAGACTAACAGTTGCCCCCAATCCCTTGCAAAAGGCCCGCCATACCTGGGAAGTGAACTGGGGACCCCGGTCCGAGACGACGTCCTGGGGGAAACCATGGAGGCGGAACACGTGGCTTGTCAGGAGGTCCGCTGTCTCGGAAGCTGAGGGAAGCTTGGGAAGGGCCACGAGGTGGACCCCCTTGCTGAACCGGTCCACCACAGTCAGAAGGACTGTGTTTCCCTGGGACGGTGGAAGACCCGTGACGAAGTCCAACACCACATGGGACCAAGGGCGGCTCGGAATGGGAAGTGGCTGTAATAGACCGGAGGGTGCCTGGTGGGAGGCCTTGCGGCGGGCGCAGACCGTGCAGGCCAGAACAAACTCCTTGACGTCGTTCCTCATGGTGGGCCACCAGAATCGACGAGCCAGGAAGGAGAAAGTGCGGTGAACGCCGGGGTGGCAGGCAAACCGGCTGGTATGGCCCCATTGGAGAACCCGGGACCGGACTGAGTCGGGGACGAAGAGGCGACGAAAAGGAACGTTGCTGGGAGCGGGATGAAAACGTAGGGCACGCCTGACCACGGTCTCGATGCCCAAGGTGACCACTCCCACCACCCTGACCTCTGGGAGGATGGGAGTCGGATCTTCAGTGGTTGGAGCCCCCTTGGAGTGTAACCGGGACAGAGAGTCGGCCTTCGTGTTGCGGGAACCAGGGCGAAAAGTCAACGAGAAGTCGAAACGACTGAGGAAGCTGGCCCACCTTGCCTGCCGGCCGCTGAGGCGCTTGGATGTACGTCAAGTTCTTATGGTCCGTCCAAATGGTGAACGGCTCCTCGGCCCCCTCCAGCCAATGATGCCACTCCTCCAAGGCAGCCACTACCGCCAGCAGCTCCCGATTGCCAATGTCATAGTTCCTCTCAGCAGGAAGGAAACGATGAGAGTAGAAGGCGCACGGATGGACCTTCTGGTCCGTTGCCAACCGCTGAGACAAGATAGCCCCTAGTCCAGTATCCGAGGCATCCACCTCCACAATGAACTGCTTCTTGGGGTCTGGGTGGAGCAAGACCGGGGCGGTGGTGAACCTCTTCTTGAGGGAGCGGAACGTAGCGCAGGCCGCTGGAGACCAGTCAAACAGCAGGGAGGGAGAGGTCAGCCTGGTAAGTGGTTCCGCCACTTGTTTGTAGTTCCGGATGAACCTCCGGTAAAAGTTTGCGAACCCGAGGAAGCTCTGTAGCTCTTTCCGAGAGGTGGGTTCCGGCCACTCCTCCACGGCCTGGATCTTGCGAGGGTCGGCTCGGGTCAGGCCGCTCTCCACGATGAAGCCAAGGTAATCGACGGAGTCAGAGTGGAAACGGCACTTCTCTGCCTTAACGAAGAGCCGGTTGTGGAGGAGGCGCTCCAGTACTCGGCGGACATGCTGGACATGTTCCTCGAGAGTCTTGGAGAAGATGAGGATGTCGTCCAGGTATACCACCACAAACTCCTCGAGCATGTCACGGAGGACGTCGTTCATGAGCGCCTGGAATACCACCAGAGCGTTGGTGAGGCCGAACGGCATCACCAGATACTCGTAATGACCCCTGGGAGTCTTGAAGGCGGTCTTCCATTCATCGCCCTCTCGGATACGGACCAGATGGTAGGCACTCCGGAGGTCCAGTTTGGTGAAGACGGTAGCCTGGGTGAGGGGCTCGAAGGTGGAGTTCATGAGAGGAAGAGGATATTTGTTCTTAATGGTGATCTCGTTGAGTTGGCGATAGTCAATGCAGGGCCGAAGGTCTCCATCCTTCTTCCCAACAAAAAAGAAACCGGCCGCCACCGGGGAGGAAGAGGGCCGAATGAGGCCTGCTGCCAAGGACTCAGACATGTACTTATTCATCGCTGCCTTCTCAGGGACGGTCAGACTGTAGAGGCGGCTGCCGGGAAGGGGGGCCCCTGAACGGAGGTCGATGGTATAGTCGTAAGGCCGGTGAGGAGGAAGGGCCTGAGCCCGGGACTTGCTGAAAACCTCCCCGAGGTCATGGTACTCGGGGGGAACAGTTGAGAGGTCCGAGGGCGGCACACAAGGGGGACTCCGGGGGGCGAAGGACTGGACGCCGCCTGAAGACACTGGGCATGACAGGAGGAGCTCCACCCCATGATGGTGCCGGAGGACCAGGCAATGTGGGGCTCATGCAGCGCGAGCCAGGGCCGACCCAGGACTACTGGGACAAGAGGGGATCTGGTAATAAAGAACTGGAGTCTCTCAACGTGGTTACCAGCAATGGTGAGGAGGACAGGACAGGTGTGTTGAGTGATGTCAGCCAGGCGGTGCTGATCCAGCGCGAAAACCTCCAAGGGCCTCTCGAGGTCCTCAAGTGGAATGTTGGCCTGGGTGGGAAACTCAACGTCCAGGAAACTCTCATCAGCACCCGAGTCAATGAGTGCACCCACCGTCGCCCGCTGGTCCGCCCAGGCTAGGGTGACGCTCGTCAGACGGTTAGGTGGTGCACGGGTGTGGGAACAGGAAAAACGGCTCACCAGGATCTCCCGGGGTCCCGGCGAGCCTGGTCTTTTGGCCGGGTAGGGCAATTGGAGATACGGTGTCCATCCCGGCCGCAGTAGAGACAAAGGCCGGACCTGAGCCTGGACTCCCGTTCGGCCGGGCTAAGGAGGGTGCGTCCCAGCTGCATGGGTTCCTCCTTGGTCACAGCTCGGGAGGGAAAAGGCCACCAGTCGCGGAGGGGGCAGGACGGTCAGCAGAACAGTCACGAGTACGGGGGGTCTGGGGAACGTCTGGGGGTCCCAGTCGTGCTCTCTCACACCTTCTCTCCCCGAGGCGTCCGTCGATGCGAATGGCGAGGCTGATTAGGCCCTCGAGAGAATCGGGCTCCTCTCGGGTCGTGAGCTGGTCCCTTACAGCGTCGTTGAGCCCCTTCAGGAAGGTGAGATGAAGCGCCCGATCATTCCAACCGCTCTCGGTTGCGGCCAGTCTGAACTCCAGCGCGTAGTCGGTGACACTGCCACTGCCCTGCCGGAAGGTGCCCAACCGAGCTCCCGGGTCCTGGCCACGAGCTGGGTGGTGGAAAACCCTTCGGAGCTCTGCTACGAAGTCTGGGTATGAGAAACAAAAATCAGCCCTCATAGACCAGGAAGCAGTGACCCACTGTGCTGCTCGGCCTGTGAGCAGGTTAGTCATGTAAGCTACTCGGGCTCCCTCTGACGTAAATCGGCTGGGTTGATGAATGAAAACCAACTCACATTGCATGATGAACGTGGCACAATCCTCGAAGTTTCCGTCGAACAAACGTGGGTTGGAGAGACGAGGCTCCTGAGGTGCGAGGTCGGGAGGTGCGGGGTCTGTCGCGGCGGCGGGTGGTGATCTGGCTGGGACTCCTGGCACAGGTGGGGTTAAAAGCAGGGTGTTAAATGCTGCACTGAGAGCCTGTAGCTGGTGCAGAATATCAGCCTGCTGATTACCCTGGGTAGTCTGCTGGGTGGCCAGAGTGTCAAGAGAATCCTGAATAGGCTGGACCTGGGCCCGGAGGTCCTGCACAGCAGCCGCAGCCGCACCTAACTGTTGGGTGTGGTCGTTGGTCAACTGGATCTGGCCCGCCAACGCTGCCCTAACTCTGTCTGTGTCGGCTGGGGTCGACATGGTCGGGTCGTAATGTTATGGTTTGTAAACAACCCCAACAGCATGGCACAGACAGGTAGTTCAGAGTTAGCCAAAAACCAGGGCGTATTTATTTCCAAAACAGAGAAGAGCAAAAACAACAAAAAGCATAAGGGGAGAATGTCCTTGGGCAGAGTAGGCTCTGCGGCTCTGCAGCTCGGCTCAGAGCAGAGACGGCACTGTGGCGTTGCGCCTCTGACTCTGCGGCTCTGCAGCTACTTGGACATCCACTCGGGGAGGAACAGATCCACTCGGGGAGGAACAGAGAGAGAGAGAATGTCAACAAACGAGCGTATGGAATACGAGACAGTCCAGTATAATTAGCTGAGTCCAGTACTAACACAAGCGACACATTTTCAGTGTTTACCAAAACACACAAAAACAGAAAGGTCCCGAGTCCAGGAAAATGCGAGGAAAAAACAGAGCATCCAAAAAAGTATGTTTCCAAAAACTCACCAAGGCGCAATTGCGCAAAGCGATCTACGAGGCACAGATCCACGGATGGCAGAGAGGAGCAAGAGCGGCGACTTCCAAAGACGTTCTGGAGAAACGACGGAGAAACACACGGGAGGAACAAGCAGCAGGTAGTGGTAAGCAAAACGACCCGACACAGAACGTACAGAACCCCAGAGTATATAAGGGCTCCACCGAGCTGATTTGAAACTCACTTCAGGTGCGTGAAGGTAATTGGTACCTGGAAGCGTGCGGTATTGGACCAATCCTCACAAGGTGTCCTTTTTTTCTTTTCGCCCCTGCCCTTCAAACCTGAGTCCGCCACTGCCACCGCAGAGACTCTGGGATCGAATCCAGCTGTCAGCAGTACCTCCGGCTTGGTCAGTCGTCTCTACTAACACAATTGGCAGTGTTAGCGAGTGGGAAGCCGGCGGGGTATGTGTCCTGGTCGTTGTAAACTGCAGTTCCTACTGGTCAGTCGGGGCGCCTGTTCAGCAGGGAGGGATCGGGGGGAAATAGCGTGAACCTCCCAGTGGGACAATGCGCGCAACGACCAGGAAGGGAATTGGCATACCGACAAAAAATTGGGATGGGAGCAAAACATACAGAAAAAGTGATAAAAGAATTAAGATAAAAAATGTAAAAAGAAATAGGGTTACTGTGTTACTGGGATACTAAATGTGAAGTAGGCTTTCATGAGCGTACTAACTGTGACCGTGAGAGGAGGCCCCTGCGGCTCTTCATTTTGACAGGCAGAATAAATGCTGTGAAAATGAACATCCTTACAAAATAGTTTTTATTCCAAACCATTCCTATATTAATACAAAAATCCTTCTAGATCCATTGAATATTTTCTAGTTTCATTTGGGACAAGAAGAGACTTAGAATCAGGAACGCTTATTTCCAGCGGCTGAAACTAGATGGACGGAATGGGATTACTGCATTCCCAGGTATGTTATTGGGCGTGTAACATTCACGCTCCCTCCTTCTGGGCTCATTTTGATAAGCACGCTGACAATCCAAGTTGGGCACAAATGGTGTCACGACTGAGCTAGTGGAACCCAATATGCAAACTTAACACAGAGACTGCAGACAGAACTTGGTATAACCCAAAAGACGGGTATTTTATTGTATGACTGTTCAAGCAGTGGTCGGTAAAGCCACGAGGATATTCGTACTGTCCAGGGGTTATGAGAACGAGCGGGGTAGTCACACAAGCGGGGGGTCGTATACGGGATCAGATACTCAAGTGGTTTGGAGTGTGGGCAAGGAGCGGGCTAGTCAGCCAGGCGGGGGGTCATACACGGGATCTGTTCCTCATACGGTCCGGGGTGTAGGCAGGGAGAGTAGTCAGGCAGGCGGAGGTCATGCATGGGATCCAGGAGTAGAGACAGCATGGGGAGCCAGATGAGGGACTGGGGGAAATGAGAGACAGAACGGGTAAGACACGAGACAAGGATACGGAATACTATTAACTATAAACGAGCAAAGAACTGTGACTGACTGGGTAATACTAAGCTACGATCTGGCAGCATGACGACATCTGAGCCAGGTCTAAATAGGTGCAGCAATCAGCACACAGATGTCCATCAGCTGCTCCCAGAGCTTCCCCACACCTGACTCCGCATCTGTAATCAGAGAGGGATAGAGAGAGAGAGTAGACAGGCAGGAATAGGGTGTGACAAATGGAACAAATGAAAAAGGCATCATATAATAGAGGCCCTGCACGGGAGGGTTGTGTTGTTCTCTTTCTTCCAATATGGCGGCCTGTAACCACCGGTAACCACTTTCACAAGAAAATACCTCTGCAGTGTTTACTGGAGCTCAGCCCTCCTCTGTTGTCATGTGAATCCGGGTGGATCTCTGCTGTGTTTACTGGAGCTCAGCCCTCCTCTGTTGTCGTGTGAATCCGGGTGGATCTCCGCTGTGTTTACTGGAGCTCAGCCCTCCTCTGTTGTCATGTGAATCCGGGTGGATCTCTGCGGTGTTTACCATCTGAACAGGTAAAAATACATTCGCAGAAGCGACGCGTCCGCTCTACGGCGCTCAAACAATCCAACAGCTCCAAACAGTTCAAAGGGTTGATTAAGTTCCAATCGTTATTTCTTTGTAATAAAAGAACAGTAACTGAATCATTAAATATCTGTGGTATTAATAATTGTAAGAATACTATAATGATTTGTAATAATTAGCATTGGAAGATAATGAAGGTGGATGTGCACAGCTTGGGACGACAGTGCTGTGTGATAATATTTCAAGGTTGCCGTGTATTTTCCCCTGAGCCATAGCGACTCATCTGTGATACATTTTTCTTTCTTTTTACAAATAAGTCATTGGCAGATTTACTGTGCGGCCTGTCAATAGGATTGATTTCATGTAGCCACCTAGCATAGTTGCAGTCCTTGGCTCTGCTGCGCCGCGGACAAAGCGTTGCCACGGAGATCGCCTCTCCGAGCGTCGTTTTGAAAGTGTTTATTGTGGCTCCATCCATCCTTCCTCTGTGACTCATTCTCGTAATTCTATATTTAGAAATATGTAGGCCCCCTGTGTATAGATATGCACTCTTCCTCGTGTTCAACAATAAAATACGTTCACTCACAGCAAATTAAGACTATAAGACTATTATAAGATTGATTGAACACATATATAGAGAGAGAGAGAGGGAGAGAGAGAGAGAGAGAGAGAAGATCTCAATCCTAAGTGCACCTGCCATTGTGTCCAGTGGGTCAGAGGATATGGACCATTTAATATGCAAATGGCTCAAAACACACAAAGAGACGGCAGGATATTGATGAACCTGCTGACTACCCAACAAACACAGCTGTGGCTGTACAGTCCCTCTGCTTGAGAGCCTGCTTTGACTGACAAATAGAGGGACAGGGTGGGAGAGAGAGCCCCTGCTAACCATCACCCTAACCCTAATCCTAACCCTAACCCTAACCCTAACCTTAACCATAATCCTAACCCTAACCGAGAGAGAGACACACACACAGAGAGAGACAGAGGAAGACAGACAGAGCGAGAGAGAGACAGAGATAGAGAGAGAGAGATACACAGAGACACAGACAGAGGTTCAGTTTGAGATTTGGTGTAGAGGGAGAGAGGACCAAGCCCTGGGGCACACCCGTCTGTAAGGGCCAACAGGGTCCCTCTCTCCGTGATACTCGGTAGGAGCAGACGTTGAGGTAGGATGACTGCCATGCCAGTGCAGAGCCTACAAATCCCATTCCTGCGAGGGATGCGAGAAGGATCTGACGATGGAATGTGTTGAAGGCTGCCGACAGGTGCAGGAGAATCAGGACAGAGGAGATGCCTTTCGCTCTTGCTAAGTGACTGCTATGAGGGCCGTCTCTGTGGAATACAGTAACAGTAATAATCAATGATAAATCACAGGACAATGACAGAAATAATAATAACAATAATGACAGTCCAGTAATTAAATAAAAATAAATGTAGATTAAAAGACATAAAAATAATAAATACAATACTTGTGCTCTTGCTCGCTCTTTCCTTCCCCTTCCCTCCCCCTCCACCCCCCCCTCAGGACCCCCACTTGGACTATACATCCACTATTTCATTTAACATCAGAAAATTACAAGTTTATATGCGTCCCTTTATCTTCTCCGCCACAGCTAACCAGACTGCTATGCTGGCTTCATTAACACCTACAATTTGTGCAGTAGATATCTCTAGATAAATCACATCGAGATAGGTAAGAACCCATACCTTCCGGCACATTTTATCCGGTTGAATCCAGCGTGACGCTATAAACTTTTTGGCAGCCGTAAGACCGGACAAAATTAGTCTCTTTACATGTACTGAGAAACATCATTCAACAACAATACAGAAGGCAGTGTAGGTATGGTCAGAGATAAAAATTCTGATAATTGAGTGGTTACTTTTTCCCAGAATATCTTAACAGGAGAGCATTCCCAATACATATGCATAAATGTACCAAGAGCACCGTTTAAACACAAGGAGCATCGAGGGTCTTGTCTGAGACCCATTAGGTGCAAACGTCTAGGAGTCAGGTAAGACCTATGAACAAAATTAAGATTAATCTGTTGGTGATCCGGGTTGCGTGATGATAGCCGAACGTTTGCCCAGACTGCATCCCAATCAAAATCTACTTCCAAGTTTGGGATATCCTTCCTCCAAACCGAGTCTAGGGGAAGGACCTCATATGAGGACGTAAGTAAGTGACGATAAAAGTCAGTGACGAAGCCTCTCGATGTCTCCTTTTCATAAAAGAATTTGTGAAATCTGTGGTGCTCAAGTGGAGTATTTAATGGGACTCTGTGAGCCTTCAAAGCTGCTCTTAATTGTAGATAGAAAAAATTAGTGGAACTGGTGAGGTTAAATTTGTTAAATATATCTTGATAACTGCAGAAACCATGGTCATCGAAGATATCCCCCAATGTGTGTATGCCTTTCTTTTCCCATCTAGGAAATCTGATAGGTTGTTGTGCAATAAGGAGTAAATTGTTATTAAATAGGGGAGAATGACTGTGCCATTTATGGTGGTTAGTAAATTTGTTCTGTGTGTCACGCCATATCCGGATCACATGTGTAATAAGAGGGCCAAATCTCAAGTTGCATTGCTTAATTGATAAGTTGGTGTACACTATATCCTGCAGTCTATGTGGTGCCACTATGTTCTCCTCTAATGGTCTCCAGGATACCGATGCTTGAGAATCAAACCAGGTGATCAGTGGTCTTAAAGAGAACGCTTTAAAATAATAGTTGAAGTCTGGAAATGCTAAACCCCCGTTGGCTTTATTTCTCTGTGCAGTGGATCTTTTTATTCGTGGAGGTTTGTTGTTCCAAATGAATTTATATGCAGCGGAGTGTAATTTTTGCCAGTAACCAACAGGGGGGGGGGGGGGGGGGTAACGGCAACATCGAGCTGAAGAAGTTAATTCTGGGTAAAACATTCATCTTAACTATTGATGCTCGGGCCTGTAATGAGTTTTTTTATTTTGACCACCTGCCGAAGTCATTTGTGATCCTATCTAGCAATCCGGAATAATTATACTTCACCGTTTGGCATATAGTGGGGAATATTTCAACTCCAAGACATCTAAAGTGTTCTACCATGGGTATATTTGCTGGGAGGATGGTAGCCTTCACAGTCACATTAAGTGGAAGGAAGGCCGATTTTGGCCAGTTTATCTTAAATCCCGATAGATTCAAATTTGCTGACGACACAGTGGTGGTGGGCCTGATCTCTGCCAACGACGAGAGGGCCTACCTGGAAGAGGTCAAGGTCCTGGCGGGATGGTGCCAGGAAAACAGCCTCTCCCTGAACGTCAGCAAAACAAAGGAGATGATTGTGGACTTCAGGAGGTCGGGGGTCAAGGACTACAGCCCCCTCAGCATCGACGGGGCACCGGTTGAGAGAGTCAACAGCTTTAAGTACCTCGGAGCCTACATATCCGAGGACTTGACATGGACCACACACATTGACAGTGTTGTGAAGAAGGCACGACAACGCCTCTACTTCCTCAGGCACCTAAGGAAGTTCCAAGTCAGTCAGAAGATCCTTAAGAACTTCTACTCATGTACAATAGAGAGCATCTTGACTGGCAACATCACCTCCTGGTTTGGGAATAGCACTGCACAAGACCGAAGCAGACTACAAAGAGTGACACGTTCAGCCGAACGCACAATTGGAGGGGGACTCCCCACCCTCCAGAACATTTACAACAAGCGTTGCAAGGGCAAGGCTAAGAGAATCATTAAAGACTCCAGTCACCCGAACAACTGCCTCTTTGAACTGCAGCGGTCAGGCAAGCGATACCGGAGTCTCAAGGCGAGCACAGAAAGACTCAGAAGAAGCTTCTATCCCCAGGCCATCAGACTGCTAAACGAACAATGAACACTACACAACAACCACCAAACGCACATAGCACACACATCCACACGCACACACTCACTTTAAACAGACACACTGTAGCACCCACTCCACACACTTTATAGCACACACCCACTTTAAACAAACACACTGTAGCACCCACTCCCCACACTTTATATTTATTGATGAAGGATTGCACTACAACTCGTACACCTTACTGTAAATTGTACCTAAATTGTACCTCATCCCATTTCTGCTTTGCACTATATAGTACTGTACATTAGTACACTGCATAGTATTGTATATTATATGGTAACTCAGAACATTGTACATATGTCTATACCGAACACTGTGACCTAATTTTCTTCTTCTAAATTACATGCTATACTATGTTATTTGATACTATCTTGTCTAGCACAGTCTCTGGAGCGTAACAGTAAGAAGCATTTTGTATGAAAGTATTCTGTACTTCTGTATGACAACTATTAAAGAAACTTGAAACTTGAAACTTGATCATCTATTACTTTGAGAAGATGAGGTAGGGAGGTGGTAGGGTTTTGCATGAACAATATTACATCGTCCGCATATAAGCTAATGTGATGCTGTGTTCCCTTAATTGAGATCGGCGCTATGGACTGGGATTGTCTTATGTACTGTGCCAAAGGCTCTAGGGATAGAGCAAATAGTCCGGGACTAAGAGGACAACCCTGTCTGGACGAGCGTGACACAGGGAAGTGTGGGGAGCAGAATTTACCTGTTAAAATCATGGCCGATGGATCTGTATATAGTACTTTGATCATATTAATGAACCCATCTCCTAACCCCATCCTTCTAAGTACTGCCCATAAATAAGACCATTCCAACCTGTCAAAGACCTTCATCGCATCCAAGGATAATACAGCTGTAGGAGGCGTGGCATCCTTGCTGGAATCTATCACATGCAGTAACCGTCTAATATAATCCGTGATCAGGCGGCCTCTTATGAAGCCTGTCTGATCAGGGTGAACTAAAGATGTCATATGTTTTTGAAGTCGGATGGCTAGTACCTTAGCGTACAGCTTGAGATCGGTTCCGAAGAGGCTTAAGGGTCTATAACTACCGCATTCGGTGGGGTCTTTATCATTTTTAAGTAGGATAGTTTTGAGTGCCATATTGACATCCCTGGAGAAGTTCCCCTCTTTGACTGAGTATAAAATCATATCAAGTAATAAGGGTCCAATTACATCCCAACATGAGAGGTACAGTTCGGGTGGAATGTCATCCCAGCCAGGGGCCTTACCTCTTTGCAATTCAGATATAGCCTCCCTAAGTTCCTCTAGTGCAGTGCTTTTCAAACTTTTTCTGTCAGGCCCCCCTTTGGTGGACCAAAATATCTTGGGCCCCCCCCCCCCTCGCCCCAACAAAATAGTCATGAAATGGGCCATGTTTAAATTGATTGAAATAACACCAATATCGTGACCTTTCAAATTGACAACACCTTCCCTCGCGAGAGCCACCTTGCCTCGCTGTGAAACAGCACTGCAGAATGGTCAGCTCCCATCTCCTCACACAGCGCAGAGAACAGGCGCGCTTTCAGGGCTCGGGTTTTGATGAAATGTACCACGTTTATAACTTCTGTCAAAACCTCATTCAGCTCAGGGTTAAGCTGTCTTGACGCTGGCGCCTCTCTGTGAATTTACAGTGCGTCCATTGCGCGTTTGGCGAGACCCCCTTGATGAGCGCCTGTAGCCCCCTCCTTTTCCCTGCCATGGCCTGCGCACCGTCAGAGCAAAAGCCCACACAGTTCTCCCATTTCAGTCCATGTTCTGTCAGGTAACTGTCAATAATTTTGAAGAGCTCATCACCTGTTGCTCTGTTTTTGACATATTTGCAAAACAGCAGATCTTCACTCAGTGACAGGGAATTTACAAAGCGAACATAGGAAATAAGCAAACAGTCTTTACTGCTGTCAGTCTTTGACAAGGCAACACGCATGTCATCCTCAAGGCTCAACTTGGCCCTATATTTTGTTTTCAGAGCTGTCATGGATGAAAAGCCAGCTTCACACAGATATGTGGTGCTGAATGGTATCAACACCTTAACTGCTGCATCATGAGATACTTGGTACTCAGCACCACACTCTGAAACAAGCTCTCCAGGTGGTATCAGATGAGATTTCAATGAGTTCTTCCAAGAGTTTGGATGGAGATGTGTCAGGAAGCTTTGTCTCAATGTTGTCTGTAAATCTTTTTTTATCAAGAGTAACTTGGTGATCCTTTTCTGTGTTTTATTAAATAATGATTTTCAGATTTTGAGAAATGGTCAAACTTATCCAAATATGGTATTTTCATGGAGAACAGTGCAGCTGCAACAGATAGCACTTTAGTGATAATTTTCTGTAATAAAAAAAAAAAAAAAATTAATATTTTTTTTTTATCTCAAAGCCCCCCCTGTCATGCCTCTGCGCCCCCCCTGGGGGGCGCGCCCCCCACTTTGAGAAACACTGCTCTAGTGTAATAGGTGCATCTAACCGTTTAGCGTCTTCCTTTGAAAGTTGAGGTAAGTTAATTTGATCATGAAATGTATCCAGTTTATTATGATCGAAGATCACTTCTGACTTGTACAGGTTGGAGTAAAACGTACGAAAAGTCTCGTTGATTTTTTTAGGTCTGTAATAACAATTCCCTGTTGGTCCTTAATGGCAGGGATATCAGCAAATTGTTCACTGGATCGTATCTTCATAGCTAGTAGGTGACTAGGTTTAGAACCATGAAAGTAATAATGTTGTCTTGTTCTGCGTATTTGAAATTCAGATTGTTGTCTTAAGATGGAGTTAATCTCCTTTTTCAACACTTTAATTTGAGACTCCAGTTGACACAAGTAGTTGCATTGTAAAGAGGAGAACAACGAAGAGTGAAGCACTTCCAGCTCTACCAATTTGGATAGAAGTTTCTTGCGGAGGTTGGAGGCAAAGACAGTAGTGTTATCCTTGATAAAACCCTTTACCGATCTCCATAACGTTCTGGGGTCTTGTACTGAACCCGCATTAATCTGCAGGAATTCACTGAGTTCAACCTACAATGTTTTTTTTTAATGAGCGGTGTGACTCTAGCTTGTTTTAGGGAGGCGGGGACCACCCCCGAGTTGAGGGAGGAGTTGATGGTTGCCGTTAGGAATGGGAGGATGTCTGGTGCTATGGTCTGGAGGAGTGGGGAGGGTATCGGGTCCAGCTGGCATGTAGTGGGACGGTTCCATGTTACCAGTTTCAGCACTTCGGCGTCTGTAATGGGAGAGAAAGAGTAAAAGATGAGGTTCTTGATTCAGCATTTGGGGTTGGGAGAAGCATACAGTAAATTTCGCAGAGTACATTTTACTCAAACTGAGTACAGTTTGAGTCAAATGTACTCAGTTTGAGTAAAATGTACTCTGCGAAATTTACTGTGCAGCTGCGGATGTTCTCTACTTTTTTCTTTTTTTTTATCCACTTTTTCTCCCATTTTTCTATATTTTCTCCCATCCCAATTTCGTATCATCCAATTCAACCCTCCCCTGTCACAAACGCTGTTTCTTGCCTCCCACAAGCCGGCTGCAATGTGGACTAAGTCATACATAGCACAAGTCCCCTCCAGTACTTGAGGTAACAGCAGTCGCATCTTTTCACCTGCGCAGCTCGATCTCTCAGTGGCGAGGAGTAACGCGTGGGAGGCTCACGCTGCCCCCGACACTTCCTGATTCTACTGCGCAGGCGCACCAACCGACCTGTAGGAGTCGCTGTCCACAACGCCCGATCCCCACCCATCAGTTTCCCACCCCCTAATACTGCCAATGTGTATTAGTACGGACGACCAGCTAAACTGAAAGCAATGTGGAGCGCTGGGCTCGAACAGGCGAGCCCAGCGTCTCCAGTATTCGTGGCAAGCGCCTTGCCCACTACGCCACGTAGCCGCCCTTCTCTACTTTTTTCTTAAAGAATATGGCAAAGTCTTTGGCAGAGAGGGGGGAGGGGGTGGAGGGGGAGTGAGGAGGGAGGACATGGTGGCGTGCAGTTTGCGGAAGTTCTTAGCCGAGGCCTCGATCTCATGGTGAAAGAAAGAAGTAATGTTTGAGGAGAAAGCTAATAAGAGGTAGTGATGTGACCAGTGAGGTGTGTCTTTTTTAAATTTGTTATACTTCCTCTCTGTCTCTCCTGAGAGCGGAGAGAAAGGGAGAGAGAGGAGACAGGGAGAGAAAGAGAGACACACACACAAACACAGAGAAAGAGAGAGAGAGACAGACAGACACACACACACACACACACACACACACACACACACACACACACACACACACTTACAGAGACAGAGAGAGAGACAGAGAAAGACAAAGTGAGAGAGAGAGGGGGAGGAAGACAAGTGTTTCAGCGCTTGATGATCCTGAGGCCTGATTCACTGCAACTACATCACTGAATATGACATCAGTGTTTCATCATTTACTTCCATAAAGCCATACACTAGTTTTGAGTTGGGGGGGTGGGGTGGTAGTGTGCAATACTCTGTAAATACCATGACTATTCCATCAGTCATGATGTTACCTGTACATTCTGGGCGTATGTGTGTATCTTCAGGCTGAAGTGGCTCTATAAAAGAAGGCAGCTGACTTTTGAAAATGTGTATTCTTCCTTTCCCTCAAAGACCTTCACTGCAAAGCACGAGCCGTGTCTTCAGAGAACGTCCCTACGTCAGAGCGGGAAACAATGTGGTGACCTTTCACCTAACTATTTGTCAAATTAAGCCTAGAGGGCCAGGTGTGTGTGGTTTAACCACTCCCTGTGGATTCCTCCATTTAGATCTCGACACAGACATGCTCAATTTTATCATGGTAATACCATTAGGGGGGCGTCCGCGCCCCCTCCCTGCCGGGATCCAGGCAACCAATAGCAATAGGATTGGATGACCCTGGAAGTGCCCGGCGACCCCGCACGAGGGGGAACGGTTGACACAAACACGATCCATTTAGCCGTCTTGTGAAAACGTTTTAATTCTTAAAGTAAGATTAGTAACCTTTGAGCATGTGCCCGGTGACCTTTGACATGAGAGCGTTAGAGATTGGCTATCAACTTTAAATCCACACAAGCGCAGTTGCGTAAATAGATATGGAGTTTGAATTACGTATGACGTATATCACCATACGTACCTTATCACACCTTTATTACACTGCCTACTTGCTCATATGCGTATACTAAGAGTTAATTATATTGTTATATTGTTTACACTGCCTATTTTAAATGTTCTATTGTACTATAATTGTATTACATGTATCATGTATTCTACTATTACCATGTTCCTGTACCTTCACCCCCCCCCCCCTCCCCCATGCTGCTATGATGCCTGAATTTTCCCAAGGGGATCAATAAAGGAATGTCTTATCTTATCAACTTGTCTTATTATACAGTATAACTACACACTAACTGGTGTAAATAGAAGCAAACACATTTGATTTAGTCATGAATAAAAATCATATTTAATTCGATTTATACGTCTGTGGCGTATACTTATTATTTACACTTACATTACACTTACTGAAATAATCAACTGCTCCAAACTATATAAACAATCAAGACTGCAAACTCAAGTGTAAATATACCTAGATCTATATCTTCTTTATATATATCCCATACCTACTCGTACTAGTTTTTTTTTGTATCCACTTTTTCTCCTCCTGTTTTTCTCTGATTTTCTCCCATCCCAATTTAGTCGTTATGCCAATTCCCCCCTCCCCTTCCTGGCCGTTGCTCGCATGTGCCCCCCACTGGTCGTCTAGGGCAGTGGTTCCCAAAGTCGGGGTCGCGACCCAAAGGTGGGCCGCGAGCAGCCACGGGTGGGCCGCGAGATGATTTAAAAAAATAAAATAAAAATAAATAATTTTTTTTTTTTTTTTTTTTTGTCAGGCCACTGAACTTAGAAGCAGGCCAGGACAGTGTTTCTAGTTGTATTCTAAAATTCTATTCTATTGTATTCTAAAATGTGACTATATGGTTTTATATTAACTTAATAAATAAACAAAAACGAAAAATCTACTTATTTCAACGAACATTTCAAACTAAATAACAGATTATGCACATAAAACGCTGAAAACAACCGAAGCAACAATAGTATTTTAATGAGGCTATTATTATTATCATTATTATTTTGCAACAAGTTAGCCCTCTCATAAATAGCACATATAAATGAATAACTAACTTGAACTAACTTAATAGGATTGAAGTGATATTTGGCTTAAAAAATCACCTGGCAAAAAAAAAAGAAAAAAAAAAGCCTGACGATGTCCATTGGGCCGCGGCTCTCTGACGCCTTATTTTCTGGGCCCTGGCCTGAAAAGTTTGGGAACCCCTGGTCTAGGGCAGAGGTTCCTAAAGTGGGGGTCGCCAGATGATTTAAAAAAACAAAAACAAAAAAAGATTTATTTTTATTTTTTTATGCAGTCAGGCCACTGAACTTAGAAGCAGGCCAGGCCGCGTCTATTCTTTTACCAACGGATTTCCAGTACCGCGTTTGCGTTCTGCGATCTGATTGGCCACTGACGTTTCTGGTGCGATCTGATTGGCCACTGACGTTTCTGGTGCGATCTGATTGGCCACTGATGTTTCTGGTCATGTGACATCTGCGCCCAATCGCGTGACGCGCCCATTTCCGCAAACTACCTAACGCCTAGTTTATCACTGGTTAAGCTTAGGCGACTCTTTTGAAGTTGGTTAAGGTTAGAGTATGGAATCAGGGCTGGTGTTCTATCGCCCTGCTCTAAGACAAACTCTAACCTTAACCAATTTTGAAAGAGTGCCTAAGCTTAACCGGTGAAAGAAACAGGCGAGGCAGCCTAGTAGCTAACGTGAGCTTGCGCTACACTCAGTGTATGTAGCCTAGTAGCTAACGTGAGCTCGCGCTACACTCAGTGTATGTAGCCTAGTAGCTAACGTGAGCTAGCGCTACACTTAGTGTATGTAGCTTAGTAGCTAACGTGAGCTCATGCTACACTCACTGTATGTAGGCTAGTAGCTAACGTGAGCTCGCACTACACTCAGTGTATGTAGCCTAGTAGCTAACGTGAGCTCGCGCTAGCGGACAACAAAAGCAAACTAGCGATTGGGCGCACATGTCACATGACCAGAAACGTCAGTGGCCAATCAGATCGCAGAACGCGAAACTGGAAATCCGTTGGTAAAAGAATAGACGCGGCCAGGCCAGTGTTTCTAGTTGCAGCAGCGCAATAGTTAGATAACCTAGGTGGGGAACAACCAGGAGATCACTGCAACTCACACAAGTTGGAGAACTATCTCTCTCTCTCTCTCTTGCTCTCTCACACACACACAATGTGATTGGTGGAGGCGGGACCCTTACAAAAAACTGTTGTTGCTAATCATTGACACATGCTAGCCTGTAATAATCCCCCCCAGAAAAATCTACTTTGCATTTGATATATTGCAAATATATGCCATCACACACACTGGCATTTAAAGGGTTAGAATTATAAAATGAATATGTGGTGTTATGATCAGGGCTGAAGTTGAATAAAAGGTTTGAATTTTTTTCAATCTGACATTACAAAAAAACAGAAAATCCATCCAAATCAGTGTTGTTGCTAATCATACATATGCTAGCCTGTTTTTTCATAATAATTTGTGATGCCATCACAAACACTGGCATTTAAAGGGTACAAAAAAAAAAAAAGCCTGCACCAGAATGCAAGAAATGAAGTCTTTGTAACAAAAAAATTCCTGACTGGGGCTATATTTTGCACTATATTTCCTGGCCTGAATGATTTCCCCAGTACGGCCCTGGTTAAAAGCCTCCAATGCGTATTAGTGTGTGTGCGTTTGAACGTTTGCATGTTTCAACCATAAATTTCCATTTATAAAAAAAAAAAAAAATGATAATTTTTAATATTTTTTTTATACCTCCTATAATAGTGGGGGTGGCGGCTCTCTGACACCGTTATTTGGGGGTTGCGGCCTGAAAAGTTTGGGAACCCCTGGTCTAGGGAGTTCTGAAGTCTATCAGATGCTTCCTCCATCACATAGGAGACAGCCAGCAACCTCTTTTCACCTGCCAGCGCGGACTCTCATTGGTGAAGTGTAACGCGTGGGAGGTCACACTACCTTCACTATATCCCTTCTTTGCTGTGCAGGCGCCCTGACCGACCTGTAGGAGTCGCTGTTTACAATTACCAGAATACCACCCCACCGGCTTCCCTCCCGCTGACTCTGCCAATTGAGCCAGTATGATGGCCGGCCAAGCCGGAGGCAACGCTGACAGCCGGATTCGATACCGGTGTCTCTTAATAATAATAATAATAATAATTAATTTTATTTATATAGCGCTTCTCAATGACCCGAAGTCGCTGACAGTAGTTAGGAACATAGTAAAAACAAAGAAACAAAACACAAAGAAACAAAAACAAAGAAACAAAAACAAAAGGAACATGAGACCATGGCGGGAACAGGGGAAGACAGCATGAGATAGCACAAAAAGACAGAGCGACAGGAGACCGACATCAGTCGGGTTGGAGGGGGGGGGGGGGGGGGGGGGGTTATGGGTGGGGGGGGGGGGTTGAAGGCAAGGGAGAACAGGTGGGTTTTGAGGCGAGCTTTGAAGGTGGAGAGTGTAGGGGAGTCTCTGATGGACTGAGGGAGGGAGTTCCAGAGTCGGGGTGCAGTGCGAGAGAAGGCCCGATCACCAACGTTTTTGAGTTTGGATGTTGGGACAGTGAGGGAGGCAGTGGAGGAGGACTGGAGGGAACGGGTGGGGCGGTAGGGAAGAAGGAGATCAGTCAGGTAGGGGGGGGGGGGGCAGGCTGTGGAGGGCTTTGAAGGTGAGGAGTAGTGTTTTGAAGTTTACTAGTTGGTGACGAGCGCTTAGACCGCTGCGCCACCCAGCCGCCCACCTACTCTTACTAGTTATACCACTGGCCAGTATGGCTTACTACCATTGTATATTCATATCTGTATCGCTATACATAATTATACTGTACATACATCCATTTAGCATATTACTTACAGTAGTAGCTCCTTATATACATTATATAAAATGTAATCACTTGTACATTGTATATTACTGTTGCACTTTACTGTTACATTTGGATGCCAAATGTATTTTCGTTGCACTGTACTTGTGCTGTTATGATTACAATACTGGAGGGAACGGGTTGGGCGGTAGGGAAGAAGGAGATCAGTCAGGTAGGGGGGGGGGCAGGCTGTGGAGGGCTTTGAAGGTGAGGAGTAGTGTTTTGAAGTTTACTAGTTGGTGACGAGCGCTTAGACCGCTGCGCCACCCAGCCGCCCACCTACTCTTACTAGTTATACCACTGGCCAGTATGGCTTACTACCATTGTATATTCATATCTGTATCGCTATACATAATTATACTGTACATACATCCATTTAGCATATTACTTACAGTAGTAGCTCCTTATATACATTATATAAAATGTAATCACTTGTACATTGTATATTACTGTTGCACTTTACTGTTACATTTGGATGCCAAATGTATTTTCGTTGCACTGTACTTGTGCTGTTATGATTACAATACATTTCAATGTAATGTAATCTAATCTAAATTAGGACATAATCTAAACATGAGACCATGAATCCAGCTTTGTCTTTGCTTCCTCACCGTCACTTACATATAATAATATTAATTAATAATAATAATAATAATAATAATAATAATAATAATAATAATAATAATAATAATAATAATAATAATAATAATAATAATACATTTTATTTATATTGCACTTTACATTATACAATCTCAAAGTGTTACAAGTTAGCTACAGGTCCTGGCCCTGGGGGGTTTGAGGAGGCTGGCGGCTCCAGATCGGGGGTCAGGTCGCCTATTGCTTATTAACAGCGGAGCAGTGCTGCCGTTGCTTCCGCGTTTTCCCTGATTGGCTGCGACACGCCCCGCGGCTGGCGCGGCAACCGCAGAGTGGAGCGGCAGAGCTTGCGGCATTATGTAGCCCTAATCCGCCATGATTTTCATTCGAAGCTCAGCTCACCTGGCAGCGCAGCGGTCCTGCGGTCCTGCGGTCCGTTGTTGACAAGTTCGAATCCCATAAAATTTTTTTTTAACGTGTATTCTTTCGCCGGTTAAGGTTAGGCATGGTTAAGGTTAAGGTTAGGCATTGTTTCGGAGTTGGTTAAGGTTAGAACGGTTAAGTTTAGGCGCTGTTAAGGAGCTGGTTAAGGTTAGAGTTTGTCTTAGAGAATGGCAATATTCTTTCTATGGTTAAGGTTAAGGTTAGGCATGGTTAAGGTTAAGGTTAAGGTTAGGCATTGTTTCGGAGTTGGTTAAGGTTAGAACGGTTAAGTTTAGGCGCTGTTAAGGAGCTGGTTAAGGTTAGCGTTTGTCTTAGAGAATGGCAATAGACAGCCTATTTCCGCACTGCCGCTCTCTCGCGCTGCCGCGGTCACATGGTCAAATTGTCACATTCTTGCACTCCTCCGCTGTTAGAAAGCAACACGCGGTCAGGTCACGTCACGTGTGGCACTTTGTGGAGTGAGGAGTTAACTTCCGCATTAATCAGCGACCCTTTAATAAGGGCTTAGTCAGAACTGATGAGAAACAGTATCAAAAGGATACTGGATTGGGGAGCCCAGTGAAGCTACAGGGATCTCACAGGACATCCAGCCTCTTCCACCGGCTCCTTGCGGAGGACCAGCGCAGACAGACGTGTGGAGGGAGGCTCCCAGAGGACCAGCTGCTTAGCGGCCTAACAAGCCTCCTGGTTGTCCTCAGCAGCCACTCACACCACCCTGCTCCACGCGAGAAGTATAGCTGCTGCTTGATTTCACCAATAATTGGGATCTTGCCTCTTGTCTGGCCCACAGCCTTTGCTATGGTTAATAAAGACAGGCCTCTATGAAGAGGTACAGTAGGTGTGTGTGTGTGTGTGTGTGTGTGTGTGTGTGTGTGTGTGTGTGTGTGTGTGTGTGTGTGTGTGTGTGTGTGTGTGTGTGTGTGTGTGTGTGTGTGTGTGTGTGTGTGTGTGTGTGTGTGTGTGTGTGTGTGTGTGTGTGTGTGTGTGTGTGTGTGTGTGTGTGTGTGTGTGTGTGCGCGTGCGTGCGTGCGTGCGTGCGTGTGTCTGTTAGCTGTGAATGTTGTGGCAGGTTGAGGTCCAGCAGGGAACAGGCAGCTAATGAACAGCCAGCGGCAGGTTTACCAGGTCATTCAGGACCAAACATACTGACAACACAATGACTCTTCATCAATCACCACTATGTAACCAGTGCCCTGGTTGTAGAGAGAGAGGGAAAGAGAGAGAGAGAGAGAGAGAGAGAGAGAGAGAGAGAGAGAGAGAGAGAGAGAGAGAGAGAGAGAGAGAGAGAGAGAGAGAGAGAGAGAGAGAGAGAGAAATAACCAGCAAATAGAATTCCTTATTCAATCAAAAACTTGTGGAAGTGTTTAGAATTCTACTATAGCCCAGAATGTCAGTGTTTATAATACTAACACTGTTCTGTCAGCATTACTTTGACCATTTCTACACCACTTCACTTATGACATTATTATCAATAAGGTAATAATAGTATTCCATTGAATGAGTGTGATTCAAATGTAAACATTAAGGGAGCCCCACCACCAAAAAATAAAGAAATAGTAACAGAGAAATTGTTTTCATTCTCTAGTTAACGGGAAGAGGACCGTTTACAGTTTGTGTAAATCCTGTCATAAGAGCTTGGCGACCACTGTTATAACACATTCTAATCCACCACAGCTGTGAGCTTTAAAGGAACATGTGCTTACCGTCTTCTCAGACAAGAAGATAGATACCAACTTCCTCTCTGCAAGCTGGCCTAGCTTAGCACAAATGAAGTGTGTACAGACCACTAGCCTAGCTTAAAGGTCCTGCGTCTTATAAATGGCCTTTTCCAGTGTTTAGCATTGTTTCCTAGAAATGGGGGATTATATCAATGTGGTCTGTGTCTCTAATCATCATATTAACTCATCAGTCTCAGGGGCGGAGCTTCCTACAGGCGATATAGGCGGTTGCCTAGAGCGCCACCAAGAGGGGGGCGCCAAAAAAAAATTAATATTTTTTTTAATTTTTAATTTTTACATTTCTTTTGCTCTGCGCAGTTTTGGCGCCCTCCTATATCTGCAACCATTATTTTTACATAAAAAAAATCTAACATAAGGGAAAATGAGCCAAAAATCAAAAACGGTCAGTCGGTCTGAGCCTCAGTTTTAGGTGTTCACAGTCAGAACATGCTAGAGCGCTGTGCATTGATGGGTATCGGTCAAGTGTTTATAGAATTGAGCGTTGAGGAAAGAAAGACTAACATTAGAGAACTATGAAGAGGCAAAAGCCATCCGGCCATCCAGTATAAAAAGAGAAGAAAAGAAGAAGACGAGAAACGTGCCAAGGTGAAAGGTATGCAATTTTGTACAACTTCCAAGACCTGCCACACCAAGAGCTGATGAAGCAAGCAGAGGCACTTAATAATGGATTGGACTTGTACACACCTTGGCTTAAACCATGGAGGGCAATCTGATTTGGATGGGAAGGAGCTGGCTCAGGAGTTGGCAAATTTGATGTGATTGATGACTTTTCAGCGAGGAAGGCCAGAAGGATTGCACTATAAATGGAAACCAGTAGGAGCTACAGGCTAACCTTGAAGTGTGATGATAGGGAGTGGAATGTAAATAGTTCTTTAGACAAAGTGAATTTGCAATTTTTATTTATTTGTTTGTTTATTTAGCATCTTATATTTTGATTATATATGTGTAACATATTTTACAATATATAATTTTCTTTTAAAGCAAATTTGCACGTTATTTTATTGTTTGTTATTGTTATTATTATTATTGATTGTTAGCTAAGTTGTTTGTTTTAATTCTTTAGTGTGCACTTTACATTTCTTCTTAATTTTCTTTGAAAGCAAATTTGCACATTCTTTTATTGTTTGTTATTGTTATTATTATTGTGTGTTAGCTAAGTTGTTTATTTGTTTTAATTCTTTAGTGTGCACTTTACATTTATTCTTAGCTCTTGTTCTTGCTTGTAAAAAATAAAGGTGCAGTACTTTACTGTATAACTGTTGACCCTTTCACTGCCACACGACGGAGGGTTAACCCTTTACTATCACACAACCGACGGTCGTGAAAGGGTTAACACTTTGCCGCCCGACCACGTATAAATACGGGTTTCGAATCCATGCGTTGTGGACAGAATCACGTATAAAGCCGTGGCAAGTTGTTATTGCTTTTATTCCATTTTAATAACCGGGTCAAGGTCGCGGATCGGCACTGCATATATTCCCTAGTCTGTGAAATTGAGAATGTGCAATACCGGCCAGATCCTCTTAGGGGCGCCATCGCTCCACTGCAGTATGCCCTGTGGGCGAATGGAAAACTTTTTTTCCCTTTCAATGGAGTATTTTAGTACCCGGATCCTGGATCTGCAGCATGTACCGTGGATTACGTTTCGAATCGCAGATTTCACCATGGAATAAGGGGATTTATCATCAGCCAATGGACATATCGATCTACCAGATGCCGATCGATAACGGGGAAATGCTCGGGGGTATCCCACCGGCTTATGGTAAGATCTTTTTCACATAAATTACAGCCGGATCAGAGCTTGCTATGATACGCAACCAGCCGATCGGCGTATGTGGCTAGTTACACGGACACTGTTAGTGGTAATCAATAATACTAAACGACGTCCCCCGCCCCCCCCCCCCCCTTTGATGCATACATGCTTTGGGACAGTACCGATGATATGCAGTTTGAGTTATTTCTTTAGCATATGTAAAACGGAAATGTCGTTGAATATAATGTTAGCAGCTATTAGCCCTATAACTAGCCTTCCAGAAAATATACAAGACAAAACCCGCTATAATGCTCATATTCACGGCGCTATAAAATGACAACCTATTGATGATTTCTTTTTGTCTTTAAGCCATTTTGAAGGGACGGTTTATGAACTCAATTGACAATGAGAATGGACAGATAGCAATACTATAAAGTATAGATTTAGCTGTACAAAAAGACACCGGTCTGTTGACAAAAGCTGGTCCTCAACCACTATATTAGACGCATCCCAGCGGTCGCCAATGTGTTAACCTTCTGTGTATTGTCGCAGTGAAAAGGGTTAACCGGTTGGTAGCGCGGCGATGTTTTGATTTTGGGGGGGGCGGGGGCGCAGTGGTGAACCTCGCCTAGGGCGCCAAATGTGCTAGGTCCGCCCCTCTCGAGTTCACGAGATCTTCCCTCACTCAACTAAGCCATTCTGATTTGACTGTTTTGCTGACGTGAATAAGGCACTGGTTGTAGTCACCGCCCACAATTCGCTCAACAACAGAGCAGTGAAATTACTTCCTGAAACAGAGGGTGCTGACAGACAGCAGAGAACGAGGGAGAGAGAGATAGAGAGGGAGAGAGAGAGAGGGAGAGAGAGGGAGCGAGAGAGAGAGGGACCGCGGCGCAGGAGTGTGTGTAAATGTGTGTGCGCCGCGGGGATGGGTCTTCTCCCCGCAGTCGGGAGCACTCCATATCACTGTCAAAATATCTTTGCGCACGCTCCCACGCGCACGCCCGTATTCCGATCCGTGCAATAATATTCACAGAGGTATATATTGTCACAGGGCTCGAAATTGCGACCAAATTGGTTGCATATGCGACAGAAATTGTATCTGTGCGACCTCAAAATATAATTGGGAGCATTCGTGCGAGTGAAAATAATTGTTCTGGTGCGACCCCCCCCCCCCCCCCCTCTCTTATTGACGCGGATTAGCTACGGAGCTAACAGAGTGTACCACTATGAATTGAAAATGGGGGACCCTGATGTAAACAAGACAAACGTCTTTCTCTGGTCTGCATCCCCTTAACAATTGTGTGTATTGAGCCGTACTGTATTGTACCCATTCTGCAATCTGTTAATACAATTTTCATTCATTCATTCATTCACCATCCATCTGCGATGCAACGGAGAGGATTAGCTATGGAGCTAACAGAGTGTACCATCCATCTGCGACGCAACGGTGGCAGCAACACTTGAAACGGAGTAACGTACAATGTGGAGTTCATACTACACTACACGTATGAACTCGACATAATGTTAACGTTACTCCGTTTCCATGAAGTGTTTAATTAGCAGCAATCTGTTCTGTTGTTGAAAATTTAACGTTAAGTTAGGTATCCAACGCACTTTCTGCGAGGACAGGAAGCCGTCATGAAATCGTTGTAGTGATATTGTAGTCTTTTAGTCTTATTAACTAAAAGATTTTTACTAAATAAAAAGCAGCAGCACTATTGGATAACTGAGTCATGTTTGTTATGTATTTCTTTCTTTAGGGGAGTAGGACATTTGTTTCACAGTTTTAGCATGATGTTTTATAGATGGCTAGGTTAAACACTGGTTTTTGTTTTTAAGAGGGGGGGTTTGATAACTTTGATTTTATTTGATTGAAGTTTATTTCAAATATGCAACACAACAAACAAACATCAAGTACAGATATAGCCATAAGCCGTTCAAATAATAAATGTATAAAAAAATAAAATAATAATAATAATCTAAAAGAACCGATAAGAGTATCGATAAAGTACTGAACCGTTAAACAGTATCGTAAGAGTAGTAGTATCGATAAAATCCTAACGATACCCATCCCTAATTACATTACTGTTATATTGTTGTTTTTTTATCAATAAAAAATATATTACATATATATTGTTGGTGCTCCTTACATTTTGGTGGGTGCTCCTAAATTTTTGCTGGTGCTCCCAACTTTTTGAAGTTGGGAGCACCAGTGCTACCAAGTAAAAATGTTAATTTCGAGCCCTGTGTCATTTGAAACAAGTTACCAATGCATTGTCCCGTGGGATTATGCCCCCTGTGGCGAAATTAATTAGTATCCCCCTCAATCTCTCTATCTCTCTCTGTGTGGGTGACTGTCACTCAAAGCGCTTATGGGCGGAGCCCAGAACAAACAGCTTGAAATCTTGAGGTTGAAATTTTTTGCTTTTGAGTACTAAAAATATAAAACAATGAATATGTTTGAAAAAAACTTTACAGATGTGTTCCATAAACTCACAGGAATTGTATAAAGTTGCCCAAATAGTGAAAGGAATAGCAATGCATGTCCCCTTTAAAACATCCGGGAGAGGTGTTTTTGACCAACAGCCAGACTAGCTGATCGGTATCTGCTTCCATTCATTTGTGCTAAGCTAGGCCAGTGGGTAGAGTGTCCGCCCTGAGTTCGGGAGGCAGGGAGTTAAAGCCCCGGCCGAGTCATACCAAAGACTATTTAAAAATGGTACCCATAGCCTCCCTGCTTGACACTCAGTATCAAGGGTTGGTTTGGGGGGAAGTCCTTGCGACATACTAGCGTCATGTCCAAGGGGTGTACTTGTACATCAAGCTGCCTCACGCTACGGAAACAGGAGATAGGCTCCTGCCCCATGTGCCGTTACGGCTCGAGAACCATTGGTTCTCAAAGGCAAACTTCTAGGCCAGTTTGCAGCCAGATAGCTTTATACTGAACTAACAGAGGGACAATTAGTATCTATCTTCTTGTCTGACTCTGGAGAAGGCGGTAAGCACATTCCCTTATGTGTTCCTTGAAGTACGGTTGTAGCAGCAACTTTCCCATGAAAAATAAGTTTTGTTATAATACCATGGAGTGGTTTTGTGGAGGAAACACAAGCAGCCAGTGGTCAGAGTGTCTTGTGAGGACTTGTTTGTAATGTATTGCTTCTTCCATATGTCCCTATAGCACGCTGGGCCAATAAGTAGATAATCTATAGAATCTAAGCCCCTCCAATCCAATCAAGGTACTTAATGAGGGGGATGTCGAATTATGTGTCCACTCAATATAGCTGTTATCCACTGAAGATAACTGAGATTAACTCTTATTGAGATTAACTTTTATACATGGGTAGCTTGGGCTTCTTGACTCAGAGAAGTGTGATATATGAGAAGATGAAAGATTATCATTTTGTTAAAGTTGTACTGTGTGATCTGCTGTAATGTAATGTTATCCAAAACTTCTTCTGTTTACTTTGTGTGTGTGTTTTTTTTAGGTATGGTGAAATTGATGTTTTAGTAACATTGATGAGCATTCTGAAAGCAATTCTTAAAAAGATTCACTTTTAAAAACAACCTTAATTACTGTGTAGTATTTTGTTTTGTTTTTTTGTTTTCTGTTTCTTTGCTTGCATGTCATTTTAGCCATCTTAATTGTTAGTTTCATTGTGCATTGTGTGTTGAGTACTGACTTTTAATAACTTTGTTTTGCAATAATAATAGTTTTTATATGTTTTTTTGTGTGGACCCCAGGAAGACTAGCTAGTTGCCATGGCACCAGCTAATGGGGATCCGTAATAAAATAAAATAATGTGCACTCCTGTGTGAAGAAATGAGATTCATAAATCAATAATTTGAAAGATTCTTTGATTTATTCTGTCTAGTGTCACCATGAATCAAACAAACTATTTTGGAGACAGTTGCAAACGTGAGCCTACCTAACGTCAGTGGTGGAAAGTAACTAAGTATTTTTACTCAAGTACTGTAACTTAATTACAATTTCGAGCTACTTGTACTTTGTGTGTATTTTCATTTAACGGAACTTTATACTTTTACTCCACTACATTTCAAGGGAAATGTTGTACTTTTTACTCCACTACATTTATTTGAACCCATCAGTTACTAATTACTTTGAAGAAAATGATTTTGCATAGAAAACATAATATATAAAGGCGGCTGGGTGGCGCAGCGGACTAAGCGCTCGTCACCAACGCGTGCAACACCGGTATCGAATCGGGTTGGGCCGGCCGTCATACTGACTCAATTGGCAGAGTCAGCGGGAGGGGAGTCGATGGGTGGTAATCTGGTCGTTGTAAACAGCGACTCCTACAGGTCGGTCAGGGTGCCTGCACAGCAAGGACAGGAGACGTCGAGGGTAGTGTGAGCCTCCCACACATTACACCTCGCCAATGAGAGTCCGCGCTGGCAGGTGAAAAGAAGTGGTTGGCTGACTCCGCATGTATCGAAGGGGACAGCCGCCCTAAAATAAAATATTTATGAAGATTATATACTTTCACGTTTGAAGCCTGTCAACTTCAAGAGGACGTTATCAGAGCAGCATAACTGGACCACATACCACTTTAACATAACCTGTAATCAGAGCAGCATAGCTGGACCACAACCACATACCTCTTTAACATAACCTATAGAGGTCAATGGATACACAAACGTCATGTGGAATGTGTACTTTTACTTTAGATACCTAAGTACATTCAATAGCAAATACTTTTGAATGTACTTACCTAAGTAGGAACTGTGTAGGCTACTGCGCGCAGGGCCATGTTGACTACAAAGAAGTATCTCATGTTAGGCAGTGGTGGAAGAAGTAAACAACACAGTAAGCAACTTTCCAATTTCCTCCCGACGACACGTTTATTTATTCAGTTATGAAAATAAACCACGTAATATTTTTTTGTCTGTACCTTTCTGCGGTCCAAACTGCCCTCCCCCAAAAACAACGCAGCGCTGCTTTAACAAAGTATGAAAAATATGTCTTGAATGCAACTGTAAACTGCCTCCCTGTTTTTTTGGCAGGAGGCGGCAGTGGTCGACAGAGAGACTCCTGTGGGATGAAACTGACCTTGAAATTTGAATGCCCTGAGCAGAAACGCCGTGTTAGCTGTCCATGAAGAATGACTGTAACTCAATCTTCCTCTGATAGTCCGAGCAGATAGAGCCCCACGTTGACTTTCCCCTCTGTTTTTCACCCCAACACGCCCGTCTTGGGTTCTCCTGGTTTGCGCGGCTGTCGCCTGGCCTGACAACCTCAGTGTACAATGATGAATTGGGCACTTTGCCCCCTGACCATTCTGCTAAGATTAAAAGCAAACAACTTTTGCCTCAGTTGACGAGGTTGGAGGTCATGATGAGGTAGAACCTTTTTATTGAGTTTTGAAGTCTTTTTTTTTTGGATTTGTTTTGGTCTGTTGAGTGAACTGGGACAAACTATACTTTGTAGAGGTGGGAATTCTGTGTGTTTTTTAAAGATCCCCTCCCATCAAAAACATGTTTTATTTTATGGTTAACTCCTCTTGGAGGCATGCCTTTGACTACACAGATAGTTATTTATGGCTCCTCTTGGAGACATGACTTTGACTCTACAGATAGTTATTTATGGTTAACTCCTCTTGGAGGCATGCCTTTGACTATAAAGATTGTTATTAACCCTTGGAGGCAAGACTTTGACTATACATATTGTTATTAACTCTAGGAGGCATGACTGACTATACATATTGTTATTAACTCTAGGAGGCATGACTGACTATACATATTGTTATTAACTCTAGGAGGCAAGACTTTGACTATACATATTGTTATTAACTCTGGAAGGCATGACTTTGACTATACATATTGTTATTAACTCTAGGAGGCATGACTTTGACTATACATATTGTTATTAACTCTGGAAGGCATGACTTTGACTATACATATTGTTATTAACTCTAGGAGGCATGACTTTGACTATACATATTGTTATTAACTCTAGGAGGCATGACTTTGACTATACATATTGTTATTAACTCTAGGAGGCATGACTTTGACTATACATATTGTTATTAACTCTGGAAGGCATGACTTTGACTATACATATTGTTATTAACTCTAGGAGGCATGACTTTGACTATACATATTGTTATTAACTCTGGAAGGCATGACTTTGACTATACATATTGTTATTAACTCTAGGAGGCATGACTGACTATACATATTGTTATTAACTCTAGGAGGCATGACTTTGACTATACATATTGTTATTAACTCTGGAAGGCATGACTTTGACTATACATATTGTTATTAACTCTAGGAGGCATGACTTTGACTATACATATTGTTATTAACTCTGGAAGGCATGACTTTGACTATACATATTGTTATTAACTCTGGAAGGCATGACTTTGACTATACATATTGTTATTAACTCTAGGAGGCATGACTTTGACTATACATATTGTTATTAACTCTAGGAGGCATGACTTTGACTATACATATTGTTATTAACTCTAGGAGGCATGACTTTGACTATACATATTGTTATTAACTCTGGAAGGCATGACTTTGACTATACATATTGTTATTAACTCTAGGAGGCATGACTTTGACTATACATATTGTTATTAACTCTGGAAGGCATGACTTTGACTATACATATTGTTATTAACTCTAGGAGGCATGACTTTGACTATACATATTGTTATTAACTCTGGAAGGCATGACTTTGACTATACATATTGTTATTAACTCTAGGAGGCATGGCTTTGACTATACATATTGTTATTAACTCTGGAAGGCATGACTTTGACTATACATATTGTTATTAACTCTGGAAGGCATGACTTTGACTATACATATTGTTATTAACTCTAGGAGGCATGACTTTGACTATACATATTGTTATTAACTCTAGGAGGCATGACTTTGACTATACATATTGTTATTAACTCTAGGAGGCATGACTTTGACTATACATATTGTTATTAACTCTAGGAGGCATGACTTTGACTATACATATTGTTATTAACTCTAGGAGGCATGACTTTGACTATACATATTGTTATTAACTCTAAGAGGCATGACTTTGACTATACATATTGTTATTAACTCTAGGAGGCATGACTTTGACTATACATATTGTTATTAACTCTGGAAGGCATGACTTTGACTATACATATTGTTATTAACTCTAGGAGGCATGACTTTGACTATACATATTGTTATTAACTCTAGGAGGCATGACTTTGACTATACATATTGTTATTAACTCTAGGAGGCATGACTTTGACTATACATATTGTTATTAACTCTAGGAGGCATGACTTTGACTATACATATTGTTATTAACTCTAGGAGGCATGACTTTGACTATACATATTGTTATTAACTCTGGAAGGCATGACTTTGACTATACATATTGTTATTAACTCTGGAAGGCATGACTTTGACTATACATATTGTTATTAACTCTAGGAGGCATGACTTTGACTATACATATTGTTATTAACTCTGGAAGGCATGACTTTGACTATACATATTGTTATTAACTCTAGGAGGCATGACTTTGACTATACATATTGTTATTAACTCTGGAAGGCATGACTTTGACTATACATATTGTTATTAACTCTAGGAGGCATGACTTTGACTATACATATTGTTATTAACTCTAGGAGGCATGACTTTGACTATACATATTGTTATTAACTCTGGAAGGCATGACTTTGACTATACATATTGTTATTAACTCTAGGAGGCATGACTTTGACTATACATATTGTTATTAACTCTAGGAGGCATGACTTTGACTATACATATTGTTATTAACTCTAGGAGGCATGACTTTGACTATACATATTGTTATTAACTCTGGAAGGCATGACTTTGACTATACATATTGTTATTAACTCTGGAAGGCATGACTTTGACTATACATATTGTTATTAACTCTAGGAGGCATGGCTTTGACTATACATATTGTTATTAACTCTGGAAGGCATGACTTTGACTATACATATTGTTATTAACTCTGGAAGACATGACTTTGACTATACATATTGTTATTAACTCTGGAAGGCATGACTTTGACTATACATATTGTTATTAACTCTAGGAGGCATGACTTTGACTATACATATTGTTATTAACTCTAGGAGGCATGACTTTGACTATACATATTGTTATTAACTCTAGGAGGCATGACTTTGACTATACATATTGTTATTAACTCTAGGAGGCATGACTTTGACTATACATATTGTTATTAACTCTGGAAGGCATGACTTTGACTATTGTTATTAACTCTGGAAGGCATGACTTTGACTATACATATTGTTATTAACTCTGGAAGGCATGACTTTGACTATACATATTGTTATTAACTCTAGGAGGCATGACTTTGACTATACATATTGTTATTAACTCTAGGAGGCATGACTTTGACTATACATATTGTTATTAACTCTGGAAGGCATGACTTTGACTATACATATTGTTATTAACTCTGGAAGGCATGACTTTGACTATACATATTGTTATTAACTCTAGGAGGCATGACTTTGACTATACATATTGTTATTAACTCTAGGAGGCATGACTTTGACTATACATATTGTTATTAACTCTAGGAGGCATGACTTTGACTATACATATTGTTATTAACTCTAGGAGGCATGACTTTGACTATACATATTGTTATTAACTCTGGAAGGCATGACTTTGACTATACATATTGTTATTAACTCTGGAAGGCATGACTTTGACTATACATATTGTTATTAACTCTGGAAGGCATGACTTTGACTATACATATTGTTATTAACTCTGGAAGGCATGACTTTGACTATACATATTGTTATTAACTCTAGGAGGCATGGCTTTGACTATACATATTGTTATTAACTCTAGGAGGCATGACTTTGACTATACATATTGTTATTAACTCTAGGAGGCATGACTTTGACTATACATATTGTTATTAACTCTGGAAGGCATGACTTTGACTATACATATTGTTATTAACTCTAGGAGGCATGACTTTGACTATACATATTGTTATTAACTCTAGGAGGCATGACTTTGACTATACATATTGTTATTAACTCTGGAAGGCATGACTTTGACTATACATATTGTTATTAACTCTAGGAGGCATGACTTTGACTATACATATTGTTATTAACTCTGGAAGGCATGACTTTGACTATACATATTGTTATTAACTCTAGGAGGCATGACTTTGACTATACATATTGTTATTAACTCTAGGAGGCATGACTTTGACTATACATATTGTTATTAACTCTGGAAGGCATGACTTTGACTATACATATTGTTATTAACTCTGGAAGGCATGACTTTGACTATACATATTGTTATTAACTCTGGAAGGCATGACTTTGACTATACATATTGTTATTAACTCTGGAAGGCATGACTTTGACTATACATATTGTTATTAACTCTAGGAGGCATGACTTTGACTATACATATTGTTATTAACTCTGGAAGGCATGACTTTGACTATACATATTGTTATTAACTCTAGGAGGCATGGCTTTGACTATACATATTGTTATTAACTCTAGGAGGCATGACTTTGACTATACATATTGTTATTAACTCTAGGAGGCATGACTTTGACTATACATATTGTTATTAACTCTAGGAGGCATGACTTTGACTATACATATTGTTATTAACTCTAGGAGGCATGACTTTGACTATACATATTGTTATTAACTCTAGGAGGCATGACTTTGACTATACATATTGTTATTAACTCTAGGAGGCATGACTTTGACTATACATATTGTTATTAACTCTAGGAGGCATGACTTTGACTATACAGACCTTGTCACCAGAGCACCTTTTTCATATTCTTCCCCTGGAGACAGAGTTTCTCTGTACTTTCCTGAAATCTGAGTTGCATGTGTGACGTCACCAATAGGTTGAAACTATATGGTCCAATATGTGGTAACTTGACACTTTTAGCCTCAGCAGACATAGAAATGTGAGTTGGTATTGACATGTCTTGAAAGAATATAAGCTGCTGACTTGGAATTCCAGTATGAGCTTGTTTTCAATTTGCATATCCATAGATCCTTGCGTTCTCGATGACGGCACATCTGGAGGGGATATTTAAGATGTTCTAAGTCTTTTTATTTTTGCTGAATTATGAATACCTTTTAACACGTAAAGGACCGAACATCGAATCATGACCTCAAAATCAGAATTCATGTTGAAAATGTGTGACCCCCCCCCCCCTATTAAACTACTGGGACACGTTCTAGCATGGTGACTAGACATTATAGAATTATATACAGACCTTCAACTGCACTGCAACTGTTCCTAATTTATGCAAATGACATGTCGTCAGCTTGTGACTGCAACTTGTTCCTGTTTGCGGACGACTCAGCCCTGCTGCTCTCTGACAAGAACAAGTTACAGGTTGAAAAAACCCTCAGCTCGGAACTAGGCAGAATCTGCATATGGCTCGCTGATAACAAACTATCATTACACATGGGCAAAACAGAGTCCATTCTCTTCGGTTCAAATAACAAACTCAGCAAGACCGACGGCTTCTCAGTTACAGTGGGTGACAATATTGTCACAAGGAAAGATGAAATTACCTACCTGGGTTCCATCCTAGAGGCTAATCTCTCCTGTGACAAAATGGCATCCAATGTAATAAAAAAAGTCAACCAACGAACTCGATTCTTGTACCGGATCTCCTCTCTGGTAAACAAGAACACCCTGAAGACTCTGGCAGGAGCACTCATTCAGGGGTACTACGACTATGCTTGCACCTCATGGTACCAAAGCACCTCAAAGGCGCTAAAAACAAAATTACAAACATCTCAAAACAAACTGGTCAGACTACTGCTTGACCTTACTCCTAGAACCCACCTCACCCCTGCCCACTTTGACAACCTAGGATGGCTTAGAGTAGACGACAGAGTACAACAACTTGCAATGGGCCTGGTCTACAAGATACACTACACGACCAAGGTACCCATGTACATGTCAAAATACTTCCCAAAGGTCAGTGAATACCACGATCACAACACCAGAGGGAGCTCCACAAATCATGTTAAACCCAGATTCGGCTCAAATAAGGGACTAAACACGTTTCGCAATTATGCCACATCAATGTGGAACGCCCTACCCAAAGCTGTAAAGGAATGTGGATCACTACCCACTTTCAAAACCTCTCTCAAGGGACACCTACGGGAGACTGCAATTCAACACTGGCCCCTGTAAATATCCTAACCCAACCCCCTCCAATGTACAGTCATTTACCTAGTATGGGTTTGTCAATAGTTCAATGTACAATTTTGTTTGTTTGTACAGTGTCTCCTCCCCCCCCCCCTCAATGTACAGTATTACTTGTTTATACAGTGTGCCCCCCGCCCCCCCCCCCAACCACCTCCAATGTAAATTACCCAGTATGGTTGTCAATATCCCAATGTACCCAACCCCCCCCACACAACCTCCTCCAATGTACAGTTTCTACGTCAAATGTATATACTCCCTTTTCTTGACTCCTTCTGTATCACAAACAGTACTGTATTTGCAAATCTGGTATGTCATAAATGTATAGATGTAGCAGTACTGACTATCTGTATGTCATGTATGTCATATATGTCCTGATGAATTGAAAATGGGGGACCCTGATGTAAACAAGACGAAAGTCTTTCTCTGGTCTGCATCCCCTTAACAATTGTGTGTATTGAGCTGTACTGTATTGTACCCATTCTACAATCTGTTAATAAAGTTTTCAATCAATCAATCAATCAAACCTTTGTTTACACTGTTTCTTTTTCTCATATTTCTATATCAAATTTGATTGCTTATATTCGTGTCTTTCTACTATTACCCTGCCCATACCTGTATCTCCCTTCCCCCCTCCCCCATAGGCTACTGCTATGACGCCCCAAATTTCACCAAGGAATCAATTAATTAAAGGAACATCTTATCTTATATTACCGATACAACTTCTCTCATAATGTTTCCTCCAGTCACACTAGGAGGGTATATCGGTCCATAAACTCTCATGCACTTGTGAGCTTAAGGGACTTGAATATACAATATGTCAAAGATACATAATATAACGGCTTTAATGATGATAATGACTAAAAGACATTTGAAACAAAGCGATATGCAGACGATTTCAACCTTCAAGTCGCATTCTGTCTTGATTAAATGCGCTGAAAGAAACATCAAAAGTTAGAACACGCTGGCGCTCTAGTAGCACACCATGTATCGCGCTGCGTCGCGAAGCGGCCGCCCCGGGTTCGTTTCTCACTCCCGGTGACTTCCATTTGTCGCATGTCTTCCCCCTCTTCTCCCGTTCATCCTCTCCTCATCTGTCGGTCATGTCTGACCATGAAAAAGCGATAAAAAAAAAAAAGTTAGAAGACGCATAACAGAAATTGACCTAAGACCAGGTGTGAGTCATTCCCTGCATTTTTTAAACTACCAGTAATTTTTTAGGCAGCACCTTTCTTTTTTCTCTGTAAACTGTAAACAAATTCTAGTTACTATGGCAACATTATGAACTGTTAAACTAGCAGTTGTACCGGGACTAAGAAAAGGGGAGCTGGACAAGTTAACTAGCCGGCGCGGGTCAGTGCCGGGGCCATCACTCTTAAAGTCGCTGTGCAGAGAGACCAGATGTTGATTCACTTGAGATTCTGTGGGTTGACCAGCTGAGGTGTGGATCGTTGAGCCTCGTTCTGACAGTCAGAGTCTTGAACACTGAACTCTCCACACACAAGCACACATGAGCACACACACAACACACATACTGTATATGCTCACAGTCACTTTAGCACGAAAACACACACACACACACACACACATGCTGCACACACTCACACTCAACGGTCACTTTACACAATGAAAAGGTCACTTAAAAAAAAAGAACAGGAGTGGTTCTTGTATAGTATATAGATGGATATAGCAAGATAGCATAAGGATATATAGTATAACTGCAGATTGTATACCGGTAGTATAGTATTGTACAGTAGTGTACATAAGACCCAGTGCCTCATCCGTAGCTAACATTGTATTGCACTATCACAGGACCTTAGCATGCCTTTTACCATGCTCTTTGTAAACTTTATGTACATTTTACCTGTTGTCTTATTCTTATTACTTGTATTATTGCACAATCACTGCGGGCATGACCGCCCGCATTTCACTGTATGCTTGTATGCCGTGACAAATAAAACTCTTGACTTGACTTGAGGAGGACCACCTACATTCACCGTCCCTCTGTCCCTCTGCCCCTCTGTCCCTCTGCCCCTCTGCCCCTCTGTCCCTCTGCCCCTCTCCCCCTCTGCCCCTCTGCCCCTCTGTCCCTCTGCCCCTCCCCCACTGTCCCTCTCCCCCTCTGCCCCTCCCCCTCTGCCCCTCTGACCCTCTGCTCCTCTGCTCCTCTGTCCCTCTGCCCCTCTGTCCCTCTGCTCCTCTGCCCCTCTGCTCCTCTGCCCCTCTGCTCCTCTGCCCCTCTGCCCCCCTCCCCCTCTGCCCCTCCCCCTCTGCCCCTCTGCTCCTCTGCCCCTCTGCCCCTCTGCCCCTCTGCCCCTCCCCCCCTCTGCCCCTCTGCTCCTCTGCCCCTCTGCCCCTCTGCCCCTCTCCCCCTCCCCCTCTGCCCCTCTGCCCCTCTGCTCCTCTGCCCCTCTGCCCCTCTCCCTCTGCCCCTCTGCCCCTCTGCTCCTCTCCCCCTCCCCCTCTGCCCCTCTGCCCCTCTGCCCCTCTGCCCCTCTCCTCCTCTGCCCCTCTGTCCCTCTGCCCCTCCCCCTCTGTCCCTCTGCCCCTCTGCCCCTCTCCCCCTCTGCTCCTCTGCCCCTCTGCCCCTCTCCCCCTCTGCCCCTCTGCCCCTCTGCCCCTCTGTCCCTCTCCTCCTCTGCCCCTCTGCCCCTCTCCTCCTCTGCCCCTCTGCCCCTCTCCCCCTCTGCCCCTCTCCCCCTCTGCCCCTCTGCCCCTCTGTCCCTCTCCTCCTCTGCCCCTCTGCCCCTCTGCCCCTCTGTCCCTCTGCCCCTCTCCCCCTCTGCCCCTCTGCCCCTCTCCTCCTCTGCCCCTCTGTCCCTCTCCCCCTCTCCTCCTCTCCCCCTCTGTCCCTCTGTCCCTCTGCCCCTCTCCCCCTCTGTCCCTCTGCCCCTCTCCCCCTCTGCCCCTCTGCTCCTCTGCCCCTCTGCCCCTCTCCCTCTGCCCCTCTGCCCCTCTCCCTCTGCTCCTCTGCCCCTCTGCCCCTCTGTCCCTCTGCCCCTCTGCCCCTCTCCTCCTCTGCCCCTCTGCTCCTCTGCCCCTCTGCCCCTCCCCCTCTGCCCCTCTCCCCCTCTGCCCCTCTCCCCCTCTGCCCCTCCCCCTCTGTCCCTCTGCCCCTCTCCCCCTCTGCCCCTCTCCCCCTCTGCCCCTCTGCCCCTCTGCCCCTCTGCTCCTCTGCCCCTCTGCCCCTCTGCTCCTCTGCCCCTCTGTCCCTCTGCCCCTCTCCCCCTCTGCCCCTCTGCTCCTCTCCCCCTCTGCTCCTCTGCCCCTCTGCTCCTCTGCCCCTCTGCCCCTCTGTCCCTCTGCCCCTCTCCCCCTCTCCCCCTCTCCTCCTCTCCCCCTCTGCCCCTCTGTCCCTCTGCTCCTCTCCCCCTCTGCTCCTCTGCCCCTCTGCTCCTCTCCCCCTCTGCCCCTCTGCCACTCTGCCCCTCTGCCCCTCTCCCCCTCTCCCCCTCTGTCCCTCTGCCCCTCTGCTCCTCTCCCCCTCTCCCCCTCTCCTCCTCTCCCCCTCTGTCCCTCTGTCCCTCTGCCCCTCTGCTCCTCTCCCCCTCTCCCCCTCTCCTCCTCTGTCCCTCTGCCCCTCTGCTCCTCTCCCCCTCTGTCCCTCTGTCCCTCTGCCCCTCTGCCCCTCTGCCCCTCTCCCCCTCTGCCCCTCTGCCCCTCTCCTCCTCTCCTCCTCTGCCCCTCTGCTCCTCTCCCCCTCTGCTCCTCTGCCCCTCTCCTCCTCTCCTCCTCTGCCCCTCTGCCCCTCTCCTCCTCTGCCCCTCTCCTCCTCTCCTCCTCTGCCCCTCTCCTCCTCTCCTCCTCTGCCCCTCTGCCCCTCTCCTCCTCTGCCCCTCTCCTCCTCTCCTCCTCTGCCCCTGTCCCTCTCCCCCTCTCCTCCTCTCCTCCTCTGCCCCTCTCCTCCTCTGCTCCTCTGCTCCTCTGCCCCTCTGCTCCTCTGCCCCTCTGCCCCTCTGCTCCTCTGCCCCTCCCCCTCTGCCCCTCTGCCCCTCTGTCCCTCTGCCCCTCCCCCTCTGCCCCTCTCCTCCTCTGCCCCTCTGTCCCTCTCCCCCTCTCCCCCTCTGCCCCTCTGTCCCTCTCCCCCTCTCCTCCTCTGTCCCTCTGTCCCTCTGCTCCTCTCCCCCTCTGCTCCTCTGCTCCTCTCCCCCTCTGCCCCTCTGCCCCTCTGCCCCTCTGCCCCTCTCCCCCTCTGTCCCTCTGTCCCTCTGTCCCTCTGTCCCTCTGCCCCTCTGCCCCTCTGTCCCTCTGTCCCTCTCCTCCTCTCCCCCTCTGTCCCTCTGCCCCTCTGCCCCTCTCCCCCTCTGCTCCTCTGCCCCTCTGTCCCTCTGCCCCTCTGCTCCTCTCCCCCTCTGCCCCTCTGCCCCTCTGCCCCTCTCCTCCTCTCCTCCTCTGCCCCTCTGCTCCTCTCCCCCTCTGCTCCTCTGCCCCTCTCCTCCTCTCCTCCTCTGCCCCTCTGCCCCTCTCCTCCTCTCCTCCTCTGTCCCTCTCCTCCTCTGCCCCTCTGCCCCTCTCCTCCTCTGCCCCTCTCCTCCTCTCCTCCTCTGCCCCTCTCCTCCTCTCCTCCTCTGCCCCTCTGCCCCTCTCCTCCTCTGTCCCTCTCCTCCTCTCCTCCTCTGCTCCTCTGCCCCTCTCCTCCTCTGCCCCTCTCCTCCTCTCCTCCTCTGCCCCTCTCCTCCTCTGCTCCTCTGCTCCTCTGCCCCTCTGCTCCTCTGCCCCTCTGCCCCTCTGCTCCTCTGCCCCTCCCCCTCTGCCCCTCTGCCCCTCTGTCCCTCTGCCCCTCTGCTCCTCTGCCCCTCCCCCTCTGCCCCTCTCCTCCTCTGCCCCTCTGTCCCTCTCCTCCTCTGCTCCTCTGCTCCTCTGCCCCTCTGCCCCTCCCCCTCTGCCCCTCTGCCCCTCCCCCTCTGCCCCTCTGCCCCTCTCCTCCTCTGCCCCTCTGTCCCTCTGCTCCTCTCCCCCTCTGCCCCTCTGCCCCTCTGTCCCTCTCCCCCTCTCCTCCTCTGCCCCTCTCCCCCTCTGCCCCTCTCCTCCTCTGCCCCTCTCCCCCTCTGCCCCTCTCCTCCTCTGCCCCTCTCCTCCTCTGCCCCTCTCCTCCTCTGCCCCTCTCCCCCTCTGCCCCTCTCCTCCTCTGTCCCTCTCCCCCTCTGCTCCTCTCCCCCTCTGCTCCTCTCCTCCTCTGTCCCTCTCCCCCTCTGCTCCTCTCCCCCTCTGCTCCTCTCCTCCTCTGTCCCTCTCCCCCTCTGCTCCTCTCCCCCTCTGCTCCTCTCCTCCTCTGTCCCTCTCCCCCTCTGCTCCTCTCCCCCTCTGCTCCTCTCCTCCTCTGTCCCTCTCCCCCTCTGCTCCTCTCCCCCTCTGCTCCTCTCCTCCTCTGTCCCTCTCCCCCTCTGCTCCTCTGCTCCTCTGCTCCTCTCCTCCTCTGCTCCTCTGCTCCTCTGCCCCTCTCCCCCTCTGTCCCTCTGCCCCTCTGCCCCTCTGTCCCTCTCCCCCTCTCCTCCTCTGTCCCTCTCCCCCTCTGCCCCTCTGCCCCTCTGCTCCTCTCCCCCTCTGCTCCTCTGCCCCTCTCCCCCTCTGCCCCTCCCCCTCTGTCCCTCTCCCCCTCTGCCCCTCTCCTCCTCTCCCCCTCTCCCCCTCTGCCCCTCTCCTCCTCTCCTCCTCTCCCCCTCTGTCCCTCTCCCCCTCTGCCCCTCTGCTCCTCTCCCCCTCTCCCCCTCTGTCCCTCTGCCCCTCTGCCCCTCTGTCCCTCTCCCCCTCTGTCCCTCTGCCCCTCTGCCCCTCTGTCCCTCTCCTCCTCTGCCCCTCTGCCCCTCTCTCTCCACGAGAGCAGGAACTCTGAGAGAACTGGAACTCTACACTGTAAACAGTAGTGGAGTCATTAGGACTGAGAGACTCAGGCAGGAAGGGAAAGTGAACGACTGGCTTGACTCCCAGGGATTCTGTTTCACTTGAGTTGCTTTACACCAGCTGTGTGAATGTCTCAGTTATGATGCAAAGTATAGTCTAAATGGTAAACGGTAAACGGCTGCATTTATATAGAGCTTTTATCCAATGCGCTTTACAATTTGTTGCTCACATTTTACCCATTCACTCACATTCACACACTGACGGCGGAGGTGACCATGCAACCTGCTCATTGGGAGCAGTTAGGGGTTAAGTCTCTTGCTCAAGGACACTTCGACACACTGCCCGGGAGGAGCGGGAATCGAACCGGGAACCTCCAGATTACCAGACGACTGCTCTACCTCCCGAGCCACTAGTCTACCCATAGTCTACCCAGATAACTTTGTATGATAGCATGCACAATAATACTGTATACACCATGTACATATATATTTACTGTATATATATTTCTATATTTCCATATCTGTCTGAATATACCTGCTTATAATCCCTTCTATATACCTATTTATACACCTGCATATAACCCATATAACTCTGTATAATAGCATACACAATAATGCTGTATATAACGTATACATATATTACATTTAGCGTATATCTATATATACCTGCATATAATCCTTTTTACATAACTTTAGATACTATATCTATATCTGTACATATCCCTTACTCATACTAGTCATACCACTGGCCAGTATGACTTACTTACTACCATAGTATATTTATACCTGTATCACTGTACATAATAATACTACAACTCTGTACATACTCTGATTACTATTACTCAGTAGTACTAATTTATATATTTTTATATTAAAGTTGTCGTTGTACTGTACTTGTGCTTTTGAATATAATATAATATGATGATGCAAAGTATTTGTTTATCCCGACTTTTAACAAATGTCACGTAATTTCATAACGTCACGTAATTTCATCCAAGCTATATTTTTATTTATATTTTTTCATCCATTTAATCGAATGGATGGAAAACGTGCTGAAAATCATTTAGGCCTATATATCTACACAGTATGAAAGCATGAACTCTCTTGAACTCAACTGCATTATGTGACACTGAACACTGTTGGAGTTGGTGTGTGATACTTTTGGCCAAAAGCGTAATCCTGTAACATTAGCACCATGCGTCAATATTCAACAGTGTCCATGTATTTCAAAATGTGAATACAGTGTACAAGTGAAACATGAGAGAATACATGCTGAAATGACAGACAATTGTACAACCAGAAAGGCTTCAATGTGGTTCCATATTCCCTGGAATATCTTTAGGAAGATAGGAGGTTGATGAAATATGATTTTTAAATTGGCAAACTTCCCTTTAACTGTCCGTAAATATTGTTGTATTGGAAAATAGAGCCACCCTGTGGAACAATATGGTAATTACAGTTAGTAAAAATAATCACTGTTGTATGATTGTTTTTGTCAGAGATGTATTGGATGAAAACGGAATATAATGACATTGTTAATAATATTGTACTCACAGGGACAAGATATGCAAAGCGATACCTTGTTCCTTACATATGTTGATGAGAAATAGTCTGAAATTCAATTGTGGTGACAACATCCGCTAATCTACTGTAAATGCCAACGACGTTGATTTAAATTTAAAAGGTGACGACACATGGATTTGAGAAGTAATTAAAAAACTAAATGGAATTCAAATATTTTCTGTTATTTTTTCTTTAAAAAAAATTTCAAGATTCAATTTAGAAGAAAGGAAAACACAACCAAGGGTTACAATTTAGATTAGATTAGATTCAAATGTATTGTCATTATACAGCACAAGTACAGTACAACGAAACTAAGTTTGGCATCCAACCAAATTATTAAATTATCAAGTCTGATATTTTTTAAGTATAGGTGGATATGTTGAAAGCAGGAATAGTATTAACGCTGTATAATAGCATGTACAATAATGCTGTATACCATATATATATATATCTTTATTTACCATATGTATCCACATCTGTCTATATATATTCCTTATCCTCTTACGCTATTGGCCAGTGTATGAATTACTACCATAGTGTCTTTATACCTGTATCACTGATGTACATAATAATACTATAACTGTAAATATACTGTAGCCTACATACATCTGATTAGCACTATTACTCAGTAGTACTCTTTATATATTTTATAACCAGTTTAATCACCTGTACATTGTATATTACTATTGCACTATTACTGTTTAATTTGCACTCTGCTGTATAATGCCAATACATTTAATAATAATAATTAATAATAATTACTTGCATTTATATAGCGCTTTTCTAGACACTCAAAGCGCTTTACAATGTAGGGTGGATATTGCCTCCTTCACCACCACTGGTAGCACCCAACCCTACGCCGGCTCAATGGTTACCATACACTGGCACCCGGTACACATCACACTACACAATGGCTGAACGGCTCAGGAGACCTAGGGATTGATATCAGCCAATTAAGGGAAATTTGAATCTAATCTAATTGAATCTAACTATTTCTAAAAAGAACCAACCATGAATATCGTTCCAGAATTGCCTATCGCTCTGTACAGTACAGTGTCCCCCACCCACCACTCCTACCCAACCTCCCCCCCCCCCCCCACCCAACCTCCTCCAATGTACAGTTTCTACGTCAAATGTATATACTTTTTCTCTGGACTCTTTTCGTATCACAAACAGTACTGTATTTGCAAATCTGGTATGTCATAAATGTATAGATGTAGCAGTACTGTCTATCTGTATGTCATATATGTTACGATGAATTGAAAATGGGGGACCCTGATGTAAACAAGGTGAAAGTCTTTCTCTGGTCTGCATCCCCTTAACAATTGTATGTATTGAGCTGTACTGTACTGTACCCATTCTGCAATCTGTTAATAACGTTTTCAATCAATCAATCAATCTGGCAGAGGAAGAAAAGATGTTCCATTGAATTTTCTCCAGATCTACTTCAAAACAAAATATATCAGCGACATGATATATTGATAATAAAAAAAATGGGACTCGTTCACTTTAGGAACAGGTCGAAAAGTACCTTGCGGAAAAAAATCGAATCTACGAATTCCAATCTGGCTTCAGAACATCCCACTCCCCTGACACATGCCTTCTCTATTTGAACGACCACATCAAACAAGAGGTGGACGCGGGCAAATACTGTGGCATGGTCATGCTGGACCTACAAAAGGCCTTCGTCACTGTCAATCACCCCATTCTGATTGACAAGCTAAAAGAAAATGGTTTTGATAGTTTATCAGTGAGCTGGATGCAATCCTACCTGGAGGGGAGAGAGCAGATGGTGGAGGTAAACGGTACTCCACCCCCCCCCTCCCGCCCCCCTCCCAGTGAGCTGTGGTGTTCCACAAGGAAGCATACTAGGACCGTTACTGTTCCTAATTATGCAAATGACATGTCGTCAGCTTTTGACTGCAACTTGGTCCTGTTCGCGGACGACTCAGCCCTGCTGGTCTCTGACAAGAACAAGTTACAGGTTGAAAAAACCCTCAGCTCAGAACTTGGCAGAATCTGCACCTGGCTCGCTGATAACAAACTATCATTAAACCTGAGTAAAACAGAGTCCATTCTCTTCGGCTCAAATAACAAACTCAGCAAAACCAACAGCTTCTCTGTTACAGTGAGTGGGTGATAATATTGTCACAATGAAAGATGAAATTACATACCTGGGTTCCATCCTAGAGGCAAATCTTTCCTGTGACAAAATGGCATCCAATGTAATCAAAAAAGTCAACCAAAGAACAACATTCTTGTACCGGATCTCCTCTCTGGTAAACAAGAATACCCTGAAGACTCTGGCAGGAGCACTCATTCAATGGTACTACGACTATGCTTAGACCTCATGGTACCAAAGCACCTCAAAGGCACTAAAAACAAGATTACAAACATCACAAAACAAACTGGTCAGACTACTGCTTGACCTGACTCCTAAAACCCACCTCACCCCTGCCCATTTTGACAACCTAGGATGGCTTAGAGTAGACGACAGAGTACAGCAACTTGCAATGGGCCTGGTACAAGATACACTACACCACGAAGGTACCCATGTACATGTCGAATTACTTCCTAAAGGTCAGTGACAGAATACCACGACCACAACACCAGAGGGAGTTTCACAAATCATGTTCAACCCAGATTCGGCACAAACAATGGTCTAAACACGTTTCGCAATTATGCCACATCAATGTGGAACGCACTACCCAGCCGTAAAAAAATTTGAATACCTACCCACCAAGTTTTCAATCAATCAGGAGGGACAGGGGGGACCCTGATGTAAACAAGACGAAAGTCTTTCTCTGGTCTGCATCCCCTTAACAATTGTATGTATTGAGCTGTACTGTACTGTAGTCTGTAGTAGTACCCATTCTGCAATCTGTTAATAAAATGTTCAATCAATCAGACAAGCCATGTGATGTATTTGTCTCAAACACGCTTTCTTGATCAATATCAGTGCTTTGAAGACAAAGACATCAAATCTACTTCTATTTAACTTCAGAGAAGAGAGATGCTACTGACCAACGGCTTAGTATATTTCTGTTGGATCCGCTGCCACGCGCAGGGTTGTGCAGTCCAGCTTGTGGCACCTGCCTGCTAATTACTTGGGCTGTACCTCCCCCTTGTGGTGAAAAGAAGAAGTGTGTTGTAAGTTCCTTGCAAGCCACACTGTGCGACACAAATTGAATAATCTTGGGTACGACCATCAATCTGATGCATGTACACTGTGCGATGAGAGTCGTAGGCTACGACGCAGACTACGTAGCGTCATAATAAAGCGTAGCATCATCATAAAGCGTTATCCTGTGTGTCATCAGTGTGCGTCAACCTGACGAGTTGTAAACAAGACGGTCGTGATACGAAGAAGAAGCAGACTGTGAACATGCCAATGTCCAGGAAGCGAACACTTGCCATAGTGGCTTTTATGTGCCTAGAGAGGCCGGCTATATTTAAAAAAAAGAGAAAGAGAACAAAGTCGTGGCTAGGGAAAAGAGGCCAACTGGGAATGCCAGTCCTGCAAATGGAACTTGAGGTAAGTAACGTTATTAACGTCAGCATGCTAACGCTACATGTGTCGTAGCCTCCTAATGAATGTTGAGCTTGTTATCACTGCTAGCTTGTGTTGTTCCCAATGCACTCATTAATGTCTGCCTGTTGTACTTCTAGATACTAACGTCAGCATGCTAACGCTACATGTGTCGTACCCTCCTAATGAATGTTGAGCTTGTTATCACTGCTAGCTTGTGTTGTTCCCAATGCACTCATTAATGTCTGCCTGTTGTACTTCTAGATACTAACGTCAGCATGCTAACGCTACATGTGTCGTACCCTCCTAATGAATGTTGAGCTTGTTTACCTCACTGCTAGCTTGTGTTGTTCTCAATGCACCCATTAAAGTCTGCCTGTTGTACTTCTAGACAGATGATCGAAGTGGATTCAGAAGTCTACTCCGCATGGATGTGGAACAGTTCGATCATCTGCTACAGCTGGTGGCTCCTTATATCTCCAAAGCAGACACCCAGATGAGGAGAGCGATCACTGCCAGAGAGAGACTGTCCATCACACTGCGATACTTAGCAACAGGTAATAATCAGGGGTTGTAGTGGAGGGTAAACCCAAGTGAACTCAGGCTACAGTGTATCCGCGGTGACCAGAATGTAACTATAGAATGTGTCAGTCTAATAGTTCTGATATGCTGCAGTTTGGCACATTTATTTGTCGACGCGCATACATAAATGATATTCTACAATCATTCTCCATGCTGACAGGAGAGTCGTTCACTTCCCTGAGCTTCCAGTACCGTATTGGACAGAGCACTGTTGGTGTGATTGTCAAGGAGACATGCAAGGTGTTGCACCAGGTCCTGAAGAAGGATCACCTGACGGTAAGATCCATTTAGAAGCAGCTAGAATGTAACATATGGGACAATCATACCTAGATCAGATAAATATTGATAGATTCATGTCACTGTTCTGATGCAGTCTGTCTGTCTGTTTGTGTAGACACCGACTACAGAGGCTGAGTGGAGAGCAGTGGCCAGTGGCTTCCAGGAGAATTGGCAATTCCCTCACTGTCTCGGAGCCATAGATGGAAAACACATCACCATCCGCCCACCAGGCAACAGTGGGAGCACCTTCAGGAACTACAAGTCTCGTTTCTCTGTGGTCCTGATGGCTGTTGTAGACGCCAATTATCGTTTCCTCTATGCGAATATTGGAACCCAGGGCAGAGTGTCTGATGGAGGTGTTTATGCCCACTGTGACCTGAAAAAGGCATTGGACAGCAACCAGTTAAATGTCCCGCCAGCCCAAAGTCTGCCAGGTACAGATGTAGTCACCCCTTTCATGTTCATTGCAGACGAGGCTTTTCCGCTCCACACACACCTGATGAAGCCATACCCCTTCAGACAGCTTGACCATGACCAGCGTGTCTACAACTACAGACTGTCAAGAGCGAGGCGTGTTGTAGAGAATGCGTTTGGCATACTTGCCAACAAATGGCGAGTCTTTCTCACCATCATTCCCCTAGAACCAGATACAGTGTCCCAGATAACCCTGGCTGCTCTCTCCCTGCACAACTACCTACGAGCCCAGGCCACAGACACCTACATCCCCCCTGCTCTGGTCGACACGGAGGATGAGGACCACCACATCATCCCTGGGAGCTGGCGCAGTGATGCCGCCCTGGCATCAGTGCCTGCTAGCAGGGATCGGAATGCCAACAGAACTGCAAAGGAGCAGCGCGACACACTGAAACAATACTTTGTCTCACCATCAGGTTCTGTGCATTGGCAGGAAGACATGTTGTAATGTCCTTTTGTACTTTTTTGGTTATAAAGATGGTGTTTGAACACTAGGCCTATACACCATAGCCTAACTGTTGGGCCTAAAATCATTATACATGTCCTAAAAGAAAATAACATATGCCTAGGCCTACTTGTAGGGCCTATCGAGTTCAAATGTAGGCCTACATGTTAAGCTACGTAAATATCCACACGTTAAATACGATAACCATATAGGTAGGCCTACAGGCTAACCTTGTTATTCTGTTTTATTTAAAGGCACATAGGGACATGCATGACATATATAGTACTGTTACATTTGTGACATATACGATATGCAAATATACACTGTTGATGATATGATATAATGTTAATAGACTAGTGTCTCATTCTCCGTTGCTACTTTACTGTTTGTTGGATACCATTCCCCCACATAGAGACGAATGTTGGTTTTTGCCTCTACACTATATATAATATAATAATTATCTCCTATCAGGTTGGTTCTGTCCACCTGTCTCTCTGTCGGCAGCTAACCTCACAAACTACAGGGCAGTTTTATGACAAGCATATAAGTTAATTAATTTCCATCATTGTCCATTGAAATGCATATTCAGTATGAAGTTACAGCTTTTGATTCAGGGCTGACCAGACGTGTGCACCAATCAAGGGGGGGGGGGGGGGGGGTCACCTCATCGCCCAGCCGAAGGGCATTGTCTCCGATTAGTACAACGTTGGGGAGAATTAAGAGGGGAGAATGCAAGGGAACAAACAACACACATAGAGTTAGAGTAAACAAAAACAACAGCTCACCAACAACAGGGACAGTGGTCACTAGCTTACTTGTAGATTTACTTGGATGGAAGTAAGACTGCTGGACCTTGACCCTGAAGTTCTACAAAATTGAAATATCAATCTAACACGGGTCATTGATAACCCCGATACAAGTGGTAATTAATCATTTTCTTTGTCTTTATTATAACTGCTTTATTATTCATTTCATTCTATTTCCTTGTTTGTCTGAGAAATGTAAATAAATGAAACTGGAATGGTTTATCAAAGTAATTATTTTTTTATTTGAATAGCAAGTGCTTCAAGATTAGCAAGTGCTTCAAGATATCAAAAAAATTAAGAAATTACAGTATTTCTATACAGTATATACAAATACAATATATATAATAAATATATAAATATATACTATAATATAAATATACGCTCTGCTCCCCCTTTTGATCACAAAAAAAGAATGTAAGAAGGTGCTTCAAGATATCAAAAAAATTTAGAAATTACAGTATATGAACTTACTGTTCACTGCTCAACAGGGGCTAGAAAACTTCAAATAAAGTGCAAAGTATAAGGAAAATAAAACGTACTATAAAAAAAAAAAGATTCCTGAGGCAGGCAGCCACGAACCCCAACCACGGAGGACCCGGTGTCCGGCACCCCCGCGGGCCAAAGCATCACGCCTCTTTAATGCCTCGACCCGCAGAGACACCGAACCACGGCCCCCCCCCAGTCAGAGCCCACGGCCGCCAGACCCAGAAAATATACATCATTAAAATTACAAGAAAAAAAACAAGTGGAGGAAAATAAAACGTACTATAAAAAAAAAAAGATTCCTGAGGCAGGCAGCCACGAACCCCAACCACGGAGGACCCGGTGTCCGGCACCCCCGCGGGCCAAAGCATCACGCCTCTTTAATGCCTCGACCCGCAGAGACACCGAACCACGCCCCCCCCCCAGTCAGAGCCCACGGCCGCCAGACCCAGAAAATATACATCATTAAAATTACAAGAAAAAAAACAAGTGGAGGAAAATAAAACGTACTATAAAAAAAAAAAGATTCCTGAGGCAGGCAGCCACGAACCCCAACCACGGAGGACCCGGTGTCCGGCACCCCCGCGGGCCAAAGCATCACGCCTCTTTAATGCCTCGACCCGCAGAGACACCGAACCACGCCCCCCCCCCAGTCAGAGCCCACGGCCGCCAGACCCAGAAAATATACATCATTAAAATTACAAGAAAAAAAACAAGTGGAGGAAAATAAAACGTACTATAAAAAAAAAAAGATTCCTGAGGCAGGCAGCCACGAACCCCAACCACGGAGGACCCGGTGTCCGGCACCCCCGCGGGCCAAAGCATCACGCCTCTTTAATGCCTCGACCCGCAGAGACACCGAACCACGGCCCCCCCCCAGTCAGAGCCCACGGCCGCCAGACCCAGAAAATATACATCATTAAAATTACAAGAAAAAAAACAAGTGGACAATGGCACTACCACACTACCAGTTGTACTGATTATCAGTAATCATATTCAGCCTGCGTATCTGAATTTTCACTGAGCATCCCCATGTAGCTACTAGACGGTTGAGAACTGGGAGTGGGAGGAGGCTGGTGGTAGGGTTGAAAGGTTTGCGTTTGCCGCTGGTGTGGTGTGTTGTGTGGGAAGGTGCGATACATCGGCTGATTCGGCTGTGATGCAGGACCCTGCACCTGTTGACGTATTGACATGCTTCTGTCCTGAGATTCATAAATCATCCTCATGATGGACCGCCTTGCTCGCATTTTTTCAACAGGATCCGTTACGTGACGCATCTCACTGCCCACCTGTTTACCAAAAATTACATCTTCATCATCATCATCTCTGTTGTCTGAAACTACTTGCTTGAGGAGGTCAATCTTCTCTCTCTCAAGGTTCAGCCCTCTCTCCCATGGCTTGCTCCGGACCACTTTTGCCTGACCACCCGGTGTGGGTGTGGGTGCGGGTGTGGATGTACGGGTTGGTGGGTCCTGTGCTGATGATTCTGACACCGCTGATTCCCCAAGGTCATCACTCTCTGGATCTTGTTCAGCAGTGTCAGCACAGCTGTCCGTCACTGAATCATCTAGCTGGATGAAGGACATAGGATCAGAATAATCTTTATTGACCAAGTATACACACAATGATTATGCAGGTGACACCATTTGTGAACTGTAGGACACAGTACAAGGTGATAATTAAGCAATAAACCACGAGAGGCAGTGGGTTACAGGGTATTTTACAAAGGCTACTACAGTATATAGTTTGTAGATATATGGAAAATATATAGTTTGGTATAAAATTCCAAATAGAATGGGTTACAGAGAAACGTTCATCCAGTTGATTTTAAACGTGTAATTAAAAGAGAAATTTAAGAAGTCAAGGCCACCACAGACTATAGTATTCATTATTAAGAAATAAACGGTCTGACAACTTTAGTGGTTCAATCCTGATGAATTGAAAATGGGGGACCCTGATGTAAACAAGACGAAAGTCTTTCTCTGGTCTGCATCCCCTTAACAATTGTGTGTATTGAGCTGTACTGTATTGTACCCATTCTGCAATCTGTTAATAAAGTTTTCAATCAATCAATCAAGTATGTACAGTAAGTACGTTATTATTGTCAATTTCCAAATATACACATACCTCCAGGGTGCTGTAGGACTGACGAGGCAATACATGATGCTTTAGGAAGTCCAGGTACTTCAGTATCCATGTCTGTCGCTGGGTTGGGTCTTTAGTCCCACTTCCACTGGGTTTGGGATGTAATAGCTTCCCGTATTGGGTGCGCAGGGACGCTGCATGCGTTACCACCTCTTCGGCTGTGAAGCGCAATAACAACATTACGTTAGTTAATGTACACTGAAAGTGGGCTGACAGAAACAAGACTGTACTTGCATAGTGTGTGTGTGTGTGCTAGCTAGCCAGCCGCTAGCTAGCCAGCCGCTAGCTAGCTAGCTAGCTAGCCAGCCGCTAGCTAGCTAGCTAGCCACTAACGTTAAACTCACCCGGGAGCTGCAATTCCTCCGCCATTTCCTTCCATTCTTTGTCCTTCTGTACACGGTCATGGTAACAGCTGGAGGACACATCATACAGGCATGGCTTCTGTTGCCACAACTCGACAAGCCTCTCCTCTTTGATACGACTCCACACAATTGGCGTCCGTTTGCGGGGCGGCATTATTGGATTGTACAGTCACTGTCCCACATAAACGCACATGTGTCGCACTGATCACACGTCATCATGCGGTCGCACTGATCACACGTCATCATGCTGCATTTCTATTGGTTGGTAGCTGACGCTGGTCGTAGAATATCAAGCACTGTCAGATATGTGTCGCAGGCATCTTTGATCGCAAGACTTGCACGTCGGTCATCTTTGAACCTCTCTCACTGTGCGACGTACGACCTGCGTCTTGGAGCCACGATTTCGCCCACGACCACAGATTATGCCACGATTGGTCATCTTTCGTCTGGGACGGCCGAAAATCGCCCAGTTAAGAGCGGGCATAGACCAAGTGGTTCTTAACCCTTTTCACGACCCCCACCGGTCACAGAACGACCCCCGTCGTGGTCAAGTTGAGACAGAACGGTGAATTCTGACACCAAATAATGATATTTCCCATTTAATTGATAATTTAATTAATTAATCAAATGATTAAGAAACTATTTACTTCCAGGTAACCACCAAAATATATTCAAAGATAAAGAGGGAAGACAGGACTTAAGCTGTAGCCCTATTTTCAGAAATTCCGCCTAAAGGTACATGCCCAAGTAAATGGAAGATTGCTCCACTTCTACAAGGTAAATTTGCATGTTCTTGGTATAGGAACATCTAGGAGTAGGGACCTGGGACTAGGGACATCTATGGACCTCAGGGAATGTATCCCCAGTGTCAGATATATTGTGTCTGTTACTATGCTTGAGTACATTGTAATGAACCAAAAGGAGAATATAAATTATTTGTTAGTTTTCCCCCCATCTTTGATGGTGAATAACACCATGCTAACATTGACCAAAAGCAAAAAGATCCTTCTTGAGATAGAGTATATTAAAGAGCTAAGCAAATGAACAAAGGGCAGATCATTTACAGGTTTCTTTTGTAGACACAGTACTGAATTTTGCCATTCAGACACATGCAATATTAAATATGAATATAGAATATCAGTCAGGGGCGGCTGGGTGGCGCAGCGGACATTGCGCTCGTCACCAACGCAAGAGACACCGGGTTAGAATCCGGCTGTCGGCGTTGCCTCCGGCTTGGGCCGGCCGTCATACTAACTCAATTGGCAGTTAGTGGGTGGAAGTCGATGGGTGGTAATCTGGACGTTGTGGACAGCGACTCCTACAGGTCGGTTGGGGGACGCCTGCACAGCAGAGACAGGAAATGGCGGGGGTAGTGTGAGCCTCCCACACGTTACACCTCGCCAATGAGAGTCCGCGCTGGCAGGTGAAAAGATGTGACAGGCTGCCTCCTCGTGTATCGGAGGGGACACGTGATGCAAGGCTTCTATCCTCCCTACAACTGGCCAGTGGGGGGCATATGCAAGCAACGTTCAAGACAGGGGAGGGGACAGTGTTAAGGCCTCTACATGGCGGAATACCATCCGCCATTGTTGTAGCCAGCAAGCTATGCTATCAATATTAGCTAAATAATTAGCGTCATAGCTGGCCTTTTTCTGAAAACCCAAGCACATATTGTTCCATAGCATATGCCTTCAGTTGATCATGACAAATCCTCTCTTACCTTGACGATTAAAAAGCCTCCATAATTTAGTAAATAAAGCTGTAGCCAGCCAGCTAGCATTGATGCTATACAAAATGCTATCCACATTAGCTACATAGCTAACCAACTAAATACAATGGTATCCTGAGGTAACGTTAAATACAACGTTTGCTAGTCGAAATGACTGGACACACACAGGGACAAGTTAAACATCAATCAATTAATTTATTCCAACAGGTAGTTTGAGCTGCATGAGCCGAGGTCTTTCTCTCCTCTCCATTGGAAACTAATGACGTTACGGTAACGTTAGCTCGAAAAGCACAGAAACGGGCGACAGAAGTTAAGCTGCTAGCAACAGACACTATAACACTTCCGGTCGGGGGATTTCAAAATAAAAGAGCGACGTCTAAAAGCATCGGAAATACGTTTATTTTGTACATTATCTAACGTTAACACGAACCTAAACTAACTTTAGTTAAACAAACTTTGCGCGTCGATGTTGCAGAAGCATAAAGGCAGAGTGTCTACAACACCGTTGCTTTGTCGATGTTGTGGTGCAGTTGCTTTGAAGTTGCTGTAGCATGTAGAGGCCTTTAGAGCAGGGTTCGAATTATCACCTGAGAGCTATGGGGGCCCCCTGAATCTTTTTTTTTTAAATTTTTTTTCCTGGAATTGTGGCTGTTTTCGAAGTCATATTTAGAGGAATATCTCATTAGGATTAGTCTAATACTAAGTAATAATGACATCACACAACATTCTAATAATTAGACCAGGGGTGTCAAACTCATTTTCACAGAGGGCCACATCAGCATTATGGTTGCCCTCAAAGGGCCAAAGACCGTATTAATGTTAATGTAATGTAAAATAAATGTAGCTACTCATTTACATATTGTTAAACATGTTGTTTCTGTATTTATTACTTATTCAAGTTATACATATTGCATATGCATTTGCATAGATGTAGAAATATATGTTAGCTTATGTTATTTTTACAAATAATTTTAGTTTATCAGAACCCCATATTACTCCATCAATCAATGATCAAACCATTCAAGTAAATAACAAAGAAGAATATCATCAAATACAAGCTATGACATTAAGTTTGTTCAAAACCTTTTTGTCACAGTCAAGAAGGGCAGAACTAACAACTGAGCTGCAAAGAACACGTGGGACAGATGTAGCAGATGTTACAAAAACAAATGGCTGCACACAACCTTGCAGAGGCCACTAATGGAAGATAGTTTAATTAACTTTAATTAACAGATTGCAGAATGGGTACAGTACAGTACAGCTCAATACACACAATTGTTAAGGGAATGCAGACCAGAGAAGGACTTTCGACTTGTTTACTTCATCAAGGTCCCCCATTTTCAATTCGTAATGAAATTGCTATTATGTGTCTGCATGAACACACAACTGTAACTGTACTCAAAAATAACAAAATAAGGGTTGTCTCAGTTTTGGGTGGGACTTGTTTGCGTCCCTACAGCTTCTTATTCAATTGAGCGAGATGCTCGGTTATGTCACACAGCCAGCTTGCATCTGACAGTTCAGACAATATTTCTTCAACCCTTTGTTACCTATTCCGCCTGGATCTTTTTTGTATTTTGGGCTGTAAAATTGTCAAAGAATGTCTGAGGAGTAAGTGCTTTTGGCTTTTTTCCTTTGTTACTTCATCAATACCTCAGATGTTCAACACACATGTATGTGTAAGAATGTGTAATAACTAAGGATGTCAAAGCTTTATTAACGCATTAACCCACAATTATTTTAACGCCGCTATTTTTTTACCGGCGCTCTTGTGGCGGGCCGCATTTGGCCCGCGGGCCATGAGTTTGACACCTATGCATTAGACTATTGTGTGATGTCATTATTCAGGCTCATTCTTAACCATCAATATTTGTTCATTTTCTTACTCACCTCTGATATATAATGCCATATTTACTTATTTGCATTTTGCATCTGAAAAAATACAACAATTTAATTTGAAAAATTAGACCAAATTTATGAACTTGAATTAACATTTATTTGTCTCTGCACTTATAAATCAAAAACTAACAAAATAATCTAATGGAAAATAAATAGTTGTATGGCACAACAGCAGCATTTATCAGGATACAGTAAGTAACATTATCATCTGATAATAAAATGAACATAAAATAAATACTTGTATAAATCAAAATAAATAATGTTATAAACAAATGTGCACAGGTAATCAAGAACTGTATGAAAAATAGTAGCAGCATCTTCTTAGAACAACAAGAAGAAAAGTAACTACTGCAGCATGTCACCGACATGCAGACTGGAAGAGCCGGGATTCAAACCACTGACCTCTTTTATCCAAAGCGAGTAGTGACGACTATATTCTCTTCCTCAACTTCTTGCTCTGAGAGCTAGTCACAGTCCCATTCATCCACTGCTCTGCCAAATGGGCTCCAAATGATTTATTTAACAATATCTTGGCGTTTTTACATGGAAGGCAGCCAATGCATCCCTCCTTGGCAAATAACCAGTCATATTTATTTTTCCAAAAGTTCCACTGACTCGGACCCCAGCATTGTGGTGGTTGAGTAGCAGCGCAGTCCAGGTCTAGTGGTGGAGACTCGGGTCTGGCAGTGGCAACCGGCGCGGTAACAATAACAGGTGCACTGCGCACAGGAGCAGCAGAGCTAACACTAGTACTAGCACTAGCAGTGTCAACTTCAGTGACAGTAGCGCTAGAGCTGCCGCGGTATTGATATTTTCCTTACCGCACGAATTTGCGCAATATTTCCTACCGCCGCGGTAATTACCGCACAGTGCGCACAAAAAAAAAAAAAAGTTTGAATGCATTTTTTCTTTTTTTAGTAGTCTACTCTTATAGCCTGCCTCTAGTCTAATGGTGCTTTTCCACTGCATATTACCTACTCGACTCGACCCGCTTTAGGCACCTGGTACTTCGTTCCTTTTCCACTGCAGCCAGGTACTACTCCGTTTGGGGAATGGGGATGCAGGCGGGGCCGCCGCCGCTCGCTTGTGTACACTGAAAGCTCCGTGGGCATAGATGTCCAAGGGCTTGCAGCAAGCCAGAGTTTAACACAGTTTCAATCAATCAATCAATAACAACATTAACCAGACTCTCGTTGCGTCTATTCTGCCAAAGCTAACGTTACCTCTCATTGTGTATTCTACCAAGCAAACCCGGGTTTAACGTTGTTACCTCTCGTGTATATCGGCTGACTGTAGTATTAGGCTAATCACAACAACAAACTTAACACATCAGCGATCTTGTTGTGACACTAAACTCTCCGCTCGGTGGTAAATTGGGTTGATGTCGGTTTTGTTTCATCAATAAATAAGGCAGAATACACAGTGAATCCATTCTTTTTTGTTTATTGCACTTGGTTCTGTCGCAAACAAATCCTGAATGAAATGCATCCTTAGCGAGGCAGTAAAGATGGCGGCGCGGCGTTCTGTTTTCGTTCAGAGGCTACAAAGTGTGACGCGTCGAGTAGGGGGTATCTGCAGAGCCGCAGAGCCAGGCTGGACCAATAGGGTCGCTTGGAACCGAGTAGGGTATATCTGCAGAGCCGCAAGCCGCAAGCCAACTTTATTATTATGATAAAAAACAGCGGTGACGCGGTATTGAGCCTAACTCTGCGGTGAGCGTGATGCAACAGCGATACCGCGGTAATGCGGTTATCGCGGCAGCTCTAAGTAGCGCTGCTAGCTGCTACACTAACAGCGTCAGTCTTTGGCCTTTTTATAAAACCAAAGCTGTCCAGCTTTGTACAGCCTTGCGGCGGGTTGAGCCTTTTTTTTTTCTTTCTTTTTGGCGGCATGTGGCGTACTGTTTAGTGTTTATGTTTTTAGTTGCAGGACACAGACCGGCAGCTTTCTGTTTACAGCAGCTGCTTGCTGCTTCTTCTTCACTAGGTTGGAGTAGCGTTAAACTTATGGGTGACGCATAGCGGCTTGGAGGTGAAATGCAGCCTATTCCACAACATTAATTACTCAGTTCTTTTAAAAACTGAAAAGAAAAATATGATCTATTAACAATTTATTTAGGTAACATAAATAATACTAATTCATAAAAAAAAAAAAATATATATTATATAAATTTTTTGAGAGACCCCCACAGGGGGTCTTGACTATGGGGGCTCAGACTATAGCTATGGGGGCTGAGCCCCCATTGGCCCCCTCATAATTCGAACACTGCTTTAGAGGGTGGGAAAGCCGGTGGGTGGGGATTGGACGTTGTGGACAGCGACTCCTACAGGTCCGTTGGTGCGCCTGTACAGCAGAATCAGGAAGTATCGGGGGCAGCGTGAGCCTCCCACGCGTTACTCCTCGCCACTGAGAGATCGCGCTGTTCAGGTGAAAAGATGCGACAGCTGCCTCCTCGTGTACCGGAGGGGACACGTGATGCAAGGCTTGGTCCTCACTGCAGCCGACCAGTGGGAGGCATAGTCTAGCAACGTTCGAGACAGGGGAGGGGAGAATTGGCGAGGCGAAATTGGGATGGGAGAAAAATAGAAAATAAGAAGAAAAAGTAGATAAAAAAAAGACCGGGGAGGGGAGAATTGGCACAGCGAAATTGGCATGGGAGAAAAATAGAAAAAGTGGCTTTATATGGTCAAGTGATACGTCTTTTTAAAGGCCCAGATCTCGTCTGTCAGATTCCTGTCATTACTTATGGATGTAGTACCACCAGGCAGGCAGAGGGCAGCAAAGACTGAATACAATTGACTGTAAATACAGTTACTTGCGAATTATGTCCATAGTTCCAGATTGAGATGCATTTTTTTCCTAGACGTTCACAGAAAAGTAAAGAAATAGATGTTTTATTTTATGGCAATAACGTTGAGGTTTTTTCGACCCGTTAACACATTGGCAACCGCTGGGATGCGTCTAATATAGTGGTTGAGGACCAGCTTTTGTAAACAGACCGGTGTCTTTTTGTACAGCTAAATCTATACTTTATAGTATTGCTATCTGTCCATTCTCATTGTCAATTGAGTTCATAAACCGTCCCTTCAAAATGGCTTAAAGAAAAAAAAATGCATCAATAGGTTGTCATTTTATAGCGCTGTGAATATAAGCATTATAGCGGATTTTGTCTCGTATATTTTCTGGAAGGCTAGTTAAAGGGCTAATAGCTGCTAACGTTATATTCAACGGCATTTCCGTTTAATATATGCTAAAGAAATAACTCAAACTGCATATCATCGGGACTGTCCCAAAGCATGTATGCATCAAAGGGGGCGGGGCGGGGGGGGGGGGGGGGTCGTTTATTATTATTGATCACCCATAACAGTGGTTGTGTAACTAGCCACGTACGCTGCTCGGCTGGTTGCGTATCATAGCAAGCTCTGATCCGGCTGTAATTTATGTGAAAAAGATCTTACCATGAGCCGGTGAGATACCGCCGAGCATTTCCCCGTTATCGATCGGCATCTGGTAGATCGATATGTCCATTGGCTGATGATTAATCCCCTTATTCCATGGTGAAATCTGCGATTCGAAACGTAATCCACGGTACAAGATGCTGATTCAGAATCCGGGTACTGAAAATCTCCATTGAAAGGGAGAAAAAAAGTCATCCATTCGCCCACAGGGCACTTGCAGTGGAGCGATGGCGCCCCTAAGATCTGGCCGGTATTGCACATCCTCGAATTCACAGACTAGGGATTATATATGCAGTGCCGCTCCACGACCTTGACCCGGTTATTAAAATGATATAAAAGCAATAACTTGCCACGGCTTTATACGTGATTCTGTCAACAATGCATGGATTCGAAACCCGTATTAACTTGTGGTCAGGCGGCAAAGTGTTAAGATATAAACACGACATTCCAGTCAATGCTTGTAAGAAATAACCACGGCTGGTGTAAGTTGGGTAGTGTAGTTTTATGAAATGTAGAAGTCCATCGAAAGCCCTGGGTCTCCTCTTTCTTTTGAAGACCAAGATTTCATGACTTCCTGTTCTCACGTATAAATCGTCCGATTTCCAATGCAATGTGCAGAGATTTTTTACAAGCTAATAACACTTAAAATCATTGCTAAACAAACATAGTGCTGAAAATATACACTGTGACTGCTGTTTTGATAGGGTTATGGTCTTTACTCTTGGCTACATTTGAAAAAGAAACCTCACTTATATGGACTGTATTGATCTATTTGTGCAGCGTTAAATAAATCTACCAGGCTGATCGGGCTTAAACAGGAAAAGCAATACTTTTATTTATACCTTTCTGTTGATGTGTGTATATATATTGTGTGTATATGTGTGTATATATATTGAGCTGTACTGTACTGTACCCATTCTGCAATCTGTTAATAAAGTTTTCAATCAATCAATATATATTTACATTTTTTTTTATCTATAGCATTAGCACCTTTAAATTAACAGTTGAATCTACATGGTACTCATGCCAAACGATGATCGTAAATCTTAACACATTGGATGCCAACAACGTGATAATTCGTTATTGCCCGCCATGCGTTGAACGCCAACAACGTGATAATTCGTTGTTGGGATCAATATTTCATTTTTTCACCATGGCATTCATAATTGATCCAGCCTCCCTGCGGGACTGCAGCTGCACCCTGTCTGATATTGCAACGCCTCAATACCGCCGCCTGGTGGATGATCGGGCGAGTTACACTCCACGCCAAACCGGAAGTGGCACTGGTGCATCGATGAAATCCCTCCGGCAGTAATATCTTGTTACATGGGTCCAGACAAACACTTGTGTGCATGGGATCGCTTTCTAAACGCAATAATCTATATGATTTCTGCGTTTATTGCGTCATACAAACAGGAAATGGATCTAGCAGATCGACGTCAAATAATTGGAATATTTTTCCTCCAGTCTCATCGGTGAACGGTAAAAGGAATATAACGTTATTTTCAGCTTGATTGTCCATTTCTTTGTTTGCAATCCATCTGATCAATGTATCAACCCATACTAAATAAAGCAGTTACTGACGATCAAGGGATTATAAACGCCCCCCCCCCCCCCCCCTTTCATTCACGCATGATGAAGCATAATCTATACCGATCATATACATTTGAATTTTTTAATATAGCGTGTATAGGAAAGAAACACCAATCAATAATCTATCATATGCTTCAGGGCCTATAACTTGCGTTTTTGGAATTACAGCAGAAAAGCTTAAAAACATACTTATATTCTCGACGGTATTAACACAACAATGTATGAATAAAAAAATATAACGTTCCCACATCCGGAAAGATAGATACCCGATGTTGAATGGGCCATAGTAATGTCAATATAGCTATAATATTTAAAAAGTTATAGCCCTGCAAAGAAGGTAAACATCTCCATAGGCTTACAGCGGTGGCAGACTGGACCCAATGATGGGCATACTGCGTGGCAATCAAAGTGTTAACCGACCACACTTTTGATTTTGTGGGGGAAATAATCTACGCTGGTGACTGGAGAAATAACTGAGCAGCTTCAGAGACAAAAAAAACGAGGGAAGTAGAAATTAAACGAATGTCTTTTCTTTCTCGTTCCACCGCCCAGGTTTCACAGCTGACCTGCGTTCCAACACCGGAGGCCAGGCGTTCCGTGTTCGACCACTGGCAGATCCTGCCCGGTGACCCCGGTGAGGAGAACACCCGGCCGGCGCAGGTGGTCAACGAGACCCGCAAACGCAAGGGCCTGAAGGAGGGCATCCCAGCACCGGGTTAACTACCTGGACAAGATGTAGCTCGCTGTTGCCGTACTGCTTTTCTCCAGTGCAAAATCACTTTAAATTATCAAAACATTCAAACGATAACCAATAAAAAAAGAAAACTAAAAAAAACATGTATACACAACATTGTAACTGAACATAGGCTGTGTTTTTACAGATTGAAACAATAAAAACATGATACAGCTTTGTAAGAAACACTTCTATGACATCTTCATTCTGACAGAAAATAAAATCAAGCACCTTCAATTTGTGAGTCTTTGCTTTACGAGACGGCAACTTCAATATGTTGACGTTAACAAGGTGTGTTGCTATGGTATCAAAGTGGTTTGCAAGGGTTGAGCTGCGCCTTTAGACAACTGGCCTTCGGAAATCATGGAAAAGGTTTCAGTGCAGCAAGGGACTCGAACAGAGAACAAAAAAATCATTCATTGATCAGTCTGGATTTAAACATTTCTATATTTTACATTGCAGGGCTGTACACAGTAAAATGGGACACACCATGTAAATGAGCTGTTGAACAGATCCTAAATCAGCTGTTGCAAAACTTTGCAGACAGCATTGATTCAATCTCTGACATTGATGTGATGAGTCCTAATCGTGTTGGAAATGAGCATCCGATTTGAATCCAATGTGAATGCAAAATATCTTCACTGCACCCAAGGGCTTAAATGAAGAATGACGGACCTGTTTTCTGTGACTCCCATCTCATTGTCTTTCTATACCAGAGGCTCCCATTCCCAGCGTAAAAGCCAACATCTGTATATATATATATATTATTACTCTTATGTGTTTGTAATGAACTGACCTGCTGTTAAAAGGATTCATGTGTCAATCAAGCCCTAGATCACAGACTAGTTGCACCTGTAGAGAAACCTACATCATAATGACTCATCATGAAGGCCTCATTCTGCACTAAGGAAAGTCCAACATGGACTGAAACAGCCATGTGTACAGCCCTGCAATGTAAAATATAAGAGAATCCAGACTCTAGTCCGAATCCTTTCTTGCTAGTGTCTACGGTATAAATGAGCAGATGGATCCATATTCCCCAATCAGTTTGCATTTGAACAAATACAAAATGTAAAAATTAACTGGTTTAAAAGGTGGTATAGATAACATTCAGCCACTAGATGTCGCCCTAGAACACCAGCATATAATTTATCCAATCGGGTGCATTCCACGTGGGAGGGGATGCGTGAATACTTTCGACAACAAATGTTTGTTTCCGCGTGCGAGTTTTGCGCTCTGATTGGCCAGGTCATGTGACATATGCGCCAATCGTGGGACAGCAAGTTCTGAGCCTATTTCCGGGTCTAACAGCCTGCAAACTACCTGGCGTGCTATTGCCATGCTCTAAGACAAACTCTAACCTTAACCAACTTCGAAAGAGCGCCTAAGCTTAACCAGTGTAGACACTTGCGGTCCCACAATTGGGCGTACATGTCACATGACCAGAAATGACCTGGCCAATCAGAGACGCGGAAACAAACATTTGTTGTCAAAAGCATTCAGGCGGAGGGCGTACATGCACAACATACATTTTGGACGTGCAAATGCATTAATCAATTCTCTCAAAAACGTATTCCGCACCTAACTTGTTTTGAGGTTCACATAAAATGTAGTACGAAAAAAAGCTGTAGATGGTAATAGACATTAACTTACTAAACATACAGAAAAGGTAAAGAAAATCTTACCAGCAGTATCAGGCCTGTGGAATATGTCCTATTAGGGGTGAGGTAGGCACTTAAAAAAAAAAGCAAACACACCAGTCTCTGTGATTGTCTGGTTGGTGAGATTCAGGATTCCTGGGACAATCAGATTGTTTTGAGCCTTCCAAGCGATGTTCCCAGGGTCACATCAATAACTAACACCACCATCATGTACCTCACTCTCACTGACAAATACACACATAGAAGAAAACCGCATTCTAGTCAAGAGACTGGGAAATAGCTTTTATTAATTAAAAAGAAAACGATCCAGCTGGAAGCTGCCGCTACCTGGACTTAAGTGATTCAGAGCTTGATCTGATTTCAGATCAGTTCACTGTTGCTCATTCCCTACCCCACCTTAAAAGGAACATGCCAACATTATGGGAAAACCACTTTCTCCAGTCGGACAAGAAGATGGATACCAATTTCCTCTCAGTAGAAAGCTATCCGGCTGCAAGCTAACATAGCTTAGCACAAATTAATCAGATAGTGGTCCGTATCTGCTTCTAGTAATTTATTCTAAGCTAGGCTATCTTGCAGCCGGATAGCTTTCTACTGAACTTAGAGGAAATAGGTATCCATCTTCTTGTCCGACTCTGGAGAAGAATGTAAGCGCATTTCCCATAATGTTGGAGTGTCCTTTTAAGTGAATGTAGGTACTTCCTTTAATCTACACCTGGGGAACCACACCTCTGACCACAAACAATAAAGTCTGGAGAAAGTCATGAACTGTGGCAGCAGTTTGATTGGCTCAAGAGTACAAATGGCGTACTATAAGTATAAAGTATAGTATTTTGGTTTGCAAAAAAAGTATGCAGTCCTCAAAAACGAAAATGGCCATGGGAAATTCATTAAAAGTTGTTTATAAACCCATCATGTAGGAACCCTAACCTTCACAGATCCATCATGTAGGAACCCTAACCGTAAACAAACTCTGGCCTTTACCTTACAGGTCCATCATGTAGGAACCCTAACCCTGACCTTTAACTTTACAGGTCCTCGCCAATGTCTTTCTGGGCTATGGGATCTAAAAAGCACAAATAAAAACAGGATGATCAAAAAAGGAAAGTACTAGAGCACACAAATCATCGTAGAAAGACTTCTTAATAAAACATAAAATAATTAAACATCTTCGCACCTAAACTAAGTCTTTCTGAGATGATCCGTGTCTACAGTACCTTCCCTTGCTCAAGTCTGAGCAGCACTGGCCGCCGTCTGACGAACAGGTTTAGCATGTGAACTCTGACTTCTTGGCTAGAGCAGTAGGTGTGGCTCGGTAGGTGAGATGACATAATGTACTATCTGACCATTTCACCAGACTGTGGGAGACCAAAAAAACTTGACATGGGGACACTCCTATTCTTAAAACCTCGTAAAGATGAACAGTAATTTAATAAACTATTATTGCTGTGACTGAATTTGAGAGAAACATAAATACACTTTGTTAAATCAGTCAGTAGAACTACAGTGAGCTGCCTCATGACGCCCCCCTGTCACGGTACTGACAGGCAGCCGGTACGACCAATCAAACATGCTTGTTCGCCTTCCACGTCTCGATTTGTCCAATTAAAAAGGGAAAGAGAAGGCCAGTCAAAGCCAACAAGAAGTACAGTAAAAAAAACAACACAGTCCCAATCTCTCATGAGACGTATGAAGAGGCCAAGCTCGGGGAACAGAGTCGTCATGGCAAGTCCAAACTTTATCGCTCGTGGCTTCCACCTCGCCAGCCTCCTGTCTAGAGGTGAGGTGAAAAGCGAGGAGTTTGTTAAGAGCTGCACGTGTCCAGAAGAACAGTCTTCTTTCACCGGTGATCTTCAGATCACTGAAGGGCTGAAGAGCAGAGACATTCGTGAAGGTCTGCTGTTGGAGATGTGGCCAGTCTACACATCAGGCCAGCATGGTGTCATCAGATCAGCATGGTGATCTGGCCACGCCTCTTTTAGGGGGGGGAAACTTGGGACAGTAAACAAGGGGGCAGGGGGAGGTTGGGGAGCCAACAGACTTATCAAGCTCCATACAATCTATTACCTCGTAGTTTTAAGTCACCCAGAGATTCATAAATGTAATGTTATATGTCCAGGGAGGAAAATGGGGAAAACGTCCTGCAGTTGAATGGGGGAAATACCACAACTTGGATAGCGTGAACGCTCCACGATGGCCAGTGTTGAAAAGTAATTGCTTGGTGTAAGAAAACAAACGTTCAAAGCATCCTGCTGACCAAATACAATAGCGGTCAACAGGAACGGCATTCGTGTTTCCCCCCAAAAGTAGGCGTGCTGGCAAGTACTGCCAAAGTCCCCGGATCTAGCGCCAGTCTGGCGTATCCTGTGCTCAGTCTAGCGAGATGATGTCCGATATGCTGTTGGGACCGCCTCCTCCGCCAACCCCTCCTCCTCCTGTGATGACACGGGTCTCGTGAGTGGAGCTGGCGACGTGGGCGCTGGCCTCGTAGTGGCTGGTTGAGGAGGAGACCAGGGAGGAGCTGGTGGTGGCGGCTACGGCACTCTGGAGGCTGCTGGTCAGATTATCCAGGAACATGGGCGCCCGGTAATGCTGCATATACACAGATACAACAAAGGGTCAATGCTGCATATACACAAACGGCAAGACTCTGGGTCCTATGATCTATGATGCCTCTAGCTCAGGGGTTCTCAAACTTTTTTATACCACAACCCCATTTTATTTTGGATTTTTTTTGGGGACCCCACACTTAATGTATCGTGGAATTTCAATGTGGAATTAAGGAATAAAGATAAAAGCACACGTTGTTGAACTTGATCATGCATATTTATTAGAAAATGTAATTACAATACTAGGTCATCAATACACATTTATAAAACAAGGCATATTTTGCCAAAATATGTTGCCAGAACATATAATTAAAAAAAATATATATATATATATTTCACCTACCCACAACCCGACTTTGGGTCGCGACCCCTAGTTTGAGAACCGATGCTCTAGCTCAGGGGTGCCCAACCTTTTTTGAACCAAGATCTACTTTTTAATTTGCCACCTAGCCGAGGAATTGTTTTTTGATTGTATTCCACTTTTGCTTTGGCAATGTAAACATGTTTTCTTTTAATTGAATTGACTGTGTTTGACCTACTCTCGGCTAGTATTAGTAGTAATAGTAATACCCATTCAATATGCACATGACAGAAAATATTATATGGCATAGAAAACATGTTTACATTGCCAAAGCAAAAATGGAACAATACAATTAAAACAAAAAAGGATAGGGGAGCTCCAGTAGCTCACCGCGTACCTCGAACGCTATTTCGGCGTCGGGGACAACCGTGCGCGTCACGGATCTGGGGTACACGAGTTCGACTCCCGGACTCGCCGTATTTTCTCAGAGTGTCTTTCCCCCCATCTATACCCCATTCAACCTGTTTCTGTCGGTCATACTTGACCAGAAAAAGCGATAAACGCGAAAAGAACCAGCTGACTGGTCAAAGTATATAAAAAAAAAAAAAAAAAAAAAAAAAAAGGATATACCGGTATGTACAATTAAAAGGGAATAGGAATGATGTGTAAACAGAGCTGTCACATTGCAACTGACAACACACAGTCAATTCAATTAAAAGAAAACATGTTTACATTGCCAAAGCAAAAGTGGAATACAATCAAAAAACTATTCCACAAAAAGGTCCGTCAACAGTCACTGATAGTTCTCCTTTATCTTAAATGTTTAGTAGAATTAAATGTCATTCTCTACTAGGGATGGGTATCGTTAGGATTTTATCGATACTACTACTCTTATCGATACTGCTTAACGCTTCGGTACTTTATCGATACTCTTATCGGTTCTTTTTGATTATTTTGCCCATTGCTCGCATCAATTATATTGCATGTCATTGAAGGTCCGCGCTGGTCTGTGTCTAATGAAATTACAATTGCATGTCATTGAAAGTCCGCGCTGGTCTGTGTCTATAATGAAATGAGGGGAAAGCTCTGTGCTAAAGCAAGCCTCATCTCAGCCGCGATGTGACATATACTCGATGCTATATAAAAATAATCTCGCGGTCTACTTGAAATCAACCCGCGATCTACCAGTCGATCGCGGTCGACTGGTTGGGCACCACTGCTCTAGCTCATGAAATTAACTCCAACAGTCCTTAAAGCTTGAGATTCTCCCCTGTTGCAGAGTTTAAAACCTTGATCACCAACCTTTGTCAATCAAGTTGTACATGTTTTAATTGATCGTTATCCTTACTTGTCATATTGTTATGATTTTATATGCCTTTTTTTAAGCTTACCGGTAACTCTATATGTACACTCAACGTGACTAAATGAGGGAAACCTCAGTTGCCTTTCGAGTTTAAATAAAGGTCTGAAATTAAAATAAATACCCACACAACGAAGAGTTAATGCTGTGTACACACACACAACGAAGGGTTAAAAGGTAATGCTGTGTATACACACGAGTTTAAATAAAGTATAAATAAATTAAATGATTTAGGCTTCATTATTAATCAAATCTGACAACATGTCGTGCCATGGTGGATTTTCGTTCAACTGACTACTCTCTGCCAAATCATGTTTATTGATCATGTGAACAATTGGTCACCGTCAGTGTGCGTTTAGTTAACCCTTCACATACAAGTCTATCATAACGAGACCATGTGTTACATTACCTGAGGGTCTGCTTGGATTAGAGAAAACAAGTCCAGACCTGAGAGAGATGTCGAGACAAAAACACATGAGGAATAACATCATTATAAAATTATACAAACAATGTACAGAGTAGGGCTGTCTTAAATACTTCGAAGCTTCGTTCGATGGCACAAGCTTCGAACATTAAAAAAAAATCGAAGTTTAAAAAAAATTATATATATATATAAAAAAGAAATCAAATTTTTTTTAAAAATGTTTACTTCGATTTGTGTGCGTGTATGTGTGTGTGTGTGTGTGTGTGTGTATGTGTGTATGTGTGTGTGTGTGTGTGCGTGCATGGGGCCATTGGGTGGGGCCGGGGGACAAATACACTGGAGGAAAGTAACCCAGCTCAGCAGCACTGCCCAAATTATATCATCACTATTGCCTGTTTGAAGGATATCATCCTCAAACACATATACACCTACATGCCTTGTAGAATTCCACACATAAGAAAGAAAGATACTGGGATGAATAAACAAAATAGGAAATAAAATGTAGAAATGCATGCAATACATAAATAAATATGAATCTCCATATATGAAATAGAACATTTAGATAAGGTGCTACTGAGATGTTTTGGTGAGTTCTTTGTTTTTTTGTGGAAGTAGCCCTTCTTAAAAATGCATGAACATTCACTGATAATTGGTCTGTAGTGGAGTCTACAAGGTCTACATTGCCGGACCATGTAGAATCCGGAACTTGTAGACAGACATAATTCTGTGCATAGTTTAGTCTACACAGGCCAGGGTTCAAAATTAACGGGGGCTTGGAGCAAAATGCCCTCGAAAATTGACCAAATGCCCTCGAAAATCAGTTAAGGGGGGCAAGAAAAGCCCCAGACAGTTTACTAATTATATATATAATTATATATATGCTCTACAGTGCGAGCATTTCCCTCGTATTTGCCCCTAATAATATGTGTGTGTGCGAACCGGAAAAATCATTTACTTGCAGTGTGCGAGATGAGTGAAGATTACAAAACAGCTCCGCTGTTAATAGTTCAGAAACTGGACTGAAATTCAGTTTTTGGGTGGAATGCAAGGAGGGAGGGAGGCGGGGCCCGCTGCGTGTTACAGGGTGCTTGAGGTGCAACGCAGACAGACCGAGAGCTCTGCTCTGCTTTCATCAAGCATGCATAGTGTAACATTAAGTTACACTGCTATCTTAACGTTAGCAAGCTAAGCATCTGCATAGCGCGACCTGTGTAACGTTAAGTAACTTGTGTTCGGCGGGGAAAGACCGTTCCATTTGTAACACAACTTCAAAGAATAACATCCAAATCCGATCCCGATGCGCATTTCCTTCATTCCACATTAGACATTCATTGATCCAGAGGCAACCGGCTATTAGTCTGCTATTTGTAGATATATCAAGACAACAACACAACTTGCCCTCAGGGACAATCATATTTAATCTATTTAGATAGAGTATGTATTATTTACAGATAATTGAAGGTACCTCAAAACATGAAACCAAGCCATGTCACACATTGTGTGTGTGTGTGTGTGTGTGTGTGTGTGTGTGTGTGTGTGTGTGTGTGTGTGTGTGTGTGTGTGTGTTACTTGAACAATTGGCACTGTGCTCCTACATTTCTTTGTGTGCTCCTAAATTTGTATTTAGATTTTATTTATTAACATTTTATTTAGGAGCACATGTGCTCCTTGGGAAAAAGGTTAGCGTAGAGCCCTATATATGGAGACATTAACATTACGTTATCAAACATAGGGACGAAGACTGTAAAAAAAAGTGTCAACAATGTTTTATAATCTTTATGTTAATTTTCATTATAAAAATGTTGTGCCCCCGAAATACAAAAAAAAGCCCCGAAAATCAATTAAGGGGGGCAAAAAATTCCTTGAATAATTTTTTTTATTTCTAACCCTGACACAGGCCATATTTCAAATAATCAAAATCTTACTTCATTCATCTTAAACATTCTTGATTTGGGGGATTGGTAGTTCCCATGAAATCTGAAGTTGTTCAAACGACAACAGCGATCCACCTTGAATTAAATCACACAGCAGAGTGAAACCTTGTTGGCTGCGTCACAGTCACGAAAGGGGCTACTTAATTCATTAATCCAATCCACTTTATTTATAGAGCACATTTAAAAACAACAAAGTTTACGAAAGTGCCGTACAAGTCCCACAACATAAGATAAAAATTTTAAAAAAATAAAAAAAAATTAAATAAATTAAAATTAAAATATTCGAAGCTTCGAATTAAAACCGAAGCTCGGCCCCGAAGCTTCGATTGCCAAAAAAAGCTTTGAAGGTCAGCCCTAGTACAGAGCTAAAGCAAAGTTACTCCCGGACTGTGTGCAAAGGTTTTTTTTCAATACATGAAAGAAAATATGATTTGAGAGACATTTGTACATTTACTGTTCAAAAAGCTAAAAAAGGTATTAAATGGAGATGTATTGGGGTTAACTTGTGGAACAATGCCGAAATGCTCATTTAAGAATGAGTAATTGGCTTTTGGTTTTGAAAAATAAATAGTTTGTATAGCTATTTTTGAAGATTACAAATGTGAATAATAAAAAGTTTTAAATAAATGTTATACTGTTTGAGTCTTAATTTTGTTAAGAATATAGGACAGGCATGTATAAGCATTATGCTTAGGCTCAGCCTGTACCTTTTCAGTCACTGCCAAATCAAAGATTGTTGAATGATTGTACATATTGTATTGTGTGTGATGACTGAATAAAACTACTACTGCAACATAGTATATAATTAGATTATAGTGTCTATTGTAACTATATTTACTGTAATGCAAATATAACTATATATATATATATAAGGCATACAGACCCATTAAAAGCTACGTTTACTATAATCTGCCCCCTAGTGATCTAAAAAGTTAACAGCATGTATTAGAAACACTTCAGAGAACCAGGGAGCTCAATCTGAGAAGAATAATCTCAAAAGGCTTGATTAATTTTGACGACGCGAGATGAAGTAATCAGTAAAAAGAATGGAACCGCTCTGCAGTAGTCGTGACCACAAGGTCTCAGCCGGCTGCCTTACTCTGCATGTCTGGTGGGTGGTGGTGGATGGTGGCCAGCGTGGAGTGGTGGTAGGGGACTGCATAGTCTGCCAGCGTGGACGTCAGGTAGGGGGCGTCCAGGGCCTGGATGTTTGGCACTCGCACCGTGGATGGCTGGTATGTCAGCACTCTGGAAGAGGAGGGGAGAGGACATGGTTTGAAAGTTGAGCTCTTGTGAACTGAAATTTGTGTAGAAAGTTCTCAACAAATGTAGAAAAGTACTACTATCATGTATTACTGACTTAGTGTAACTAAAGACATGTTCGTCACCTGGTCTTCAACTAAAGACATGTTCGTCACCTGGTCTTCAACTAAAGACATGTTCGTCACCTGGTCTTCAACTAAAGACATGTTCGTCACCTGGTCTTCAACTAAAGACATGTTCGTCACCTGGTCTTCAACTAAAGACATGTTCATCACCTGGTCTTCAACTAAAGACATGTTCATCACCTGGTCTTCAACTAAAGACATGTTCATCACCTGGTCTTCAACTAAAGACATGTTCGTCACCTGGTCTTCAACTAAAGACATGTTCGTCACCTGGTCTTCAACTAAAGACATGTTCGTCACCTGGTCTTCAACTAAAGACATGTTCATCACCTGGTCTTCAACTAAAGACATGTTCATCACCTGGTCTTCAACTAAAGACATGTTCGTCACCTGGTCTTCAACTAAAGACATGTTCATCACCTGGTCTTCAACTAAAGACATGTCCATCACCTGGTCTTCAACTAAAGACATGTTCATCACCTGGTCTTCAACTAAAGACATGTTCGTCACCTGGTCTTCAACTAAAGACATGTTCGTCACCTGGTCTTCAACTAAAGACATGTTCATCACCTGGTCTTCAACTAAAGACATGTTCGTCATCTGGTCTTCAACTAAAGACATGTTCATCACCTGGTCTTCAACTAAAGACATGTTCATCACCTGGTCTTCAACTAAAGACATGTTCGTCACCTGGTCTTCAACTAAAGACATGTTCATCACCTGGTCTTCAACTAAAGACATGTTCATCACCTGGTCTTCAACTAAAGACATGTTCGTCATCTGGTCTTCAACTAAAGACATGTTTGTCATCTGGTCTTCAACTAAAGACATGTTCATCACCTGGTCTTCAACTAAAGACATGTTCATCACCTGGTCTTCAACTAAAGACATGTTCGTCATCTGGTCTTCAACTAAAGACATGTTTGTCACCTGGTCTAACAGACATGAATTTGCATCTGAATCAGTATTTCCTACATTATTGCCATTCTGCAAATGAACCCCTGAACAGGCCAATCTGTGGTTAGGTGATAATGGTTGCTATGTCTTGATATACGAGAAATATATAGACATACTGGATCTTGTAAACAGGTCACAGTGGAGCAGTAATAACATGCTTTTCCAGTGTTTTACCTGCTCTACCGCTGCACAGAAGTTTGGCGTTTTCTTTTATAAAGTGATCACCAATGGTTACAGGCAGCCATGGTGGAAGAAAGGTTGTAGTGTCTATAAAGCTGCTGGAGACTGACCCCTTCCCGTGTATCTCCTCGGTCTTTGACATGTAGAGGCAGCGCTTCTTCAGCGGCGGGTCCACGTCCTCCTCTTCCTCCTCCTCCTCTTCTGAGGAAGAGCTCTCCAGGGTCAGGTCGATGATGTCGGCCTTCTTGCTGGAGTTGGGTTCGGTGCTGGTGGGAACCACTGCACTCTGGCGCACAGGAGCCGTGGCTGAGGTGACACAGGTTAGAGGACGTTACTCAGGGACAGAGGACAACACGGCGCCCGCAGGGACCGGTCGGCGGCAAGACATGTTCTAAAAGTAGTACTTATAGTAGTAATTTTATAGTTGCTTTTCTTTTTGGACATTAAATATCTTTGGAACCATTTGTGATAAAGACTCACTTTAAATTGTATCTGAAATCTCGACGGCAAAATTGAAAGTGTATCTCTCCGCCGCCCACAGGCTGAGTGGTCGTTTCTGTATCCATCTATCATATATCTATGTCAGTCACTATAGTCAATGGAAATGCTAGAAATGGTCAGGTGGGCTGGGAGAACCAATGGAAAATGATCGTTTCTCAATAGTCCAGTGCGCTCCACAGATCGGGCCGTCAGACAGACACGCGCTAGTTGCGCGTAATGGAGTTAAGTGGTCTGACAACTATATAATTTATTGTGCAGCTTGAATGCTATTTGGATAAGATGCAAAGAGGGACATTGATAGGAGCTCAAAACAGAAAAGGAGGAGAGCTATATGATGGAGGGGCCTTTGTGTGTGTGTTTGTGTGCGTGTGTACGAATGGTCGGTGAGGGCAACTTATGCTCAACTTTAGGAATGCTCTGCGAGGGAAACTTACTCTCAACTTTAGAAATGCTCTGCGAGGGCAACTTACTCTCAACTTTAGGAATGCTCTGCGAGGGCAACTTACTCTCAACTTTAGGAATGTTCTGCGAGGGCAACTTACTCTCAATTTTAGGAATGTTCTGCGAGGGCAACTTACTCTCAACTTTAGGAATGTTCTGCGAGGTGAGCGGCTAAGTGGCACAGTGGGCAAGGCGCTCGCCACTAACGCAGGAGATGCTGGGTTCGAGCCCAGCTCTCGGCGTTGCTTCCGGCTTGGCTGGTCGTTCATACTAATACAATTGGCAGTATTAGGGGGTGGGAAAGCCAGTGGGTGGGGATCAGGAAAGTATCGGGGGCAGCGTGAGCCTCCCACGTGCTACTCCTCGCCACTGAGAGATCGAGCTGTTCAGGTGAAAAGATGCGACGGCTGCCTCCTCGTGTACCGGAGGGGACACGTGATGCAAGGCTTCATCCACATTGCAGCCGACCAGTGGGAGGCATGGTCTAGCAACGTTCAAGACAGGGGAGGGGAGAATTGGATAATACGAAATTGGGATGGGAGAAAAATAGAAAAATGGGGAGAAAAAGTAGATAAAAAAAGGAATGTTCTGCGAGGGCAACTTACTCTCAACTTTAGGAATGTTCAGCGAGGGCAACTTAGGCTCAACTTTAGGAATGTTCAAGTTTCAAGTTTCTTTAATAGTTGTCATACAGAAGTACAGAATACTTTTATACAAAATGCTTCTTACTGTTACGCTCCAGAGACTGTGCTAGACAAGATAAGTATGAAATAAAATAGTATAGCATGTAAAATAGAAGTAAAAATAGGTCACAGTGTTCAGTATAGACATATGTACAATGTTCGATGCAGAATAGAAGTAACTGAGTTACCATACAATATACAATGTACTATGCAATGTACTACAATGGACTGGCAACATCACCTCCTGGTTTGGGAATAGCACTGCACAAGACCGTAGCAGACTACAAAGAGTGACACGTTCAGCCGAACGCACAATTGGAGGGGGGCTTCCCACCCTCCAGAACATTTACAACAAGCGGTGCAAGGGGAAGGCTAAGTGTTACAAAGGATCAGATTAAACCGAATATATATATTTATTTATTGATATATATTGCATAGTATTTGTATATCGTTTGATATCCCTTGTATATTCCTTGTACGTATACACGGAATGTCCCTTTAGCCTATTACAGACCATAATATTTCATTCTCCTATTGGACAGCGGTCCACAGGCGCCAGAGCCGTGCCTCCAGAGTCAGGTTCAAAGTCACCGTCAAGACATGTCTGAACATGCCCGGCCTTGCCCAGGGCTACGAGACAGAGATGAGGCTGGCACTAGTTTGTTCGCCGTGCATATAAATATGGCGCAGGTGAATACAGAAGCACTTAGTCAGAAGTCAGAGTTACCCAATAAGTTGAAGCCTCACCCACGATACTCCGTGCGGTGAAGTATGGCCTTTTTGGCCCCAAAATAGAGCATCGAGACCGCGTGCGAATTAATAACTGAATTGTCAGAGTTTGGCGCTATACCGTCGAGTGCGACATATTTCTATTAAGTCAGTAATAGTCTATTTGTGTATAGTGTATCGTGCGGCTAAAGTTCTACAGTGACCAGCATCACCAACGCTTCCTCGTATCAGCTAGAGTGCTTATCCAGGCTGGGCTGCTTTCATGGCGCTTTCACCCGAGGAGACCTAGACGAGAACCGTGTGGACATGTACACTGGATTAATCTACCCGACGACTACATAGCCCTTTGCGGCTGGATTGTATTTGTTTTGGTCCTGTGATTTATGGAGCGGAGAATCGCCGACGCCTGCACGTGTTGGATTTACCCTGTGAGGAGCCAGGTCGAGTCGGCGCCTCAGAGAGCCTGAGGCCGGCTAGCTTTCTTCACTGTGGAGCTACAGTCTACGGAGAACAGCTGTATTCGTCTGTGGATCAAGAGACTATTGCACCGTCTCCTGTACTTGGAGTCTCCTTAGTCATCGTTGACCAGACTCTCTACTACCGACAGATCCTCTACCCCTGCTGGCTTACAACCGGGGGGACCCTTCAGTATCTCCCGCTATATATTACTAGTGTACCATAGATATAATTCCCTAAGATTCAGGTTGTATAATTACCTCCTGCGTAACCAGAGAATGGACATTCATTATTGATTTGCCTACGCATATTCCTTTGCCTTATAAGCGCATCCAAAGTATAATAGATACGTATATTATGTACCTTTTGCTGCAATAAATACTTGATTATTACTTTGTGTGGAACCGATTTCATTGTGGGAAGTGTTCATCATATTTATATATCATGTACTGTATGGCCAGTAATTAAAGTACATAAAGCGGTAGTGGTTTAATGATACCATACTTATCAATACAGTCAGGGAATTGTACCCCTCAGTTACAATTGGTCCTTCGAGCCGGAGGGTAACTAGTGTAATATTAATATAGTGGTATTAATATTGACATGGCCTATGATGAACACTCCACAAAATGGTTCTCCTAAAGTAGATCGCCCGCAGCGTAGACGGCAGACACCTCAGTACTTAGAGGATTACGTTGCCAATATACTACCTAGCTTTCTACAGACGGTAAACGCGGAAAAAGTAGATAGTAAAATTATGTCCGACCCTATCGACCAGGCTACCCCGCCAATAGAGGCCCTAGTGGGTTCTAACGTAACTGACCAAGCTCACGGTAGGGACCAGGAGGGACCCGACATGACTTTACCCCCCGTCAAGACCGAAGAAGTAGTCCCCGGAGAGCTCCAGGATAAAGACAGCCCTCCAGGGATGGAACCCGACCCACCACAAGAAGAGACGCGCACCCAGGAGATGGATCTCCTCGGTACGCGACAGGAGAACGGATCTCCAACGAGTACTGCCGGGAGCCGATCGCCTCGACCGGCGTCTTCCCCCAGCGAGGCGGACAAGATGCTGGCGCAGGCACTCATCGCCACCCTGGCAGCCTCCACTGAACGCGATCGACTTCAAGCGCAACAGACGCGCGAGCGCGAACATTCTGCAGCCGAGCGAGAGCGCTTCCAGGCGCAACAAAGGAGTGAAGACGACCGCATAAGACTGGAGACCAGACGCCTTCAGACGGAAGAGAACATTGAAAGAAGCTGCGCCGATGCACAGCACGCCGCCGCCAATGCACAGCGCAACGTCGCAAATGCACAGCTCCACGCCGCCCATGCCAGCGCGACGCCGCCAACGCACAGCGCGACGCCGCCCAGGCCAGCGCCAATGCGCAGCGCCGCCAATGCCCAGCGCGAAGCAGCGCGCGACGCAGCCCATGCCCAGCGCGAGGCAGAGCGCGACCGGCTGCAGGCGCAGCTGATGGACAAATTGGTTGCCATGGCGACACCCCCTCTCTCCGCACGGAGCTCCCGGAGATCGTCACGACAAGGGTCTAGGACGCATTCCCCTACCCGACCAAGCGACCCGGGACCCCGCCAACAGGAGGATCCTGTCCACGTCTCCGAACCCCCTCCCCGGCCGGTCCATACGAGACCCAGCAACCGGGAAGAACCGGACCACGCCGAGAGACTGAACAGAAGACTCCAGGTCCTCGCAGAGGAAGAGGAGGAGGAAGAGGAGGAATGTCAAGCCGACCAGCAGCAACGTACTCTGGACCAGGAGGCCCAGTACAGCCCCGACCAGCAGCAACGTACTCTGGACCAGGAGGCCCAGTACAGCCCAGAAGTCAGCCCCGAGGCACTGCGCTACAAACCCCCGACTCAACTCACGGGTGAGTTTGACGCACCGCCAGCCCAGAGGAACAGCACCTGGGTACCCGGCCCTTGGTACCCACCAAGTACCAGCCCAAGACGACACGTAAGAGGAGACTCGCCTAGGAGGCCTCTCCCCCAACGCTCACCGATGTGCCAGTCATCCATGGCATCGTACCTTGGCACACCGACGTTCCCGGACTTCACACACGAGAACAGAGCACAGTACACAGAGCTACGAATGTGCTTAGAGACAATGATGTCCGATGTAGTTGATGAACCGTACAAATATGCTATCCTACTGAAGCACCTCAAGGTGCCCTGAGCGCACAATATAGCGCTGGCCTATGCCACCTCTACTACCCCATACACCGCGGCTCTAGCAGCACTCGACCAAAGATATGGACGCATATGGGACTACGTAATACAAGAGATAAGGCATATTGACCGCCTACCCCCAGCCACAGACAATCGCTCACTAGATGACCTGTCTATCAAGGTACAATCCCTGGTAGGGATGCTGGGGGCGCAAAGAGAAAAGGGTATGCACGAACTGTACGCGAACTCTAATGTCGAGAGGATTTTAGAGAAGCTTCCGCCCGCCCGACAAGAGCGCTTCAGGCGGCAAAGAGACCACCGTGATCCTAACGGTCCCGAGCCATCCCTCCTAGACCTAGCCGACTTCCTGGCGAGAGAAGTCAACAGCCTACGGTTGGATACGTTTATGCGGAGCACACCAAGCTCCAGAGAGGGACCTAGGAGAGCAAACGATGGCCGCAGATTGGTGACCGTCATACACCAATCAGAATCAGTACCGAGCAGCAAGAACCACAACACCCCCTCGACGAAAGAGGACCAGTGGAAGATTGAGTGCCAGTACTGTGAGGGAGAACATCGGCTGTACCAATGCAACACTTTCGGGAAGCTGACCACGGACGAGGTGAGTCAGTGGATCAAGGACCACCGCCGCTGCTTCCGCTGCGCGCGCAGCCACCTAGCAGCTGAGTGCCGCTTGAAGAAGAAGTGCAGCAGGTGCGGTGGCACCCACTTGGAGGTCCTGCATGACATCAACAGGCGTCAGCCAGGACAACAGAGTGGGCCCGTCGCGGTAATGTACCATGCCGAGGCGGTGGCACCAGTACCGAAGAGCCACCAGACCGCTCCCTACTGTACCTACTGCGACGGCGGACACTGGCTGGCACAGTGCGCCGAATATAAGACACTGAACCCCGTCCAAGTTGACCAGTGGCGTGAGGCGGCCCAGGCGGGCGCCGCTTACCACGCAGGGGCGGCCCAGGCGGGCGCCGCTTACCGCGCAGCACGGTGCGGAGCCCACCAGAAGGTCCAAGGCAACCGACCAACAGGAGTGCTCCACATTGACCAGCATAGCGGGACCCCCCGAGTGCTCCTCAAAGTGGTCAGAGTGCTCCTGAGCTACGAGGACAAGGTCCTGGACACTTACGCCGTCCTGGACGATGGGTCTGAAAAGACTCTCCTCCTCGCTTCCGCAGCAGCCCAGTTGGGCCTGCGGGGTGTCAAAGATACCATGACCATACGCACCATCAGAAGGGACCAGAAGACCATAAAAGGTGAAAAGGTCTCCTTCAAGATAGCAGCGGTGGACCAGCCCGAGAAGCAGTATAGTATAACCAACGTCTTCACCAGCCATGACATAGGCTTGACTCCAGGGTTCGAAATTAACGGGGGCTTGGGGCATAATGCCCTTGAAAATGGATAAAATGCCCTCGAAAATCAGTTAAGGGGGGCACTTAATGCCCCCGACAGTTTACTAATTATATATATTTATCCGGTAATGGAGCGTCTGTGTATCGTATACGGTTCAGATGACGCGCAAATAAAAAAAATCATTTGGCGGAGCCGGTGTTCTGCACTGGCTGCAGCAGCAGCAGCAGCCAGGTGCTAGTCAGTTTGTGTAAAAATGGCACGCACAATATAAATCAATCTTCATTACGACTTTAAAAACATAGCCATTAACATTACATAGGCCTACACACATCTTGCCATAGCGTTAGCAGTTTGTACAATGTTTGTAGCTGTTAGCTAGCTAGCCCTTCACAACAACAGCTAACACCGTAGCTACTAGCTACTGTAGCAGAGGAGGAAATGGGAGTCTGAGAGGCGGGGTGTTTAAAGACAATGATAGGCGTTTATTCAACATCCAAGAAGGCTAACATACAACTGTGTTTTACTAACTCCAACCGGGACTATTGCCGCTTTCGCGCTGCTTGTTGACGTTATGAACTGCTCCTAACGTGACCGGAGCTGAAGGTGGCGGTGCCACACGCTAAAATGTCCGTGGGGACCCGGCGCCAACCCATAGATAGTTCCAACTCACCGAATTACGTAATCCACCACAGTTGCACTCAATATTTAAATAATGTTAGTCTAAATATATGTAGACAGAAACACAATAATTTCAAGCAGAAAACGAATCTTTCCATTAAGAACTGACAAGCAGGGAATTTAAACATGGTTGACATTGTTTTTGTGTGTTTATATTAATTAAAGAAAGGAAAGTCTAGTGCTGGCTGAGCATAGTTTGTTTGCACTAAATTAATACTTTGACAAATGTAGCCTATATTTTTCAGTCAGTTCGGTCTTTGTGTGCCAAACATTATTTAAGGCTGTAAACACTGTAAACCTTTTATTTTATTTTTAATAAATGAGAAACATGTTTAGATTTGAGTGTTATAGAAAAAGAAAGCAATACGCTTGGACCAGCACTCACAGATTTTGGTATATTTAATGGCAGCCTGAAACAAACATGTTTCGGAACGATTATGTTCCGAAACATGTTTGTTTCAGGCTGCCATTAAATATACCAAAATCTGTGAGTGCTGGTCCAAGCGTATTGCTTTCTTTTTCTATTATACTCGACGGGATTTCAGCACCCAGTGTTATAATTTGTGAGCGCAGTCTATCTTGACTTTTAGATTTGAGTGTTAATTTTTTTTTAATAAAAATTAACGTATATCGAACTGAAAACCGTGACCCCAAATTCGTGATATGAACCAAACCGTCCATTTTGTGAACCGTCCCACCCCTACCGTTTATCATAAAAATTCAGTGCCCCCGAAATACAAAAAAAAGCCCCCGAAAATCAATTAAGGGGGGCAAAAAAAGCCCTTGAAAAAAAATGTTAATTTCTAACCCTGCTTGACTCAGTACACCTACCCCATCCCACAGCTGATGGCTAAGTATGTGCACCTACGTCAACTACCTATACCGCTTATCGACGGCGCCACACCGACCCTGCTCATCGGCTCCGACCACGCGGACCTCATTCTCCCAATTGAGGCGGCCCACATCGGACCCAAAGGATGCCCAGTCGCGGTTCAGACCCGACTGGGATGGACGCTCCAGGGCCCCCTCTACGGACTTGACAGTCAACCCACGTCTACAAGCTGCCTACACACAAAGGCGAGCGACACCGGCCACTCCCTCGTACAGCAGAGGCTATTGACATTAAGCGAGAGGCCCGTGAGAGAACCGTGGGCACCAGAGGGAGTTCGGAACTCCACCCCCCTCAGCTGCGCTTCAGACGTAGCTGACCTCGAACCCAGCACCCCAAGCGACTCCTTGACGGGGCGGCCGGGACCGGCCCCTCCTCAGACGGGGTACAGAGCAAACAAGAGAAACAGACGGAGGAGGAGGAGGCACAGCCAAGCACAGATCAAAGCAGTCTCAGGCCCGCTTCCTCCTAAGCGCCCCTTCATCCCATCCAGTCGTCATGACCATAGACCAGTCACTACCCCGAGCTGCGTGGCCGGCCGGCCGCGTAAGCAAAGTGACCACTGGTGCCGACGGAAAGGTCAGAGTGGCAGAAGTGCTCGTCCAAGGGCGGACCTACAACCGACCCGTGGCGAGGCTGATAGAGTCGCCAAGGCTCCCCGACTCGCTTAATGACGACCATGACCCCTGACTTTGTGAACTGCCTACCCTCACAACGGACATTGAGTAGTGGACAGTGCGGTTAATCTGTCTCTGCTTATCTAATTAGGTGGGACTAATTAGGGGGCGGCTGTTACAAAGGATCAGATTAAACCGAATATATATATATTTATTTATTGATATATATTGCATAGTATTTGTATATTGTTTGATATCCCTTGTATATTCCTTGTACATATACACGGAATGTCCCTTTAGCCTAGTACAGACCATAATATTTCATTCTCCTATTGGACAGCGGTCCACAGGCGCCAGAGCCGTGCCTCCAGAGTCAGGTTCAAAGTCACCGTCAAGACATGTCTGAACATGCCCGGCCTTGCCCAGGGCTACGAGACAGAGATGAGGCTGGCACTAGTTTGTTCGCCGTGCATATAAATATGGCGCAGGTGAATACAGAAGCACTTAGTCAGAAGTCAGAGTTACCCAATAAGTTGAAGCCTCACCCACGATACTCCGTGCGGTGAAGTATGGCCTTTTTGGCCCAAAAATAGAGCATCGAGACCGCGTGCGAATTAATAACTGAATTGTCAGAGTTTGGCGCTATACCGTCGAGTGCGACATATTTCTATTAAGTCAGTAATAGTCTATTTGTGTATAGTGTATCGTGCGGCTAAAGTTCTACAGTGACCAGCATCACCAACGCTTCCTCGTATCAGCTAGAGTGCTTATCCAGGCTGGGCTGCTTTCATGGCGCTTTCACCCGAGGAGACCTAGACGAGAACCGTGTGGACATGTACACTGGATTAATCTACCCGACGACTACATAGCCCTTTGCGGCTGGATTGTATTTGTTTTGGTCCTGTGATTTATGGAGCGGAGAATCGCCGACGCCTGCACGTGTTGGATTTACCCTGTGAGGAGCCAGGTCGAGTCGGCGCCTCAGAGAGCCTGAGGCCGGCTAGCTTTCTTCACTGTGGAGCTACAGTCTACGGAGAACAGCTGTATTCGTCTGTGGATCAAGAGACTATTGCACCGTCTCCTGTACTTGGAGTCTCCTTAGTCATCGTTGACCAGACTCTCTACTACCGACAGATCCTCTACCCCTGCTGGCTTACAACCGGGGGGACCCTTCAGTATCTCCCGCTATATATTACTAGTGTACCATAGATATAATTCCCTAAGATTCAGGTTGTATAATTACCTCCTGCGTAACCAGAGAATGGACATTCATTATTGATTTGCCTACGCATATTCCTTTGCCTTATAAGCGCATCCAAAGTATAATAGATAAGTATATTATGTACCTTTTGCTGCAATAAATACTTGATTATTACTTTGTGTGGAACCGATTTCATTGTGGGAAGTGTTCATCATATTTATATATCATGTACTGTATGGCCAGTAATTAAAGTACATAAAGCGGTAGTGGTTTAATGATACCATACTTATCAATACAGTCAGGGAATTGTACCCCTCAGTTACACTAAGAGAATTATTAAGGACTCGAGCCACCCGAACAACTGCCTCTTTGAACTGCTGCGGTCAGGCAAGCGATACCGGAGTCTTAAGGCGAGCACAGAAAGACTCAGAAGAAGCTTCTATCCCCAGGCCATCAGGCTGCTAAACGAACAATAAACACTATGCAACAACCATCAAATGCACACAGCACACACACCCACACACTCACTTAAAGGGGAACTATCTTATAAATGGCCTTTTTGAGTGTTTAGCATTGTTTCCTAGCTATGTGAACTTATATTAATATGATCTATGTCTAAAAATTCTCATATTGGCGCATTCTTCCAATTCTCCTCTCACAATATTCACCCTCACTGAACTGAGTCGTTTGAAAATGTGCCTATATGTGATGTCATATAGTCACTGCTGCATGTTAATGTTCAAGAGGCGGCGCAGGCCACACAGTGGTTTAGGAGCCCAGGCTCAAAACAGCTCGAAATCTTGAGGTAGAAAAATGCTGTTTTTGAGGACTTGATTAGAAATACAAAACAATGAATAAAAAATATATATATATTACAGAGGTGTTCCATAGACTCACAGGAATTGTGTAAAAGTGCCCAAATAGTGAAAGAAATAGTAAAATAGTTCCCCTTTAAACAAACAACACACTGCAGCACCCACTCTCCACACTTTAGATCACACAAACACACTTTATATTTATTGATAAAGGATTTGCACTACAACTCGTACACCTACTGTAAATTGTACGTAAATTGCACATCATCCTATTTCTGCCTTGCACTATATAGTATTGTATATTAGTACACTACACAGTACTGTATATTATATGGTAACTCAGTTACGTCTACTCTGCATCGAACATTGTACATATGTCTATACTGAACACTGTGACCTCATTTTTTTTTACTTTTTAAATAAATACTATGTTATTTTATTTCATACTTATCTTGTCTTGCACAGTCTCTGGAGCGTAACAGTAAGAAGCATTTTGTATAAAAGTATTCTGTACTTCTGTATGACAACTATTAAAGAAACTTGAAACTTGAATATACAATACTATCTAGTGCAAAGCCGAAATGGGATGAGGTACAATTTAGGTACAATTTTAGGTACAATTTTACAGTAAGGTGTACGAGTTGTAGTGCAAATCCTTTACCAATAAATATAAAGTGTGTTTAGGTGATCTAAAGTGTGGAGAGTGGGTGCTGCAGTGTGTTGTTTGTTTAAAGTGAGTGTGTGCGTGTGGATGTGTGTGCTGTGTGCATTTGATGGTTGTTGCATAGTGTTTATTGTTCGTTGAGCAGCCTGATGGCCTGGGGATAGAAGCTTCTTCTGAGTCTTTCTGTGCTCGCCTTGAGACTCCGGTATCGCTTGCCTGACCGCAGCAGTTCAAAGAGGCAGTTGTTCGGGTGGCTGGAGTCCTTGATGATTCTCTTAGCCTTACCCCTGCACGCTTGTTGTAAATGTTCTGGAGGGTGGGAAGCCCTCCAGAACAGAATGGTCTGCGAGGGCAACTTACGCTCAACTTTAGGAATGGTCTGCGAGGGCAACTTAGGCTCAACTTTAGGAATGGGCAGCGAGGGCAACTTACGCTCAACTTTAGGAATGGGCAGCTGGACCGTCTCCTTCTTTGGTCTCATGGGGCACCACGTCCCGTCCTCCTGGAACTTGATCTCATCCACATCTGAGCAGTCATTCAGGATCTCCATGAACAACCTGGAGAGACAAGAGACAAGAGACAGAGGAGTGGTGGACTTCAGTACAGGACCCAGGGTTTCCACATTGATCTACTTTTACATTCCTTGGTATTATATTAATGGCACCATGACAAACAAAGACACAAACAAGGTCTGAGGCAAGTAAAATAAGCCTATTTTATTTCGGCCCTTGGTCCAGGAATAACCTCTAGACATCAAATTGGCCTCTCCAATCTCTTTGTATTGCTTCAAACAAAGAATCTCAAATCCTTGCCACCTGCTGCTCCTGCTTTGATGTGTAGCACTTTTCTACAGGTTGATTGTTATCGTTATTGTGCTTGTATTTTATTAAGCTGAATTTTATTTTTCATTTAAAATTTCGGTTGTATGGTAGTCTACTGTATGTGTATTGTGCTTTGTTATGTATACCGTACTTTTCGGACTATAAGCCGCGGCTTTTTCCCCCATTTTTCGACCCTGCGGCTTATATAACGGTGCGGCTTATATGTGGACCAAACCCGAAGATATTGCTTTTTTTACTGCATTGAAATGTTATTTATCTGTTCCCTTATTTGCTAAACTTAATACAACTTGTAAATGAGTTAATTCTTGTTATTTGTCCGACAGTATTGTGACAATCCCCTCTGTGCACGAACCCTTACATATGGTAATTAAACATTAAAACACCTGCGGCTTATAGTCCAGTGCGGCTTATATATGTACACATCATTCAATTTAGCTGCTGCGGCTTATAGTCAGGTGCGGCTTATAGTGCGAAAAGTACGGTAGTCTAATTCAGTGGTTCTCAAACTGTGGTACGCGTACCACTAGTGGTACTTGGTGGTACTGCTGGTGGTACTTGAAAACATTTACAAAAAAGCTAAATAAATCTTTAATTCAACTTCAGCCCTGATCATAACCATTTATCTTTTTAGATTTTTTGTAATATCAGATAAAGAATGAAATACTCCCACTTTTCTGAAAAGAGTTGGTGTTAAATCTGACATAAAAATCCATCAAAATCTGTGTTGCTGCTAATCATTGACACATGCCTAGCCTGTAATAATCACCCCCAGAAAAATATACTTTGCATTTGATATATTGAAAATATTAAACTTTTTGTGTGTTTCTTTTAACAATAATTTGTGATGCCATCACACAAACTGGCATTTAAAGGGTAAAAATTCAAAAAGTCCTGCACCAGAATGCAGGAAATTAAGTTTTTGTAACAAAATAATTGTGTGTGTGTGTGTGTGAGTGTGAGTGTGTGAGAGAGAGAATGACGGGCAATTGCTTGCTATGTGAGAGAGAGAGAGAGAGAGAGAGAGAGAGAGAGAGAGAGAGAGAGAGAAAGAGAGAGAGAGAGAGAATTAAGTACATTTGCTGAAATACAGTTCTTAATTTTCTCACTTGCTATGTGAGAATGTTAGTTATTATGTTCTCAATGCCCCTTGCATTGTATGAGTTGTGTGGAAGCGTTTGCTAGTTCTAGTGCTATCCCTTTGTACATTGTGTCTGACAAAAGTTAACAATAAATAATGGTATTAGGAATACATTTGCCTCCTGCGTGAACTGTGCATAGCTGAATAGACTGTATTTTAACGCCGGTCATATGGTGGTACTTGGAGAGCCAGCTACCCTCTCAGGTGGTACTTGGTGTAAAAAGTTTGAGAACCACTGGTCTAATTCATGCTTGCCTTCTTGGCCAGATCACCCTTGAAAGAGACCTCAGTCTCTTAAATAAAGGTTTGATGAAACAATTCTTTATCCCAGTCCTCGTGTACCTGCTCCTACCTGTCAACCTGCGCTATATACAGGCACGTGCCTCACTAAACCCATCCCACTATGCAACATCGTGACATGGCATAATTGTATTGGTTCTGCTGACCCGTCGATGATGAGGCTGTCATACGCAGCTTTCTTGTCGCACACAGGGCAGATCCAGGTGGGTTTCTTCTCGTTCATCTGCAGGTAGAGCGCCGCGTCAAAACACTGCAGGTGGGAACAGGTGACCGCGCGACACGGCACCGTCAGCCGCATCTTACCCAACTGAGAGAGAGAGAGAGAGAGAGAGAGAGACCATATGAGGGAGGGAAGGAGCGAGAGAAGGAGGGAGAGCAAAATAATATGGGAGGGAGGGAGAGGAGAGCTGCATGGTCATGGCTACAAGGTATCTGCATTTTGTTGAAATGCATTATAATTGAGAAAATCGATGATCAGATAAATACTATTTTAGGTTAAGGTGGAGTGTGATGTCTCCAGTGAGGTTAAGGTAAGTGTTAGATTTATGAACAGTGAGGTTAAGGTAAGGGTTAGATTTATAAACAGTGAGGTTAAGGTAAGGGTTAGGTTTATAAACAGTGAGGTTAAGCAATGCTTGACAGGACAGGTGGGTGGCGATAATGTTGAATTTTTTTGCCTACTATAATAATGTTAGACTCGATGTGTTTGGTCGTGGACTTGTTGTTCGGTATTGGTTCATCCGTGTGTTTATGTGTAAATAGGACTGTTGTGTGTGAATTTTAGTGTTGGATCAGAGGGGTTAATCTGAGCATGTGTATTTATTTAGACACCTGTGTGGTGTGGACTATGTGTGGTTCTGTAATACTCAATTACTCATACATATAGCCTATGGCCTGTGTCGACCGGGGACGTTTTATGAGTTGGCAGCTCCTTCCTGTCATTTCTATGCTACAGGCACGCTCCTTTTCCCAGCTCCGTGCCCCCCCCCCCCCCCCCCCCCCCCCAAAAGACAAATAATGAGCTCCCCCGAAGACCATGATATGGTTCGCACACTGAGGGTAAGGGTTAGGTTTATAAATTGTGAGTTAAGGTAAGGGTTAGGTTAATAAAGTGAGGTTATGGTAAGGGTTAGGTTAATAAATCGTGAGGTTAAGGTAAGGGTTAGGTTAATAAAAAGTGAGGTTAAGGTAAGGGTTAGTGTAACTGAGGGGTACAATTCCCTGACTGTATTACTAGATATGATACTTACTACCACTACCTTTGTACTTAATATTCGGCCACCCAGTACTCGGCATAAATATATTATGATGAACACTGTCACGTAGATGAAACGGATCCAACACAAATGTACGAATTAGAAATAGGTCTTTATTTCTACACAGCGATGGTGTGTAGAGCAAGCACTTAATCAAATCAATCACATTTATGAATGGGAATTAGTATGCACTTTTATGGCAAGAGTATTCGTCGGTATATCAATAGAGAATGTCCAATCTCTGAAGGCGCAGGTGGTACATATACGACCTGGAATAGTTTAAGGAATAACAGCAATGATACTTTAATGATTATAGACTGGATACACTAGGGGGGGTTAATCCGGTCGCTTGTAAGCCGACAGGAGTAGGAAGGGGGGGGGGGTAGAATCCGGCTGCCTCATCCGGCCAAGGGTATCCCAGGTGAACCCACTGTAGTGCCGTTCAATGCGCCGGCGATCCTTGGACCACAGATGAAAGCAGGTGGACTCTTTGTGGGCCGGCGTCCTCCGGTCCACGGAGGAGAGACGTGAAGCGACCTCGTCTTGCAGAGCGTCTCCTCACCTTGCGTCCTCTCCAGGGGGGGGGTTCCAACACACGGCAGTGTCGGGGGTCTTTATCCATGGAATAATCAACGTATACAAAGCATAATCCGTGCCGGGGAAGGCGGGCTGTCGTCGGTAGAATAATCCGGTATACAGGTCCACTCGCTCGTCGGCTCTGGGGCTCCTCGGGTGCAGCTTCACGTGGGGTCAACCACCCTGGATAAGCAGCCAGTTCTCTGCCCGAAACAATGGGGTACTGACTACGGTAGTATTCTCACCGCACGAAGCACTATATATTAACAGACTATTATTAGCTTAATAGACTACGTCCAACTCGACGATATAGTGCCAAATATGACTATTCAAATATTAATATACACGATGTCTCAATACCGATGGTAGGCGAACTTGGCCTTACTCCCACACGTGGCGTCGCGGGGAGGCTTTACGTCTGTGACTCTATTGGAGGGTAAGAAACTGGACTGAAAAGGAAGTCCTACTTTAGTAGCGCAGTATATATACGCACTATGAACAAATAGTCCCATTAGTGGTGCGGTAGCCATATTCCTACGCGGAACTAGGACTTGTTCGTACATGTTGAGCGGTACGTTTGAACTGGGTCTGAGGGGTATGGCAGCCTGGCACCAAGGTCTCGACCAATAGTAGAATGGAGACTATTATGGGATGTTCAGTAGGCTAGAATGGATATTCAATGCATATTGTACAAGGAATATACAAGGGATATCAGGGAATATTAGAGAATATACAAATACAATTAAATATATATATATAAATAAATATATATATTCGGTTTAATCTGGCCCTTCACAACAGCCACCCCCTGATTGGTCCCAGACCTAATCAGTTAAACAGAGACAGATTAATCGCGTTGTCTATTTACACATAAGGGTTCGCTGTAGGGGTCAGTCAACTTCACAAAGTCATAGGGTTATAGGGTCATGGTCATCATCGATTGTGTCTGGGAGTCGGGGCAGTTCTATGAGCCTCGCCACGGGACGGGTGTAAGTGCGACCCTGGACGAGCACTTCAGCTGCTCGGACCTTGCCGTCGGCACCGGTGATCACTTTGCTTACGCGGCCGGCCGGCCACATAGCTCTGGGCAGTGATTGATCAATAATCATGACGACTGTTCCTTCTGTCAAATTGTCTCTCTCCTTTACCCACTTCTGGCGGGTCTGTAGAGACGGTAGGTAGTGCAGTAGTAAACTGCTCCAAAACTTGTCGGCTAATACTTGACTGTACCTCCACATTCGTCGGCCGTTCGCTTCTTCAGGCCGGTACATTGTCTGGGGTAATGCAGGATCTAGCCGCCCCATCAGGAGTGTGTTGGGGTCTGCGGAGATAACAGTGCTCAATCCACAGAACACAGGCTTCTTATTCTCAGCCTCCTCCTGACTGGCTTCCCTCGGGATAGGCGTGGGCCACTGTCCTTCCGGGAGTCTTAGGAATGCTGGGCCGTCACTGTAGACATTGCGACGGGTGAGGTCATCCAGGGGCATCCCCCGGGTGATGACGTCAGCTGGGTTCTGTTTTGTATCAACGTAGCGCCACTCTGTTTCTCCGGTGAACTCTTCGGTTAAGTCTTGAATCTCGGTGACTCTGACTCCCACGAAGACTTTGTACTTGCATGAGTCCGATTTGATCCAGGCGAGTACTGTCGTGGAATCTGACCACAGGATTGTTCTAGACACCGGTATGGTGAGCTCACGTTGGATGAGCGTGGCTAGGTGCGCTCCGGCTAGGGCTGCGCAGAGCTCTAGACGTGGGATAGATTGTTGCTTGCGTGGGGCTATTCTCGAGCGGGCGAGGACAAAAGCTGTGTAGATCTCTCCCCCCCTTTCTTGGGCCCGCAAGTAGGCTACTGATCCGTATGCGACCTCTGAGGCGTCACTGAAGACGTGTAAGTCCATTTTACATGTCTCTGGCCTCACCGTGGGTGGGAAGTAGCTTCGGCGCATATTAACGCCTGGGAGTGAGTGGAGCTCCATCTCCCACTCTCTCCAGGTGGATGCAAGGTGTGCGGGAATGGGGTCGTCCCAGCCCTGGTCCTTGTCCCACAATGCTCGTACAATCATTTTTGCCCTGGTGGTGTACGGTAGAATACATCCTAGCGGGTCATATTGTCGGGCGAGTGTTGTGTACACACTCCATCTGGTGGTCGGCGCCGCCGCCGGCCTTCCCTGCTCCGTAGTCAGGGGCTTGTGTCTGTAGTGAAGCGAATCTGTTTTGAATCGCCACACCAATCCCAGGGTCATCTCCTGGGCTTCTCCCGGGATTGTAGCCATCCAGGTCTCGCTGCTGGCTGCCTTGTCCTCGGAGGAGAGGCTGCGCAGTACTTGCGGATCGCTGCTGGCCCACTGCCTGAGATCAAAGCCGCCTTTGATCAATGAGGCGCGGAGTTTAATCAGGAGAGCCTCGGCTTCTTCCTGGGTTGAAAGGCTTTGTAGACAGTTGTCTACGTAGAAGCTGTTCTTTACGCTGTGTCGGACCTCTTCGTCCGCTGCTGGGTCCTCTGCTACCTGTTTCTGTAGTGCAAATGTAGCACAGCAGGGGCTGCACGTCGTTCCGAAGGGGAGGACTTCCCATTGGTAGATGGCTGGGTGCTCATCTCCTGGCTTCTCTCTCCATAGGAACCGTAACAGGGGCTTGTCCTCCTCTACTAATCTCACCTGCAGGAACATTCCTTTAATGTCCCCGCTGATGGCCACCTTTTCTTGGCGGAAGCGGAGTAGAACGCCGAGTAGGGAGGGGCCGAGTGTGGGACCGGGCAGTAACTCTTTATTCAGATTTTGGGATCCGATCTGGTAGCTGCAGTTAAATACTATGCGGTCTTTACCGTTGTGATGGACCTTGTGGTGAGGCACGTACCACGATTCAGTGGTCTGGTCAGCCTCTTTAATGTCCATCTTTGTGACGTGTCCCGCTGTGATGAGCTTCTCAATCTCAGCGCGGTATACACTCTCTTGGGCGGGGTTCTTGGCTAAGCGCCGCTCCGTGTTCAGCAGGTACCGTTCTGTGGCGTCTGTCTTGGCGTGGAAAGTAGGCATTCCTTCTCGCCGCAGGAGTGGCGTGGCGTATCTCAACACGCCGTTGACCGGGACTCTCTTGGTCCCTGTCTCGAGGAGGTGAATGGCGTAAATGTCATCTTTAGAGCGAATGTCTTTCTTTCCGTTCTTAAAGGGCATTTGTTCCAAGGTCCATAACCGCTCTACGTGTTGCAGGAGTGCGGTTTCTCCCTCTGTGACTCGGGAGTGTAGACATCTAGTGGCTGTACTTCGGTTGAGAGATTTGGCGAGCGGGCCTTGGAGAGTCCATCCCAAACGGGTCTCGACTGCTGCAGGACAGCCTCGGGGTCCGGTATGAACCCGGTCTATCGGGACAATGAGGTCTGCATGGTCGGAGCCTATCAACAGGGTCGGCATAGCATTGTCTATGAGCGGGATCGGTAACTTGCGCAGATGTGCATATTTCTCCATCAGCTTGGCGACGGGGTATGTGTACCGCGACAGTCCTATTTCTTGGCTGGTGAAAGCGTCTGTAATCTGGTACCGTCGCTCAGGCTGGCCGCTTGCTGCGATAGAGAATGAGACATTCTCGCCCTTTATCGTCTTCAAATCTCGTCTTATTGTCCGAATTGTCATTTGGGTTTCGCTTCCCCGCAGCCCTAGCTGGGCCGCAGCGGAGGCGAGCAGAAGGGTCTTCTCTGACCCGTCATCGAGGACGGCGTAAGTGTCCAGGACTTTATTCTGGTAGCTTAGTGTCACACGCACTACTTTTAGGAGTACTCGGGCTCCACTGCTGCTGGCGGGATCGATGTACATGACGCTCGCTTTGCTGCTGGATGGTGCGGGTGAAGGGCGCCGTCTGTTACTGTCGTGAAGTATGTCCAGATGGGCTCCATCGCACTTGGTGCACCTTTTCTTTAAGCGGCATTCGGCTGCCATGTGTGAGCGCGCACAGCGAAAACAGCGCTTGTTGGACTTTATCCATTGACTTGCTTCCTCCGCGTTCAGCTTGGGGAAGGAGTCACATTGCGCTAGCCAGTGTTCTTTCTCACAGTAGGGGCACACTATCTTCCACTTCTCCGTTCTGGAGGGGGTACTGTGGCTCCTGCTGCTCGATACTGACTCCGATTGGTGCATCACAGTCACCGATCTTCTTCCATCATTTAGTCGTCTGGTTCCTTCTCTGGAGCCAGGGGTGCTCCGTCCGAATGTATCTAGCCGTAGGCTGCTGACTTCTCTCGCCAGGAAGTCTGCTAGATCGAGGAGGTTCGGTTCGGGGCCATTCGGGTCTCTGTGGTCTCTCTGCCGCCTAAAACGCTCCTGTCGAGCGGGCGGCAGCTTCTCCAAGATCCTTTCCACATTTGAGTTGGCGTAAAGTTCATGCCTCCCCTTCTCTCTCTGCGCTCCCAACATCCCTACCAGGGACTGCACTCTGATGGACAGGTCGTCCAGTGCTCGATTGTCTATTGCTGGGGGTAAGCGGTCGATGTGTCGGATCTCCTGGATCACGTAATCCCATATGCGCCCATACCTCTGGTCCAATGCTACCAGCGCTGCTGTGTATGGGGTGGTGGAAGTCGCGTAGGCGAGCGCTATATTATGTGCGCGGGGTACCTTTAAGTGCTTCAGTAGGATGGCGTATTTATGGCGTTCATCCAATACATCCACCAACATGGTCTCCAGACACATGCGGAGTTCTGTATACTGGGCCCGGTTCTCTTGGGTGAAGTCGGGTACCATAGGCGTGCCAATGTATGACGCTGACTGTGGATACATCGGCGAGCGTTGGGGGAGAGGCCTCCTCGGCGAGTCTCCTCCCGCTCCTTGGTATGGGCTGGTACCGGCAGTGTACCATGGCCCGCTTGTCCAGGTGCTGTTCCTCGGTGCGGGTCGTGCGTCGTGCTCACCCGTGTATAGAGTCGGGGGTCGGTAGCGCAGCTCCGCGGGAGTATAGCCTGGGCTGTACCGGACCTCCTGGTCCGGTAGAGTACTGTGCTGTCGTCGGGCGTGGTTCTCCTCCTCTTCCTCTTCGTCTTCAGTTAGGTCATCCAGTGCTTGTAGTCTCTGGTTTAGCCTCTCCACAGGATATGCTGCTCCTTCCCGGTTGCTAGGTCTCGCTTGGACCGGTGGGGGGAGGTGGTCTGTGGGGGGTATAGACCTCGTCTGTTGGTCAAGTTCAGGGTTGTTTACTCGGCTAGGGGATGCCGCCCTGGAGGTGTGTCTAGACGAGTTCCTGGAGCCTCTGGCGGAGGGAGAGGGTGTTGTCCGTCTGATCAGCTGTTCTATTAGTTGCGCTTGCTGTCTGTCGCGCTCTGCGTCCCGTAGAGCACCAGCAGCTGCTCGCTGGCTGTCTGCTCGGTCTCGGGCCACATTCTCTTCCCTCTGAATGAGTCTTATTTCTAGACGTATATGCTCTTCTTCGCTCCGCTGCTGGATCTGCAGTCGGTCGCGTTCAGCAGCGGCGTTCAGGCTGATGAGGAAGGCCTGCTGTAGGGTCCTCTCTGCCTCGCTGGGGGAAGGCGGTTGTATAGGGGAGCCTTCCCTCGGGGTACTCCTTGCGGAGCCTTGGAGCTCTATCTCCACGGTGCTCTCCCCGTCTTCTTCCGTGCCGAGTTCTCTCTCGGTAGCGTTGTATTCCTCCCGGGACTCGTCGGGGACTACTTCTTCAGTACTGGCGGGGTGTGAAGTCATGTCTGGTTCCCACTGGTCCCCACCGTGAACTTGGTCAGTTACATTAGAACCCGTAGGGGCCTCTATGGTCGGGGTAGTCTGGGCGTTGGGGTTAGACATACTTTTACTTTCTAGTTTTACCGCGTTTACTGTTAGTAGAAGACTAGGTTGTTGACTGACAGCGTAAGCCTCTAAGTACTGAGGGAGCCGTCGTTCGCGCTGCGGGCGTTGGTTAGGAGGATCGTTTCGTGGAGTGTTCATCATAGGCCATTTCAATATTAATAACACTATATTAATATTACACTAATTACCCTCCGGCTCGAAGGACCAATTGTAACTGAGGGGTACAATTCCCTGACTGTATTACTAGATATGATACTTACTACCACTACCTTTGTACTTAATATTCGGCCACCCAGTACTCGGCATAAATATATTATGATGAACACTGTCACGTAGATGAAACGGATCCAACACAAATGTACGAATTAGAAATAGGTCTTTATTTCTACACAGCGATGGTGTGTAGAGCAAGCACTTAATCAAATCAATCACATTTATGAATGGGAATTAGTATGCACTTTTATGGCAAGAGTATTCGTTGGTATATCAATAGAGAATGTCCAATCTCTGAAGGCGCAGGTGGTACATATACGACCTGGAATAGTTTAAGGAATAACAGCAATGATACTTTAATGATTATAGACTGGATACACTAGGGGGGGTTAATCCGGTCGCTTGTAAGCCGACAGGAGTAGGAAGGGGGGGGGGGTAGAATCCGGCTGCCTCATCCGGCCAAGGGTATCCCAGGTGAACCCACTGTAGTGCCGTTCAATGCGCCGGCGATCCTTGGACCACAGATGAAAGCAGGTGGACTCTTTGTGGGCCGGCGTCCTCCGGTCCACGGAGGAGAGACGTGAAGCGACCTCGTCTTGCAGAGCGTCTCCTCACCTTGCGTCCTCTCCAGGGGGGGGGGTTCCAACACACGGCAGTGTCGGGGGTCTTTATCCATGGAATAATCAACGTATACAAAGCATAATCCGTGCCGGGGAAGGCGGGCTGTCGTCGGTAGAATAATCCGGTATACAGGTCCACTCGCTCGTCGGCTCTGGGGCTCCTCGGGTGCAGCTTCACGTGGGGTCAACCACCCTGGATAAGCAGCCAGTTCTCTGCCCGAAACGATGGGGTACTGACTACGGTAGTATTCTCACCGCACGAAGCACTATATATTAACAGACTATTATTAGCTTAATAGACTACGTCCAACTCGACGATATAGTGCCAAATATGACTATTCAAATATTAATATACACGATGTCTCAATACCGATGGTAGGCGAACTTGGCCTTACTCCCACACGTGGCGTCGCGGGGAGGCTTTACGTCTGTGACTCTATTGGAGGGTAAGAAACTGGACTGAAAAGGAAGTCCTACTTTAGTAGCGCAGTATATATACGCACTATGAACAAATAGTCCCATTAGTGGTGCGGTAGCCAGATTCCTACGCGGAACTAGGACTTGTTCGTACATGTTGAGCGGTACGTTTGAACTGGGTCTGAGGGGTATGGCAGCCTGGCACCAAGGTCTCGACCAATAGTAGAATGGAGACTATTATGGGATGTTCAGTAGGCTAGAATGGATATTCAATGCATATTGTACAAGGAATATACAAGGGATATCAGGGAATATTAGAGAATATACAAATACAATTAAATATATATATATAAATAAATATATATATTCGGTTTAATCTGGCCCTTCACAACAGTTAGGTTTATAAACAGTGAGGTTAAGCAATGCTTGACATTAAGGCTTGTCCGATTGTCCGGGACAAGTCAAACAAATGGTCGGACAAGCATAATACAGCTTTAACATGTCCGAACGGACAAGTACAAAAAAAGATATATTCCTCAAACGAATAGTAGCGTTATTCAATCTGATCAGAAAGTGCCCGTCTCACAGTGTCACACTGGAAACTCACAATCTCTGTACGTCAATATTACTTGTCCCGGACAAAAGATCAGAATGTTTAATAAAGGTTCCTGCGGTACTGGCCATCCTCTGTCAAGGGAGCACTCGCAAACATGCTGCGCTATTTGAAGAGGATAATGTTAAACACAGAAGATGGAGAACAGACTGCATCCAACCCTAGTACAACCCTCAAGTCTAAGGTAAGGACACATTTAAATCACAGGTGTAATGTTAGTCTATGAACTGTATACAGTAGTCAGCTGCTAGTTAGCATTCAGGGTTCAAGCTTGATAGCAGGCTGCTTGCTAGCTAACGTTAGCCCTGTGTGAAAAAAACAGTACACAGCAGTAATAGCTAACAGTTGATTTGATTGTGAGTGTGTATCGTTGGCGCAAAGCAGCCCGCCCCATGTTAGCTAAATGTATCTGTTATATTAACGAGGCTTGACAACAGAGGTTCAAAGTTAACTTCACATTTATTGGCTGTTCGTTTACATGTCGCTTCATGCATCGGACTCCAGCTTACAACTGTGTGTCTTGACTTCCTAGTAGGGGTGGACGGTATGGTCTAAAATGTATATCACGGTATAATTTGAAGCATAGACGGTAACGGTATATATCACGGTATCAGTGTTTCCGTTAGATTTTTTTTTTGTCTGATAGGCAGGCTATATAAAGAATGACATCCTCAAGGCATGTAGATTTATAATATTTTAACTTAAAACTAGGCTCTGCAGCTGCATGCTTCTCGCAAAATCCAGCATCCAGCTCCCGCTGCCCAGCCGTCGTTATCAGAACACTACACACATATCATAATGTTCAAAGCAAACTGTAGTTGATCACCAGGTATGTTTTATTAACGTAGAATAATTCATATAAGAAAAACGATAGGGAAATATACCGTTTATACCGTATACCGTTTATACCGTCCACCCCTACTTCCTAGTGTGACATCACTCAACTACGGAATCCAAGAGGCTCAAACTCAAACCCAATACATCAGTGTCTGTTGTAATGACTATGCTGCCACCGAAAATGCCAGTTTGGATTTCTGTACTTTTCACTACGTGTTTTATTACTTCATAAACTATCCCATCAGCCCTTAAAATAATAGAGTTGCAGGGCGCCCTCGTGGCGCATACCATAGTGCCTCGCGCACCTACGCGGCCGACCCGGGTTCGATCCCAGCTCCCATCGTTATTTGTCGCATGTCTCCCCCACCTCTCCTCCCGTTCGCCCTCTCCTCTGTCGGTCCTGCGTGACCAATAAAGCTGTAAAAATGCTAAAAAACTAAAAATAATAATAAAATAATAGAGTTGCAAATATCCATAATAATCTACAAGACATCATTAACAATATATATTTTTACATCATAATGATTGTGAAATCTTTCCACCTGGGAGCCTTTTGACTAAATCAATTTATTTTCTCTTTCTCTACAGAAACAAAGACTGAGGCAACTGAGACTGAGATTTGATGCTCACTCTCTCACACACACACAGTATTACTCTGACAATAATATAAGAAAGGTGTTTCAATATTGTTATTGTTTTGTTGTTACCGGTTGATCTAATGTGCCTATTGTTAAAATAAATTATTATTTCAAATCCTAATAATTTGAATGGTGTTTTTTTATGGCAATAACAACTATAGACGACAAAACCAAAGTAAAGAAACAACATTTAGATTTAGAGAGGGGAGATGAGGAAGATGAGCTGGTGCTGATGGGGAGTGAAGATGAGCTGGAGCCTGGAGGACATACAGTATATACCCCACACACACACAAATGCGCACACACACACTGTGTTTAAGTTATTAAATCATAATAATTGTCCAAATCTCTTGTCGGTTTTATTTATTTTTTAATAGGCCTTTATTTTCACAAGTACGTTTCGGACAAGTAAGTTTAGCTTTCGGACACGTAAAATATCTCAAAAAGTTAATGTCAAGCCCTGGGTTAAGGTAAGGGTGTGGTTTATAAACAGAGAGGCGATGCTCAACTTCTACAGAGCCACTGTGGAGAGCGTCCTCACCTTCTTAGTGACGGTGTGGTATGGAAACACACCCGTCCATGATAGGGGACAGCTAGAAAGAACTGTACGCACAGAGTCAAAAATAATTGGCTGTGATCTTCCTTCTGTGGCCTCTATATTAGTGATGTTAAGATTCACCGATTCGCATCGGTGCACCGGCATAAACATTCACGATGCGAGTGCACCGGTAGAAAAAGGGCGCATCGGCTACAATTCAGGCTGAACTCACGATGCATCTTGTTGTAGCGCCTTTGTATCAGTCAAAACCGATTAATTCATATAATTTCCTCTCATCCACTTCTGTCAGCAGTGCAGTGCACAGCACACAGCAGACACTATCTTTGATTCGCTACTACGGAAGGCGAGAGCCGCGTCACAGTTATCAACAAACAATGGAAGTCGAGAAAGAGATACATCAGTGGTGCCCAACCAGTCGATCGTGATCGATCGGTAGATCGCACGCTGGTTTCAAGTAGACCACGAGATTATTTTGGAAAATCATTGTTACGGGGTCTAGTTAGATCGAGGCGATCGGCAATCGCTTGCTTTGGTTTTGAATACCCGGATGTAGAGGAATGTGAAGCACTTTGCTTACAGACGCTGAACTTGATACTTGCGTCTGTCGTTATTCATGCCGTAGAAACATCCACACAAACATGGTGTCAAAAGTAGTTGAACTTACGTCCATGTATACATATTAGCTGGTTCTGAAGACAACATTACAGAGGCCGATACAAGTAACGTTGGGCTATTGTCAGCTAGCATGGCGGCTAATATTCCACCCCCCTCCCCGATGAGCTTCACAGGCGACTGGAGCGTCAGCTCGGACATATTCTGTGCCGAATACGAGGACTATGCACTCGCTACGGGTATAACCAAGAAGGACATGAACATTCAGGCTGCAACTCTGAAGAGTGTGGTGGGAAGCGAATGCAGGCACATTTACCGTCACAACCTGAATCTCACCGAACAGGGGCAAGGGGACGCTAAAGTCATACTGGATACGTTGGAAAAGTACTTCAAACCGGCGAAGAACGTCATAATATGAAAGGTACGTGTTCGGGAGCAACAAGAGGAAGGCGAATCCATAGACAGTTTTGTGACCAGACTGAGAGAAAAGGCAGCAACATGAGTACGGGCAGCTAAGAGATTAAATGATTCGTGACAAAATTGTACTAGGTGTTGCAAACGAGAGCATAAGACGCAGACTGTTGAGAGAGAAAGGGCTCACGTTAATCACCGCTGTTGAAATGTGCCGAGCAGCGGAACAGGCTGATATGGGAGTGAGAGCGATGGAGATAGCGAGCCCATGCGCCGACGCTGTTCACGCCGTTGCTAGGCAACAAGTCAGGCATAACCAAGGGAGACGGAGCTATTCACCCAGAACTGGAGACACAGATTATACATGCAAATACTGTGGCAACTCTCATCCAAGGGGCAGAGAACATTGCCCAGCATTTGGGAAACAGTGCAAATCATGTGGATCACAGAATCACTTTGCAAAAGTGTGTCAAAAAGCAAAAGAAAACCCACTGATGGAAAAGACCACTGCATTGTAAATACAGCTGACAATTCAGAGCAAGACAGTGAGGATGACATATATGACTGACATTTAATTCTACAAAAAAAAATAGATAAAGAAGAACTATCAGTGACTGTTGACAGACCTTTTTGTGGAATTGTTTTTTGATTGTATTCCACTTTTGCTTAGGCAATGTAAACATATGTTTTCTCATGCCCATTGAATTGAGTGTGTGTTGTCAGTGTGTATGCAGTGTGAAATAAATGGGTCACGCTGCCTGCATGCCCAACGTGAGAAGTTAGTCTTGTCATTCTTGTAATTCCTACACTACACCATTACAATGATATATAAAATATCATATTATATTATATACCCATTCAATATGCACATGACAGAAAATATTATATGCCATATAATATTTTCGGTCATGTGCATATTGAATGGGTATTACTAATACTATTACTACTAATACCAGCCGAGAGTAGGTCAAATTTGGGCTGGTAGCTCTCGGCTAGGTGGCAAATTAAAAAGTAGATATTGGTTCAAAAAAGGTTGGGCACCCCTGAGATACATGATCCAAATTCCTCAGAGACTCAGCAGCCGCCATCACCCCAGTCATCACACACATAATAAACCTCTCCATAAAACAGGGACACATCCCCAAGGACTTCAAAATTGCGAGAGTAACACCCCTGCACAAAAAGGGCAGCAAATTAGACCCAGGCAACTACCGCCCTGTTTCTATCCTTACATCCATCTCGAAAGTCATGGACATTTTTTTTATAGAAAAGTACCTTGCGGAAAAAAATCTAATCTACGAATTCCAATCTGGCTTCAGAACATCCCACTCCACTGACACATGCCTTCTCTATTTGAACGACCACATCAAACAAGAGGTGGACGCGGGCAAATACTGCGGCATGGTCATGCTGGACCTACAAAAGGCCTTCGACACCGTCAATCACACCATTCTGATTGACAAGCTAAAAGCAATTGGTTTTGATAAGTCTATCAGTGAGCTGGATACAATCCTACCTGGAGGGGAGAGAACAGATGGTGGAGGAAAACGGTACCCTATCCCCCCCCCCTCCCAGTGAGCTGTGGTGTTCTACAAGGAAGCATACTAGGACCGCTACTGTTCCTAATTTATGCAAATGACATGTCGTCAGCTTGTGACTGCAACTTGTTCCTGTTTGCGGACGACTCAGCCCTGCTGGTCTCTGACAAGAACAAGTTACAGGTTGAAAAAACCCTCAGCTTGGAACTAGGCAAAATCTGCATATCGCTCGCCGATAAACTATCATTACACATGGGCAAAACAGAGTCCATTCTCTTCGGTTCAAATAATAAACTCAGCAAGACCGACAGCTTCTCAGTTACAGTGGGTGACAATATTGTCACAAGGAAAGATGAAATTACCTACCTGGGTTCCATCCTAGAGGCTTATCTTTCCTGTGACAAAATGGCATCCAATGTAATAAAAAAAGTCAACCAACGAACTCGATTCTTGTACCGGATCTCCTCTCTGGTAAACAAGAATACCCTGAAGACTCTGGCAGGAGCACTCATTCAAGGGTACTACGACTATGCTTGCACCTCATGGTACCAAAGCACCTCAAAGGCACTAAAACCCAAATTACAAACATCTCAAAACAAACTAGTCAGACTACTGCTTGACCGGACTCCTAGAACCCACCTCACCCCTGCCCACTTTGACAACCTAGGATGGCTTAGAGTAGACGACAGAGTACAGCAACTTGCAATGGGCCTGGTCTACAAGATACACTACACGACCAAGGTACCCATGTACATGTCAAATTATTCCCAAAGGTCAGTGAATACCACGATCACAACACCAGAGGGAGCTCCACAAATCATGTTAAACCCAGATTCGGCTCAAACAAGGGACTAAACACGTTTCGCAATTATGCCACATCAATGTGGAACACCCTACCCAAAGCTGTAAAGGAATGTGAATCACTACCCACTTTCAAAACTACTCTCAAAGAACACCTACGGGAGACTGCAATTCGAAACTGGCCCCTACAAATGTCCTAACCCAGTTGTACAGTAAATGACCAAGCATGGCTTTGTCAGTATTCCAGTGTACAGTGTCCCCCCCCCACCCACCCCCTACCCAACCACCCCCCGCCCCCACCTCCAATGTACAGCCCCCCACCCACCCACCCAACCCCACCCCACCTACCCAACCTCCTCCAATGTACAGTTTCTACGTCAAATGTATATACACTCTTTTCTGGACACCTTTTGTATCACAAACAGTACTGTATTTGCAAATCTGGTATGTCATAAATGTATAGATGTAGCAGTACTGTCTATCTGTATGTCGTGTGTGTCATATATGTTATGATGAATTGAAAATGGGGGACCCTGATGTAAACAAGACGAAAGTCTTTCTCTGGTTTGCATCCCCTTAACAATTGTATGTATTGAGCTGTACTGTACTGTACCCATTCTGCAATCTGTTAATAAAGTTTTCAATCAATCAATCAAAAGCGTGCCGAAAGGTACATACAAATCTAACGTTTGGATTCTACAAAAAAGACGGACAACTTGATAAATCGCAAGCAATTTGCAAGCGATGCAGTGTCCCAATAAAGTACACAAGTAGTACAACGAATCTGGCGACGCACATAAAGAGGCGACATGGTGTGGATACTAGTACGTACGGTGTGGGGCTTCCTCGGATTCAGCTGAAGCTAACCCGGCCAGCGGCAGCAAGACCGGTGAGATATCAGCTTTTTTTCACGCTCCGCTGGCTAACGAGTCTACCTGTTCACAGGCAATAACAAATGCTATCACCTACTTTATCTGTAAAGATATACAGCCATACAGTGTCATCGAGAACGAGGGCTTCCAACACCTCCTCCACATTTTGGAGCCCAGGTACCATATTCCAAATAGGAGGTCCTTTACCGAGAAACAAATCCCTGCTCTATATGACAAAGTGAGAAGAGAGATACTTGACTCGCTGAGCAATGACCAAAGAGTTGCAATTACAGTCGATGGATGGACGTCTCGCGCCACTGACTCATATGTCACGGTCACGGCACACTATATTGATGGCGAGTGGGTATTGCAAAACCATGTTCTGCAAACCAGAGTATTCAACGAGGCCCACACAGGAAATAATATAGCAGTTTTACTGCAAGACGTTTGTCGCGAGTGGAAAATTGAGGACAAGAATCCAGCGTTGGATAACGCAAGCAACATGCTACTGGCTGGAGTTGCTGCAGAGATGGAGCCACATGTGCGATGCATCGCGCACACACTAAGGCGCCGGTTACACCTTTCGTTTCATTTTCGTTTCATTGTCAGATGAGTTTCGCCGCAACGTGGCAGCCTCGAGTCACACTTTCGTTTTTGTCACCTGAGCACACTGATGTAGTACACTGCCAACGCAGTAGGTGGCAAACATGAAGGCAATTTCAACCAATCAGAACTTAAATGTGCCTGCAAAGCAAATGTCAACAAGGCGGGCGCCTATGGGCGCCACCATCTTTTGCCTATTTACCCAGTGCAGCACTTCTTTTTCAGCAAAGTCTAATAAAAGTGCAATAAACAAAACGGATACATTCACTGTGTGTTCTGCCTGTCATTTGTTGATGAAACAAAACTAACATCAACACAAGTGACCACCAAGAGCGGATAGTTTAGTCTAAAAAAAGATCGGTAGCTACATTGTTAGCTGCATGCTAACGTCAATGGAATATGCCATTCTAACAGTATAGCATTGTGGCTAGAAGCTAACGTTAGCTCACGCTAGTTAGCCAGCACCAAACTGATGATATCGGGAGCTATCAGTAATTAGATAACATTAGAGACAACGCTGTGTGTATTAAACAAAGGTGAATAGATGACTGGGCCATTTTGTTTAATGCTTGTTAAGTTGAAAGAGGAGCTTTGAGCTAACAGGGTCTGATAGCTAGCCAGTGGTAATGCTAGCAGAATTAATGGATGTAAACTTTATTTAACATATTGCATAATGGGTACAATACAATACGGCTCAATACAAACAATTGTTAAGGGAATGCAGACTGTTGTAGCTTGGACTGGGGTCCAGGTAGCTGCAGCTATTTGGGACACGGAGCTATGTCCCAAACACACACACACACACACTGTTGTCACCGGAAAGGCACGCAGATGGTATCTACTGCGCATGGGCGTTTTCGCAACAGCGGCTCTGTGAAGGCTACACGACTGTTGTCTGCGAGTTTTTGGCGTTGCTCAAAAACGCAAACACAATTTAGCGTTTCAGCTAGGGCCACAACGTATCCACCAAAAAACGCCAAAAAAAGCATTTCTGTGTAAAAGGGACATGAAACATATTCAAAAACGTATAAAAACGAGCACAAAAACACTGTGTGTAACATGCCCCTAAACCTGGCCTCGCAAAAAGCCCTGAAGGTATGTATATTTCTCTCCCACGGCACCCACCCCCTCCTAATGTAGTCCCCTCCCCATCATATGTATATATTTTCCCTGTTAGGATCTATGGGTAACAGTACTGTATATTTGCATATCGAATATGTCACAAATGTAACAGTACTATATACCTGTATGCTGTATGTCCCTATGCCATAAATGTGTATGTCATAAATGTCACTATGAATTGAAAATGGGGGACCCTGATGTAAACAAGACAAACGTCTGGGACCTGGGACTTATAGGAACCCAAGGGGGACAAAGTAGACTACCCTGGTACTTTGATTAATGTATACTCAGTAGATAGTAAATTATAAATTATAACACTACCTCATGCATACTGCACCTTATGTGACACTGTGAATAATGTGAATATTCCTCAGCTAGTCAGATAGTAAATTATATTGACCATATTGATCAAATTGTTTACACTGCCTGTGTTGTCTTTTACTACCTGTATACTGTGTTGTTTTACTACCTGTACCCCTCCCCCCCTCCCCCCCATGCTGCTATGATGCCTGAATTTCCCCAAGGGGATCAATAAAGGAATATCTTATCTTATCTTTCTCTGGTCTGCATCCCCTTAACAATTGTGTGTATTCATTGAGCCGTACTGTATTGTAATTGTACCCATTCTGCAATCTGTTAAATAAAGTTTTCATTCATTCATTCATTCATTCAGGTGGACTGGGTTTCAGAGCTTCTGGTGAAAATTAGGAAGGTGGTAAAATGTTTTCACAAAAGCCCAAAAGCAACTGAAGCTCTCCGTGAAATGCAGACCCAGTTACACCTGCCTCACCACAAGCTAGTGCATGATGTTTCCACAAGGTGGAACAGTTCACTGGACATGTTGTTTTTGGGAACAGCAGCCTGCTGTGTTGAACACCCTGCTGACAAGGAAGATAAGGAGGGGAGAAGGCTTGGCCAGCCTGACAGAGGAAGACATGATACTGATCCCAGAGGTCATCAAACTGATGTCCCCCCTGAAAGTAGCAACCACACTCCTCAGTGAGGGGGGGGGAAACACCATCTCAATGATCTCCCCAATGCAGGCCAAACTGCAGAGGCATTTCCAGCCATATGAGAGCGATCTACCGGTCATTTCAGAGATGAAGGAGCGATTCAGACAGAACTTTGATGGCCACTACACATATCTCCAAGACCTCCTCCACTATGCCTCAGCACTTGATCCCCGCTTCAAGGACCTGGCTTTCCTGGATGGCAACGACACTAAGGACATGATATTCATGGGGATAATAGCAGAGGTGGTGAAGATGGATGGACAGGTAAGAATATACTACTATATTACGTTTTAAAGAGTTATTTGGTAACGTGATGGTAATGACAATGTTCTCCGACATTCTAGGAAAAGTGTTAAATATATTAAATTCCATAAAGTGATGTTTACAACAATGTTCATATTATGATTCCTGACAAAATGACTATAAAGCTTAATTGATAATTGAAGGTTTTATGCAATTTTATTTTTGATAAATTCATGTTCCCAAAAGTGCCCAAAATCAAATAAACGCCCATATATTGTAGCTAGTGTCTGTCTCACTCTCACTCTTATTTACCTGTGTCTTACTTAACTGATGCTTATTTGTTTAGTTTAAGGAAATCTAATAGCTAATTTGTGCTGATTATTGTCAGGCAGGGGACGTCGGTGACACACTTGATGAGGACCAGGCAGCTGAAACAGAAGGTGACACTCTGAATGAGGACCAGGGAGCTGAAGGTGACACTCTGAATGAGGACCAGGGAGCTGAAGGTGACAGGAGCCCCCGCAGAGAGGAAGACAAGAGTGACAGGTTTGTTTTGATAGGAACTGTGCCACAAGTTATAAAAGTGTTGATTTGAAAATGGGTGTGATATTATTGTATAGTATGTCATAATTTTTGTAGTATATTATTGACTGACATAATTTTTCAGCACAACTGATAATCCCCTCTTCTCTTCTTTTCCACTCCCTAGATCTAGATTGGCCGTGCACCCCCTTGTCACCTCCCGACCTAGCTGACGCACCCCCCAATGGGTTTCTGTTAGAAAAGATTGTTGCTGGTCTCCGTGCACAGATTTTATTTTATCTCTTCCCACGGCGACTATGGATAGGGAATTTCTTTATTTAATTAAAATGTTCACGACAACATGGATGCATGTACTCTGCCAGCATGTTTAATATCCATAATACTAAAGGTCTAAGATTTGTATGAAATTTTATTGTAATTTCTTAATTTTTTTTTAATATTTGCCACCATTAGCCTTTTCATGTCACGCACCACCTAGAGGGCGCTCGCGCACGTGCGCGAGCCACAGTTTGGGAACCACTGCCCTAGATGATGTCCCTCCCATGAAGAAGACGGCCTTGGACCAGATGTTGGGTGATTTCCTCCCTGCACGATCACCAGTGAAGAAGAGTACAAGGGAGTGAGCTAAGGAGGACATCTTCAAGTACAGAGAGAGGAATGCTTTAGGTTTGAGTGGTGATGTGTTGCAGTGGTGGAAAAAACAAGTGGATCTTCCACTGCTCTCAACATTGGCAAAGAGCTATCTGTCCATCCCTGCAACAAGTGTACCCTCTGAACGAGTGTTTAGTACAGCCGGTGACATAGTGACAGCAAAGCGCAGCTTGCTTCATCCTGATCATGTGGATCAACTAATATTCCTGAAGAAAAACCTTAATGTAAGACATGAGTTAAATCCCTCAGTGAGGTGTTATGTCAAGTGCAATGCCCATACTACTGTCTGCCAGGCTGATGTGCTTAACACTCTTTCAGCAGGTAGACTAACTCAGCAGTGAGCAGAGGTGTGATTTCTATATGAACAATAAAGAATAAAAAATAACCTTTTGATTGAAAAAGAGTCCAGAAAAGAGAGTATATACATTTGACGTAAAAACTGTACATTTGGAGGAGGTTGGGTGGGGTTGGGTAGGAGGGGTTGGGGGGCCTTTCACAAACAGGTCTTTCATAACTGCTTACAATTGTAAGGAAAAATGTGAACTAGTATTGGCAGTCACAGGGGACAGGCTGCTGTAAACACCACCCTCACTGAGTGATTTAAACTCATATGTCTTAACATAGTGCAATGCCCAATGTTAAGAAATACTTTAAGTAAGACATGAGTTTAAATCACTCAGTGAGAGTGGTGTTTACAGCAGTGACTGCCAATAATAGTTTACATTTTCCTTACAATTGTAAGCGGTTAACCTGTTTGTGAAAGGTTATTTGTTATTCTTCAAATATGTAAAGCACTTTTTTGTACAATTGTAACTTCAAATATGTAAAGCACTTTTTTATTAATTTATTATTTGCTGCATATAAGGAAAACCAAACCTGTGATACCATAGAATTGTATGATTATTTTGCATTGTGTTGAATCGCATCGTATCGCCCCGAATCGCAGTATATTGAATCAAATAGTATCTAATCGTATCGTATCTCAACAGGGGGTGTATCGCATCGCATCGCCCGGTGCTTCAAATGTATCGTTAATGTATCGTATCGTTGGCACCGTATCGAGATGCGCATCGCATCGGCCTCAGTGATGGAGATGCACATCACTACTCTATATATGCCACACACATCAGGCGGAAAGGGGAGAAGGTGATCGGTGACCCCTCTCACCCTGCTTACTCTTTAACCCCCTTCCCTCTGGTAGAAGTCTCAAGTGTAGGACATCTCGTTTTAAGAATAGCACATATCCCGAGGTTGTCCCGTCAGTGTCTAGTTTTTTACCAACAAACTTGCATCCGATTGGCCACTGACGTTTCTGGTCATGTTACATCTGCGCCAATCGCGTGACGCCCGTTTCTGCGCCTATTTCCGCCTCTAACAGCCTGCAAACTACCTAACGCCTAGTTCTATCACTGGTTAAGCTTAGGCGACTCTTTCGAAGTTGGTTAAGGTTAGAGTTTGGAATCAGGGCTGGTGTTCTATCGCCCTGCTCTAAGACAAACTCTAACCTTAACCAACTTCGAAAGAGTGCCTAAGCTTAACCAGTGATAGAAACAGGCGTCACGCGATTGGCGCAGATGTCACATGACCAGAAACATCAGTGGTCAATCAGATAGCGGAAAAATATTTGTTGGTAAAAGACTAGACGCGTCCCGTCACCTGAACTCAAGCCCTAATGCACAGGCACTTTGTAGTATAAGGGCTAGCATTAGCCGGCACCTTAAAGGCCCACTTGCAAGTTGTATTTTTGTTCAATAAACAATGTGACTAGGCCAACAGTGACTTTCATGAAGAGGGGAAAAAATGTATCGAAATTGACCCAATTTTAGCGTTTTTAATCAAACATTTTGTCCGCCCAACCACAACCACATGCATATTTTAATCCATGGTTCATAGCGTGCGTGTGTCATCTTAATGATGACGTCACACAAGGTACAGGGCAGCAGGGCGCCTGAGAATCACAGGCAGGTAGTGGCAGGAAGCAAAGAGCCTTCTTGTTACTACTACTAGCCGAGGAATCTAGTATCCGTTTCACCTAACACTATTGCTCCGTGATCATAGCCATTTATCTCTAAAGCTAACCACTATTTGTAAAAGCCACAACCACGTTACCATATTTTTAAATACTAATGTAATTGTGTCGTTGTACATATTGTGTATATAACGTTAGTAGCTAGCTAGCCAGCATTCTCGAAACTCCTAACATGCCCCGATTTAAAATGGTTCTCTCCTCTTTGTATACCTTTGTCCTCACAAACAAAGTATTCTGCCAGGGAACTTATGGACACGACAGTAGTAGTAGTTATAAGGTGTTTGAGCTTGTAACGTTAACGTTAGTTAGCTATCGTGGTAGCCCGTTTTGTGACCAAGTGCATCACAGTCATGAAAGGGGCTACTATTGTGCTATCAACATGCCGTGACGTGTAGCTTGCTAGCCGGCATGATGCGGGCAGTGCTTTGCCCCACAGGTCTGAGAAGAGGACCTGCACATTTTATACGTTCCCGAAACTCTTCTACATGCCCCGATTTAAAATGGTTCACAACAGTAGACATAATGCTAACGTTAGCGGGGTAACGTTGACGTTAGCCAGAGCCATATAGCCAGCTTGGTACTATGACCCGTGACGGGGATAAGCCGACAGCCTAACAGACCAATAGCGCTGCTGTACTGAACAACAAGCTGCCTAGTGGTACATGTAGTTCTTTTTTTACGACATTAAAAACCATATAACTACCTTGTTTCAACCAAAAATGCAGTTGTAGCTGGTCCATCAAAGTCTCTCCGACGATTAAACCCATTTGCGTCTTGTAAGGCGTCCATTTGGATCAAGGAAATAGCTTTCTGCACTCGTCAAACTCCATTGTAGTGGATCAGAAGTAGGGGAAAGTTACCTGCAGTGACGTCACGGCACTGATAGCGTCTGATAAGCTTTTTGATTGGCTCCATACATGTTATTCGTGCGTGGACATTTTTAACCCTTTCTGAGTGGAATTTCCGGCGTCAAATGGAAAAAAATAAATAATGAAATTAGATACCAATGATGTAAACTACCCATAATTGAAGAGTAGGGTTTAACCTGCAAGTGGGCCTTTAAGGCAATATGCAATTTAAAATGGAGCACTGCGCTCTTTTATGCACTGTAGCATTTTTTTTTTTTTTGGTGAAATACTTCTACTTCAAGGATTGCATTGTATGCACAGTATGTATTCTTGTATGTTTTTATATTGTATGTTTTATACTGTATGTTTTTTCCACTGTTTTATGATGTAATGAGCATTGCACAGAGACAAATCCCAATCAACCATGTGTTGAAATGGCAATAAAGTATCTATCTATCTTATAAACAGTGAGGTTAAGGTAAGGGTTAGCTTTATAAATAGTGAGTTTATGAATTATCGATAGGGCCTTTAACCTCTTAACAGCAACAAATTTAGCATAAAACGCCTGTCGATTGCATACTGAATGTAAATTGGACGCTATTCTGGAACCATTTGTAGCAGATGCACAAGTCTGGCCTCTTTTGAAAGGAAACTCAGAATTCTCTTTTTTCATAATTACTCTGAGTGCTATTGTCAGAGTTACAAAGGTTTGAACACACTGAAATGTGTGTGCAGGCCGTCGGAACGTTAAGAGGTTAACTCAAGACACTAATTGCAACAGCAGATGCAGTGGCCTCATATGGTCGACTGTTATTTTTTGTGGAACACAAATAACTAAGTCTTGTTATCTTTTGTTGAAACCACATGACTAAGTCTTGTCATCTTTTGTTGAAACCACATGACTAAGTCTTGTCATCTTTTGTTGAACACACATGACTAAGTCTTGTTATCTTTTGTTGAAACCACATGACTAAGTCTTGTCATCTTTTGTTGAACACACATGACTAAGTCTTGTTATCTTTTTTTAACACACATGACTAAGTCTTGTTATCTTTTGTTGAAACTACATGACTAAGTCTTGTTATCTTTTGTTGAACACACATGACTAAATCATGTTATCTTTTGTTGAAACCACATGACTAAGTCTTGTTATCTTTTGTTGAACACACATGACTAAATCATGTTATCTTTTGTTGAAACCACATGACTAAGTCTTGTTATCTTTTGTTGAACACACATGACTAAGTCTTGTTATCTTTTGTTGAAACTACATGACTAAGTCTTGTTATCTTTTGTTGAACACACATGACTAAGTCTTGTTATCTTTTGTTGAACACACATGACTAAATCATGTTATCTTTTGTTGAAACCACATGACTAAATCATGTTATCTTTTGTTGAAACCACATGACTAAGTCTTGTTATCTTTTGTTGAACACATATGACTAAGTCTTGTTATCTTTTGTTGAACACACATGACTAAGTCTTGTTATCTTGTTTAACACAAATGACTGAGTCATGTTATCTTGTTGAATACACATTCAAGTCATGAATATCAGGTTTTATTTATAACACGGTTCACTTACTGGACACATGAGCGAGACTCGTAGACTTGTTGTAGCGATCTCACTGTCTGGATCCGCTGTCAGCTTCTCTTTTACTAACAGAGGGAGATGAAGAGGGAGAGAAAGCAGACGGCGTGTCAGGAAACGTATCATGTAACTCAACACAGAATCAAAACAATTATGTTCAATACAGTGTATCAACATTTAAAACTGTATCAATGATTCTCCTTGTATACCGGTATATTACTTAATGCACTGGAGTAGTCTGGGTTCTATGTTCCTTGTATCATTACTTAAAGCTCTGGAGTGGTCTGGGTTCTATGCATCTTGTATTATTACTTAAAGCTCTGGAGTGGTCTTGTATCAATACTTAAAGCTCTGGAGTGGTCTGGGTTCCATGAGTCTTGTATCATTACTTAAAGCTCTGGAGTGGTCTGGGTTCCATGAGTCTTGTATCATTACTTAAAGCTCTGGAGTGGTCTGGGTTCCATGAGTCTTGTATCAATACTTAGAGGTCTGGAGTGGTCTTGTATCATTACTTAGAGGTCTGGAGTGGTCTTGTATCATTACTTAGAGCTCTGGAGTGGTCTCGTATCATTACTTAAAGCTCTGGAGTGGTCTGGGTTCTATGAGTCTTGTATCATTACTCAAAGCTCTGGAGTGGTCTGGGTTATATGAGTCTTGTATCAATACTTAGAGGTCTGGAGTGGTCTTGTATCATTACTTAGAGCTCTGGAGTGGTCTGGGTTCTATGAGTCTTGTATCATTACTCAAAGCTCTGAAGTGGTCTGGGTTCTATGAGTCTTGTATCATTACTCAAAGCTCTGGAGTGGTCTGGGTTCTATGAGTCTTGTATCATTACTTAACCTGTTCCACCCCAGGTGAAAATCTGCATAAAATGTATACCTAGGTAAATGGAATATTGCTCCACTTCTACAAGGGCTATTTGCATATTCTTGGTATCTAGGAACATCTATGGACCTCAATGAATGTATTCTCAGTGTCAGAAATATTGTGTCTATTACTAGGCTTGCTTAAATTCTGATGAAACAAAGGAAAATATGAATTATGATTTTTCTTTTCATCTTTGACAGTGAATAAAACCATGATAATAATGACCAAACTTAAAAAACTGCCACTGAGCTAATTCAGTACCCTCTTGAGATCATGTGTACAAAAGATCTAAGGAAATTAATAAAGGGAAGATGATAAAATTGAAGGTTTTGTATATACAGTACTGAATTCTCCCATCCGGACCAATGCAATTTGAAATATTATTATAGAATATAGAATATATGCTTATACAATACCTTATTATAGCCAATTCGCACATTTATATATATATACATATAGTATCTTTCAAATGGCCGAGTTCAATTTGGATATAGTATCACCAGGCATGCGTAATAACATATACAGATATTTAATGTAATCGACTGTACTTTTTTATTTCTCCCACAGTGTAATCATTCTGTAACTAATTTCAGATCTGATTCTTCCTACATGATTACAATAGTGTGGAGAAACTGACTGCGTTTCAATATTTGTCAAAAACGTTACCTTTTGTAGCTTATTATCGCGAATCATAACAATTATTGATATGATTTCTTCAGAACGCCGAACTTTGAACGTCCACAGAAGACCACAGGAAGTGTAGTTTTGAGAAATGCCGACACTGGCAGATAGCTGGCGAGGCGATCTTCAAAATGGCCGCAAAAAAACTACAATTCCCATGGTTCAACATTTCCATTTCCGGTTCCGCGTCAAAAACGCGACTGAAAAATAAAACCTTAAAATGATAAAAACTCACTTTTAACCTATTGCTAAACTATTGCCAACCTAACGTTTTACATTCTACATGTATTTGTGACATAGTAGTGATAATAATACTTGAAAACGTTTGATTTTAAAAATGCAAATTTATTGCATCACTCATAAAAATATTAATATATGATAATAATGTCAAAAAGGGGTCGGTACCGACCCCGTGGGGGGGAACAGGTTAAAGGAAAACTCCAACATTTTGGGAAATTAGCTTATTTAACATCTTCCCTGGAGTTAGACAAGAAGATACATACCTTTTTTGTCTCTGTGCGTGCATTTAGCTTAGGGAACAGTCGCTCCGTTAGCATAGCTTAGCTTCATCACTGGAAGTGAGGCGGGCCGGAGCCTTACAGTGTATAGTTTGATTGATTGATTGAAACGTTTATTAACAGATTGCAGAATACACTCCAAATACAACTCCAAAACGTTCATGTAAACATGTTGTGACCTGTGTATTCACCACGTGGAGAAATAAAAAATAATTGAATTAGACTATTACGTTTTATAAGCAAATATACTGGGAACAATTTTTTTGCCCAACCACTCCTCTCTGAGCGCAGCCAGTGATTTCAACGTGTCGTCGTGATTGTTGACATTCTCATTCGTTCAAAGGATCCGAACCGATTGAAGTTTATGGATACCATGACTTGAAATCCTCTTACCTTGATGATTAAAAGCTTCCCCAATTTAGTAATCCAATGGCTGGTATTGATAATATACTACTAACGCTCGGAGCTAACCAGCAACCGGACACTCAAGCAGATAACGAGAGCAATGACTTCCTTTCTGGGGGGTTTCAAAATAAAAGAGCGACGTCTATAGCAGCGGAAAACGTTTATTTTGTACATTATCTAACGTTAACACGAACCTAAACTAACTTTAGGTTAGTTGTAACGTTAGTTTAGGTTCGTGTTAACGTTAGATAATGTACAAAATAAACGTTTTCCGCTGCTATAGACGTCGCTCTTTTATTTTGAAACCCCCCAGAAAGGAAGTCATTGCTCTCGTTATCTGCTTGAGTGTCCGGTTGCTGGTTAGCTCCGAGCGTTAGTAGTATATTATCAATACCAGCCATTGGATTACTGTTTTCTAAATTGGGGAAGCTTTTAATCATCAAGGTAAGAGGATTTCAAGTCATGGTATGCATAAACTTCAATCGGTTCGGATCCTTTGAACGAATGAGAATGTCAACCATCACGACGACACGTTGAAATCATAGGCGGAGTTTGAACTTGACGCCAGGGGGTGCGACTGCTTGGCGAACTATACCCGCGCGCACGCGCAGCGGGCGCGCGCGATTTTTTTTGACCTTTATTTTATTATTTTAGCGTTTTTACAATGCCCTAACCCCTAATTTTTTATTTTATTTAGGTAGTACAGCAGCACACACACACACTCACACACACAGCACTACGGGGGATCATTTTTAACTGACTTAGGCTCTAATTATTATTATAGAGACTCTCGAGCAATAATAATTATTACAGCCTCCATTTTTCGTGGACGAAAAATATACCAGGCTATAGATATCAATTTTCCCGAAATAACGCTACCTGCCTCGACAAAATTCGTGCATTGGTTATCCAGATACATTAATTATCATCTCAGAATAAGTGGCTTTGTATCGCGCTGCTGCTGCTGCTGCTGGCCGCGCGTTGCCGTTAACCCTTTCACTGCCACACTACAGAAGGTTCGCCTTATAATGTGACATGATTACTACTATAAAATGAATGTATTGTAAAACAAAACATAATAGAATTCAGATTTGTTTCTCACAATTATTATAATTTTATTAAAATAAAAATAATCTTGATTAAAAAAAAAAAAAAAAAAAAAAAAAAAAAGGCAATTTCACCCCCGGCCACCAGGGGGTGCAATGCACCCCCTGCACCCCCATAAACTCCGCCCATGGTTGAAATCACTGGCTGCGCTCAGAGAGGAGTGGTTGGGCAAAAAAAAATGTCCCAGTATATTTGCTTATAAAACGTAATTGTCTAATTCAATTATTTTTTATTTCTCCACGTGGTGAATACACAGGTCACAACATGTTTACATGAACGTTTTGGAGTTGTATTTGGAGTGTATTCTGCAATCTGTTAATAAACTTTTCAATCAATCAATCAAACTATACACTGTAAGGCTCCGGCCCCGCCTCACTTCCAGTGATGAAGCTAAGCTATGCTAACGGAGCGACTGTTCCCTAAGCTAAATGCACGCACAGAGACAAAAAAGGTATGTATCTTCTTGTCTAACTCCAGGGAAGATGTTAAATAAGCTAATTTCCCAAAATGTTGGAGTTTTCCTTTAAGAGCTCTGGAGTGGTCTGGGTTCTATGAGTCTTGTATCATTACTTAGAGATCTGGAGTGGTCTTGTATCATTACTTAGAGCTCTGGAGTGGTCTTGTATCATTACTTAGAGCTCTGGAGTAGTCTTGTATCATTACTTAAGAGCTCTGGAGTGGTCTTGTATCATTACTTAGAGCTCTGGAGTCGTCTTGTGAGCTCTGGAGAAGTCTTGTAGCATTACTTAGAGCTCTGGAGTGGTCTTGTATCATTACTTAGAGCTCTGGGGTCGTCTTGTGAGCTCTGGAGAAGTCTTGTAGCATTACTTAGAGCTCTGGAGTGGTATTGTATCATTACTTAGAGCTCTGGAATGGTCTGGATTCCTGATGCCCTTCATCCTCAGCCTCTGGAGCAGCAGTGGGGACGTCAGCTGTCTCACCAGGTACACCGACATGGAATACGTCTGTGGAAACAGCGTCAACAAACAGGCACTATTAATTACAGACGGAAAGACAGCATTCTGCTAGATTAGATCAGCCTCTGAGTTTCAGACGGGCGGCATAAAGAGTAACTAAACACATCCTCCCCTTCGCTGCTCCTAGTGGTTGGTATTCACAGTGCTTCACACCCCGATCTGTGATGACAGACTGCCTCTTTATCTCTGATAGTACCTCCTCCTCCGACAACACCGAACTCTGGCAGCTAAGGGTACGTGATATTGTTTGTCAAATAGTGTCGAACTTGAGTGTTACACTCTGAGTGCATAGTCATATAGAGACATATTAGCATAGTAGGTAGTAATATAGGCACAGTAGCCTACTTAGTAGCTAAGTGTATAATAGTAAAGGACAGTACAGAGGTTAGTAGTTAAGAGTGGCTTAACACGCATTGTTTGACTACCGTAATTCCTCTAATAGTAACCGGGTCTCAAATACAAGCCGGGTCTCTATTAATGGCCGGGTGCGCTCTTGAGCTAAGCAATTATAAGCCGGCCTCCTAATACAAGCTGGGTTACTAATATACTGAGCTGCATACTGAGCTAGTTACTGGATTTCACTTTGAAAACGTTGAAATGACCAGTGACCACCTGTAATTGCACTGTTTACTATTTCATACAGTACTTGGTTTCAATAAATGAACCCAGTACATTTTACTGGGTTCAAACTGACACAAAATGTTGATTTATTCATTATGATCCGTTTGAAAATTTGAAATATAGGCCTCCCTCTTATACAGGCCTCCTCCTAATACAAGCCTGGTACCCGCTACAGTTGAAACAAATACAAGCCGGGGTTACTATTAGAGGAATTACGGTAGTTTAATAATATCCCTAATGCATGGTGGCATGCACAGTCTCTCTCTGCGGCAAGCAGTTTGCATCGGAGGCGTGAGTTTCAAGATTAGTTTTTTCTGCGTTTTTTCATACTTTTAAATACGTGGAAGTAGTCAATCTTTTCCCATACCTTCCCACACTTTGCAGACATGCGTAGGAGGCGCCCTGTGAATACCTACTGACACGCAGGACAATATTTGCAGGGGAAAGCAATAGGAAAAAGCAGAATAAGTTGGGATATGTGAATACCTTTCCAATCTCAGGTGCCCACGTCACTGAAATCTGATTGGGTACCGCCGATGATAGTCGAACCAATGAGGTAATGTTTAGAGATCTCCCTGGTCTCTTCTGTTCCACTCCATTTTTAGGTGGTGGCGCGTAACCCTACAGAGAAACACACGTGCAGAACTCCATTACTCCCGTCAGTGGACCTGAATGATCTAGACCAGTGGTTCTCAGAGTGGGCTCTGGGGATCCGCAGTGGTTCTCAGAGTGGGCTCTGGGGATCCCCAGGGGTGCCTGAGAGGGTTCCAGGGCGTCCCCAGCAAAGGAATAGATTAATTTAACTGATATTTTCCTTCACTAGTTTAGTACAATGAGAGAATACAACAATGACTGCTCTGATCACAGGTTTCACTCTGTTATCTCCCCACCTACATAAATGATAGACTAAGGAAATCTAAAAACAAAGATCTTCTCAAATGGAGGTCCCGGAGACAAATCAAATGGGGGTCCCTGAGACTAATCAAATGGGGGTCCCTGAGACAAATCAAATGGGGGTCCCTGAGACTAATCAAATGGGGGTCCCTGAGACTAATCAAATGGGGGTCCCTGAGACAAATCAAATAGGGGTCCCTGAGACAAATCAAATGGGGGTCCCTGAGACAAATCAAATAGGGGTCCCTGAGACAAATCAAATGGGGGTCCCTGACCGGTTATGTGTCAATTTGGGGGTGCTAGGGGTGAAAAAAATTATTATACAGCAATATATTACAATCATTTGTGTGCCGATATTATATTGATAGTGAAAAGAAATTCTGTTTGGGACATAATTTGCAGTCGAAAAAGGGTAATAAATCGCAATATACTGCTATATCGTGACTCTAGTATGGTGATAATATTGTATTGTGGGGCCTCTGGTTATTCCAATCCCTAGGTCCTTGACATGAAACAGTTTGAGAACCAATGATCTAGAGCAGGGGTTCCCAAAGTGGGGGTTGCGACCCCCAGGGGGGTCGCGAGCCGCCGCGGGGGGGTCGCCAGCTGATTAAAAACATTTAAAAAAAAAGATATCATCACACACACTGGCATTTAAAGGGTTAGAATTATAAAATGAATATGTGGTGTTATGATCAGGGCTGAAGTTGAATAAAAGATTGTATTTTTTTCAATCTGACATTACAAAAAAACTGAAAATCCATCAAAATCAGTGTTGTTGCTAATCATACATTATGCTAGCCTGTTTTTTAACACATCCACCACCAATCCCGTTGTACAGCGTGTTTGCCGGCCATGCGTTGCCTGCCAGACCACGCTGTACAGCGATATTGAGATCATATTTAATTTTTTCGCCATGGCATTCATAATTTCGCCACCCAGCCTCTGGTGATACAGTGGGACCCTGCACAATAGTGCAACGCCTCAATACCGCCGCCAGGTGGATGATCGGGCGAGTTACAACCGGAAGTGGCCATCAGTGCATCTGGGAAATCCGTCCGGCTGTCACATATCGTTGCGGGACTACAGACAAACACTGGCGTGCATATGGATCGCTGCCATAACTCAATAATCGATATGATTTGGGCGTTTATTGCGCCATACAAACCGGAAATGGATCTAGTAGATCGATGTCAAAGTGGGATCTTTTTCCTCCAGTCTCATCGGCGAACGGTAAGAGGACAGTAACGTTATTTTCAAGCCGATTGTACATTTCTTTATTTACAAACCATCTGATCAATAAATCAACCCATACTACATAAAGCATTTACTGACGATCACGGAATTATAAACGACCCCCCCCCCCTTTCATCCGCGCATGATGAGGCATAACGTATACGATCATGTACAGTTGAATTTTTTAATATAGCGTGTATGGGAAAGAAACAGCAATCGATAATCTATATGCGTTTAGGCCTATATCTCACGTTCTAGGAATTACTGCAGAAAACGATAAAAACATACTTATATTCTAGAAGGTATTTTTTGGAAGAATCTATGAATGAAAAAGTATAACGTTCCTACATCCTGAACGATAGATAATCGATGTTGAATGGGCCATAGTAATGTCAATTTAGCAATACAATTTAAAAAGTTATAGCCCTGCAAAGAAGGTGAACATTTCCATAGGCTTAGAGTGGTGGCAGTGAGCCTACATTGATGGATAGAACCGTGGCAGGGAATGTGTTAACAATCATTTGTGATGCCATCACAAACACTGGCATTTAAAGGGTACAAATTAGGGCTGGGCGATATATTGAGTATACTCGATGTATCGCGGCTTGTTCTACGTGAGATGTAGTAAATTACTATATCGTGAACATCAAGTATACGTTGTCACGTCGCGGCTGATATGAGACTTGCTTTAGTGCAGAGCGTTCCTCTCATTTCATTATAGACAGACCAGCGCGGACCTTAAATGACATGCAATTTCATTACACAGACCAGCACGGACCTTCAATGACATGCAATGGGCTAACGTTAGCTGCTAAGTTAAACCATAATAGGCTAAGCTAACTAGCATTTAGCTGCTAGCGTTAGCTCAAAGCGGACTCCACGACACTAGTTCCATTAGTGAGAAAAGGGGGTGGGTTATATTGACGACGCTTAACAGAGGTTTAAAAATAACTTCATATTTATTGGTTATTCGTTTCTTGCATCCAGTTTCAATCTCCATGTGTTCAACTCCCTGTTTACATTTGAGTGTGACATCATCTCTCTCTCTCTCTCTCTCTCTAATGATGTAAAGTGGCCAAACGTTACAGTATAAATACTAACTGGATAGTTGATGATATAAACATTTCATTTCATTATCTGAAATATTCTAAAATCATTAAGTCTGCTATAAGCCATTATCCCTTTGTAAGGCTTTGTGTGTGATTATTATTTTCTCACAGTAGTGTGTATATATATATATATATGTGTGTTTGGCTAAAGTGGATAGAAAACACAGTACTGTGCAAAAGTCTTAGGCACCCAATAGTTTTTATATATAAAATGTCTTAAGATGTAAATAATTTTTTTTATTAGTGTGTCAGTAGACTACTCTTAGTACATTTTCATTTAATTATTTTTTAAAGCATCTTCATGGTTTAATAATGGAAACATATTTTGCAGGGACTTATTATAATCATCATATTGGCGTGACTGTATGCATCAAAGGGTTAAATCAAGCATTTTTAAGTGCTTTAGAGGAAATGTCAAAATATCGCGATATATATCGTGTATCATGATATGGCCAAAAAATATCACGATATCATTTAGAGGCCATATCGCCCAGCCCTAGTACAAATAAAAAAATTCCTGCACCAGAATGCAGGAAATGAAGTCTTTGTAACAAAACATTTCCTGGTGGGGGACCCCCAGACCCCCGCTTAAAAAGTGGCCTGACTGGGGCTATATTTTGCACTATATTTCCTGGCCTGAATGATTTCCCCAGTCCGGCCCTGGTTAAAAGCCTCCAATGCTTATTAGTGTGTGTGCGTTTGAACGTTTGCATGTTTCAACCATACATTTCTAGGTATAAAAAAAAAAAAATTAAAAAATTTTTTTTTAACCTCCTATAATAGTGGGGGTCGCGGCTCTCCGACACCATTATTTGGGGGTCGCGGCCTGAAAAGTTTGGGAACCCCTGATCTAGAGTAGACTACATAAGGTTGGATCTTCACTGACTGAGTCAAACACCTGTACTTACTGGCAATGGAAAGAGTTTCCCGTTGACTTTTATACAAAGGCTGTTTGGGTAATTGTCCTCTTGTGGGCAACTCGTCTCCGACAAGCAAAACCTGAAAATGCAGAGAATCATTTTTAACACCAACATATCCTGTACCAACAGGTGAAACAACTTCAAAGTGAAATTGTACTTTGTATAATGTTTAGAGATGTAGTTTTGTTTTTATAAGGAGTACTTCACCCAAAAATGATGATTTGTATATCAATTAATCACCCTGTGATGCCTTGAATTCATGAAGATATTTTTTTTTGTTAGCAAGGTTTTAGCAAAAATTCATGTGTTTATGAAGTACTGAGCACATGACTGGATAAACGACACTTGGATTATACTGCACAAGTTGTGAGTGAGTATTTAAACAATGTTTTGATAATAGTATGGCTGCTGTTAAACCAAATCTCCATTAATTTCAATTCATCAAGTGTTTTTTGGGATTCTACATAAGCTACAGTGTTGGGGATTCTACGTTCACCGAGACATGCAAGGGGGAAAAAAGTTATTGATGTACAAATCATATTTTTGGGTGAAGTACTCCTTTAAAACATACAATAGCTTTGCATGTGTTGTGACCACATTTCGGCTATCCATACTGATGTTACGGCCTGTTCACGACCAGAAGACTATTGATTTAAAGGGGATATATGCCTAAATTAAGATCGATACACATTATTCATATAATCTAAAAGACAGTCCAAAAATGATTTGCCGCGTTCAAAAAGAGTCCAATGTGATCACAGCCTAAGAGCCAAATCTACCACCAACAGTTTTCATTCCATTCCAGACATTCTCACCGAAGTTGGATTTGAACCATATAGTCCCTTCTGCCACCTGGTAGGTAGTCCCTTTAAAACAGAAGGATAACGTACAGATTACCATGCCGAATTCCTGGGTGTGGCAAGTACTTCCAAGTGGGGTTTTTTGGAGGGGAAAAGGTCCTGTACCTGGATATGCAGACTTCCCGTACTTGCTGGGGGGTCAAGGCAAAGATGAAGTACTTCTCTTGGTGGTATCTCTGAACAGTACTTGCTCCTGAAAAACACAGTACAGGTCTTATACTTTCACGCAGCAGGCAGTGTTTTTTGGAATATAGAGGTACATACTTCTAATTAGGGCTGGGTTGCAGCTGAATTCTACACATCTGACAATATAATGATGTCAAACTAATGATGTTTTTTTTACATTATATCCATAATCCTTTATATATTGTGTTTAGTGTGCATATGCATATGCATATGCTTATTAACCCATTCAGTGCCAACCACGAGATTAGTCGGGTTAACTCGCCATGCGTTGAGTGCAGGGCACGAGATTAGAGCCCGCCACCCGCCAATGGCGGGCATATTTTAGGTTTGGCGAGTGACACTGAGAGGTCTGCCCGCCACCTGGCGTGTACCGTAAAATGTAAAAATCGAAATATTGCTTTTTTGACTGCATTGAAATGTTATTTATCTGTACCCTTATTTGCTAAACTTAATACAACTTGTAAATGAGTTAATTCTTGTTATTTGTCCGACAGTATTGTGTCCCAATGCTAATTACATATGGTAATTAAACATTAAAACACCTGCGGCTTATAGTCCAGTGCGGCTTATATATGTACACATCATTCAATTTAGCTGCTGCGGCTTATATTCAGGTGCGGCTTATAGTGCGAAAAGTACGGTAGTTCATATCGATACTCTTATTTTGAAAATCCTGTGCGGGTCTCATTTCCGCCCCAAAGCGCAGCTCCTCCAGTCATAATATCGATGGCTCCGGCAGTTAGCAACGTTCGGTTCATATGATACTCTTATTTTGAAAAAACCCATGGCAACGAGTCATATCCGCCCCAGTCCGTGCTTCTGCTCGTATCAACACAGAGGCAGTCTGCTCTAGTCTAGTGCGGACCTCCGTGAGCTAACGTTACTGTTTAAACAATGACCCAGTCAACTATTCACTTTTAGTTTAATACATGAGGCATTGTGTAACGGTATCTAGCTGGCTAGCTACTGATAGCTGCTGATATCAACAAATGCTTCAGCAATAGTCGAGTGCATAATACCTCCGTTGAAGTCCGTTAGCTCGGTAGGCAACGTTAGCTCACGTTAGCTCTATATGTCCCAGTAAACTAAATAGTTCACTGAGGCGTTGTCTTAACGTTATCTAGCCGGCTAGCAGTAGCTACAGATAGCTCCTGATATCTTATAACATTGATTCGATGCGTATTCGAGCTGAGGGCATGCTGAATGTGATTCGACCAATAGGGTCCAGCTGCAGCGCCGCCGAATCCTGGCTGCATCTGGAGGCTACTAAGTATACACACCAGCGTTTCCGTTAGCCGGTAATTACCGGTATTTGACCGGCAAAATCTGTTGAAGTCCGACATATTTAATCTCTCCGGTCATAATGCCCGGTGAAAATAATTCCCTCTAAGCACAATTTGAATTGTATTAAAATAGGCTAAAATTAAATAGCCTATGTGATGAACGAAACAATCATTACATTTGTTTCATCGTTGCTTCTAATAATGACAACGATGTTGTCAGCGAGAGCTTAGTGCTGGGTTTGCGAGTGCATGTGCAGCTGCAGAGCCGGAGCTGCAGCGGCACAGTGCAGTACTCCAATTCAGCCATTGGCAATTCACCTGTTGGGTGGGGGGCGCTGCTGAGCGGTCCCCAGATAGAGCCAGAAAACAGCTGAATCTGCTGCTCTGCATCGACATACTCTCGCAAATAAGTCGTTGGGAGGTGGAGTCGTCACGCAAACCCACGATAATGTTGCCGTCTCTCTCTGCCAAATTTCTCAGTTCTTCGCTTGATATAATTAATACAAATGTCCAATATAACGGAATTCGTTAGCTCATAAAATGTGATTATAACAGACTGCTGTTTATTAATGTCGGGCGACTGCCCACAGACACCTATTTGATTTAAAGTCGGCAGCAGCACGGAGTCTCTGGACTTATTTTATTTGGAATATAATGACTATATACGCAAAAGTAGCCTAGTTTTAAGTAAAAATATTATAAATCTACATGCCTTGATGATGTCATTCTTTTGTTTTGTTGTCATTCTTTTGCCTATCAATTGTTTTTAAGCTCAATAAACTCTGACCGGAATTTCTCTCATTTGACCGGTAGATTGAAATCTACCGGACACTGAGGCCGGCAACAATTTTTTCTAACGGAAACCCTGATACACACAGACAGTGGAGCTGTTTGCAGATAGCGAGAAGTCACTTCAGAGAGAGAGAGAGAGTACACATTTAACTCTGGCCTCTTTAAGTGTCTATTCTTCAACGTAATAGCTTATCTACTTGAAATGTACTGAAAAAAATGTATATATGTGACACAAAAATGCGTTTTTTTTGGCCGGTAAGAAATATGCTTGGCGGGTAGAATTTTCCCATCTACCCGCCACTGGCCGGTGAGTCAAAAAGTTTATTTCGTGCCCTGGTTGAGTGCCAAGACCCAAGAAAACCAGAGAACTCGGGTTTTAATCGTTATTACTTTTATTAGCAATATCCATTCATTTTTCATCCATCCAGCCTGACGTTATCATTGGGAATGGGTCTGAGCTCGAAAAGGGCAAATACCACCGCCTATCGTCTCCCGGATGGTATTGCACATCATTGGATTGGATGGGACTGTGCATCAGAGAAAAACTCCGGTCCGGGGTTTTCCCATCTCGGGCAAGCAGTATCTGTTACCACATTCACTGGGGAGGCTCGGAGCAGTTTTCGATTGTGTTTTGGTGCTATAACGTTGGATCAATAAACGCGATCAATATTTGGAATGGCGATCAGGAATTGGATTAATCTTTTTGCAGAACATCTGATCTGAGGTAAGGACTCTTATGTTACCAGTCTTGGGTTAATCAGATATTTTTTTCTCCGCCATTGCAGCGTGTGTGTGTGCGTAACGTTAGCCGTATCCACGGCATGGATCATCGATTTTTCAGCCCGCCTCTCTAGCGTGCATAAGTACACATATACTATTGATAATCTAGCGTTTATTTGAAAACTATTCATAAATCAGCCAAAAAATTTCGACATGTTTTGTGTATTCCAGTAAAGGGCTATTATCGCGGATTTCTCTGGAATTCGCCAAAATCTCAACTAAGTTTATTGCACCAACGACTGCCATCTTGAGGAACATCTGGCATCCTGCTATCTCATCTTAAATGTCAAAGAATGTTATACATCTTGTTGACTAATGCATCCCTAATTGAAATGACTGTGTTCCCACTCTTTTCTTCCATACGTGTAATAAACTAACATATTGAACTTTAGGAATCGCCTCCTGATCATTATAATTTCAGACAGCAATCAAATATTCCTATTTTAATATCAATGAATATATCGGGATATATTGTTAGTCTGCAACACTACTAGACATCTAAGAAGGGAGATCCCCCATTGAATGGCCCTTCTAAGGTTTCTCTCCTCCACACTGCCTGTGGAGCATTTTTCCCTATTGTTAGGTTTTAGTGAGTTTTTCCTTACCTTCGCGTGGGGTATGTCTGGGAGTGCTTGCATTCTTTCATTTATTTGCATTTATTTTAAATTTGTTGGACCTTATGGTGTTCTTGTTCTGTTCTTGACTTATTGTTATGTTTCTTCTTGGCTTGTTTAAAGAAGACGTGTACGGCCCATGGGGGGTGTGTTGTCGGGCCTTACAAATAAATTTGATTTGATTTGATTTGATGATAAAATGGTCATCATTACAGTATCGGCACTGATGGGTGGGAAACTGATGGGTGGGGATCGGGCGTTGTGGACAGCGACTCCTACAGGTCGGTTGGTGCGCCTGCGCAGTAGAATCAGGAAGTGTCGGGGGCAGCGTGAGCCTCCCACGCGTTACTCCTCGCCACTGAGAGATCGAGCTGCACAGGTGAAAAGATGAGACTGCTGTTACCTCAAGTACCGGAGGGGACTTGTGCTATGTATGACTTAGTCCACATTGCAGCCGGCTTGTGGGAGGCAAGAAACAGCGTTCGTGACAGGGGAGGGTTGAATTGGATGATACGAAATTGGGATGGGAGAAAATATAGAAAATGGGAGAAAAAGTGGATAAAAAAAAAACTTTATTAGCCAGCAGCTGGCGAACTAACAGTTGCAGAACTTGAGAACTATTAGGAATGTCTGATCACTAAGGCCGGAATCCACAGAGGCTTTGCACGTTTTTTCCGAAGCAAAGCCGGCGCATCTCGCTCTCAAATGAATGAAATTAGGTTGCTCATGCGTAAACATAGGCTTTGCGTCCCTGCAATTGGCGTATATTTAAATGAGGTAACATGGGCGGAAAATCTCCCCTTTCTATGTAAATGAGCCTCTAAACAGGTGATCATGGCAGCAGTAATTGTAGCAGACCGTGAAAGAATATAGAATATCTCAAACGACAATATCAAATCAAGATATTGAGCATCGTACTTATTTAAATATCGTTATATAACGTTGTGGGCTTTGGCGTAATGCTCGTATAAACATAATCTAATTTGAGCGACAAATATAAAGCCACATGCAGAGATATATCGCTATAGTGGCTGTATACAGTGCGCACCTGCACGTATTGGGATGGAGAAGAGTTACCGTTAGTTTGCGAGCCACTCACCTAGGCCTGCCGCGATAAGCAATAAATCGATTAATTGCCGCGATAATTAAAATTAATGCAATGATTTTGACGGGCGCGATTAATTGCTATTTGCGCGTTTGTTTTAATGAGGCGGAACCAGTGCCCCTTGTCAGTCACTGTCCGTGTTGGGAGGCGGGCCGCTGGCTTTACTACAGAGCAGAGAGCACAGCACAGGAGCTCCGTGGGGCAACACCACATAGCTTAACTACATTTCTCAATAGTGTTGCTCCTTTTAACCAAGTAGCGTTATTTGTAGTGTAACGTTAGCGTTTTAACGTTAGTAGCTAACGTTAAAACTAACTTAAAGTTAGTTGTTCACCAACAATCTCAACATTTGTTTTATCATTAGCTCATGTCGATCTACTAGTAGCATCAGCAAGCTAACGTTAGCTGGCCCCAGTCCACTAGCAGCATGTCGATCTACTAGTAGCATCAGCAAGCTAACGTTAGCTGGCCCCAGTCCACTAGCAGCATGTCGATCTACCAGCAGCATCAGCAAGCTGGCCCCAGCCCATTAGCAGCATGTCGAAGTAGTAGTAGCATCAGCAAGCTAACGTTAGCTGGCCCCAGTCCACCAGCAGCATCAGCAAGCTAGGATAATCACAACAATACTTCCGGTCCGGTCGGTGGGCTTCAAAATAAAAGTCTAAAACACCGGAAAAGACGGAGCGGTGGGCTTCAAAATAAAAGTGTTGGGAAATAAATTTCTCAAAAAAAAATTCTCTAACCGGTCGCAATAATATCGCTTATCGCGATATTTTCGGGGGCAATTAATCGCCCAGCAAAATTTGTTATCGTGGCAGGCCTACACTCACCTGCACATTACGTATTGGAACAGAGAGAAAGATACCGTTAGTTGGGGAAGAAAAAGTGAGAGAGAGAGGAGAGAGTTGTTTTTTGCTACAACGCTGTATGGTAACGTTGGTGAAGTGAATTACCAGTTAAAAACGGTATCGTAATATCGCCAAAGCCAGGAGAAGTGGAGTGACTATAGGAACCCGGTCCGTACGAGACCCCCCTATGCAGCGACTATCCGACTGGTTGCATGTAAATTTGATTAGCCCCAGGATATTAATGTGACCACAGGATATTAATGTGATATGTTACACCCTGTCCCCTCCAGTTAATAAGAGTGTCCGCCATTTTGTGTACATTTAATATTGGTTAATATATCATTTAGTATTTGCCAAGCTCATTATTTAAATACAGTCAGGGTTGTGTAGCCCCTTAGCTACAGTCTGTTTGTTATTTCTTCCCCTATAAGAGACCGTAGGTTTTATGAAAGGCGCTAGATAAAACGAAGTTATTATTATTATTATTATTATAAAATGAATAATTAATTAATAATAACCTTCACTAGAATATAATCTAATTATGAAATCAAATATAGGCCAGGGCTTTACAACTTAATAAAGAGATTGAATACAATTAAATGGGATATAAGCGGAATATAACACAATATGATTATAATATTATTTCATGGTATACATTTAATTTAGTTTCTATCCTATTTAATATATATTATTTATTAAGTTGTAAAGCCCTGGCCTATATCTGATTTCATAATTAGATTATAGTGAAGGAGAGGAGGTCTTATTAATTAATTATTAATACAAAATAATAATTAATATAATATTATATTATAATAATAATAATAATAATAACTTCAGAATAATAATAATCATGACATTGCATTACTGCTGATCAGCACCTATATCAGAAATAAATGTTTACTGTATTGATCATCATCTCAGAACCAATCATTTGGAATGTCAGTGCTTAGCCTTATTTCTAAATCACGCGTTGCGAAGGCTATTGGCACTCGGCTTTATATTGCTCGAACAAGTTAGATACTGTTCATAACTCATTAGATCTATTTTCTTTAGTATTCCGTTCATTTTGTATTGTATTTCGTAATGTATAGAGGAGTGCAAAAGAATAGAATCTTTATTGTCATTGTTGGTCCAACGAAATTGAGTTTAGAGCATCACCACATACAAACATACTGAATATAGCATGTATGAATAATAACATCAATAATATAATATCAATGTCCCAAGTGCAATAGTGCTAGTGCAAATGAATAGTATGACAGTCCAGTTGAGTTAATGGATGGAGTGATTTCTTGATTTCTAATTTCTTTTCTTTTTTTGGTCAGCGCTAAACTTGACAGCGCGCTACATTTCTTATACATTTATTCAATTTCATTTATTGCCTATATTTATGTCTTTCTTCTACTACCCTGCCCATACCTGTCCCTCCCCTCGCTGCCCGAATTTACACAAGGGAAATAAAGAAACATCTCATGTTAAGATTTGAGATAAAGAAAACAGACCTAAGCTGGAGGGCTTGATGAGGACGTCCAGCACGTCATAGAATGGCAGGGCCTTCATCTGCACGTCGGGGTGCACCGGGGGCAGCAGCGGCGCCGGCTGCTGGAGGTTCATGCTGGCCTTGGTCTCCTGCAGCAGCACCGGATCACCGGCCGGGTGCAGCGACGGCGCAAAGTCTGCGTCGCTGGAGTGACTTCCGTCGACAGAAATGTCAGAGTTCACCAGAGTGACGCCTCCCTCGGTGGAGAAGAAGGCCGATTTGATAGCGGCCAGGTCGGGGACGTGGGCTTCTATCACCCGGGGGTAGCGGCGACGATAAAGCTCCTTGATTTTGATCTGCACGGCGGGGCTGCAGCGGTTCCTCAGCAGATACAAGGCCCTCAGGACAAGCTCGTGTTTACGACCACTCTTGTTGCGGCCGGCGAAGCCCAGTAACACCTGTAGCTCGGAAACTCGGAAGCTGGAGACCATGCTCTGGAAGAGACGAGCACACGGCGGACATGAGGGATGACGGGGACGTGGAGCAGCACAGCCAGGCGCAAAAAAGCCACAGCAGGACAAGTTAGATTTTTGTCTAAACACACTTTTGAACAATGTAACAAATACTGAAGTTATGACAAACAGCCACTACAACAAATGGAATCTATAGGACAACTTGATGGGAAGATGGAATGTTGTCAGTGTCATACAGAGACTGGACCTCCAGCAACAATAAGATGTCAATGTATTTTAGACAGTACTAGTGCAGTGCCCATTCGAAGTGCGTGTCCATTCAAAGTGGGCCAATTGCTTGGCTCCCAATATTGCTGCTTGCAATATCCGTTAGGTAGAAATCTGTAATGTTTTAAAACGGCGACCTCTAGACAAAAGAGTGTCACTTGGTATTTTTGTTTGTTTTGGTCTGATGTGTGGGTTGGAGTTTAGTAACTTATTGTACTGTGAAATTTCTCCAGACCTCTTGGCAGAACCTGAGGTGTGACCAACAACATAAAACCATCCCTCATCACCACTCAACTCCAACCCACACATCAGACTAAAACAAAAGATTTAAACAAAGTGCAATACCAAAGTGGTGCTTTTACCTAGAGGTCACCATTTGACAACATTACAGTTTCTACCTTTAATGCTTTGGCCTGGTCATGAATGTTTCATGACAACATCACCGGTCACATGGGAGAAGCCACGAACACCAACATGGGCTAATTGGGCTATATAGGCTGTGAGTGAAGGAAGCGGACAGTGCCGGTTAGCCTTCGGGAGAGGTGTTAGTTGGACAATGCCTAGGCTAACCGGCACAGTCCGCTTCCATTCATTGTGCTAAGCTAGGCTAACGTGAAGCCAGATAGCTTTCTACTGAACGCAGAGAGGAACGCAGAGAGGAAACTGGTATCTATCTTCTTGTCTCTCTCTGGAGAAGACGATAAGCTAATTTCCCAAAATGTTGGCGTGTTCCTTTAAGTCTCTGTAGGACACTACTGACATCCACAATCTGATATAACAATGGATTTTTTTTTAAACATTACATTGTACGGGTTAGCAAGCCTGGCCTAGAAGCAAATGAGGAAAAAAAGACTTGAACTTTTGACAACACGTACAAAACATTCACATTTAGATTAGCTAAGAAACTAAATAGAAAAGTAAGAAAATCCCCAACTGACCCTTCATTATCAGTTCCATGCTGGATTCCTATGTGTGTTAATCCTTCCTTTCTTACAAATCCTTAACATGTGTGACCGTTACGCATCTAAAAAAAACAGTGAGAATTGCAAGACTGATTAGGTAACAACACGGGCATGGCGGGGCAGATGGAGGGTGAGCAGTGAGGCAGAGCTTCTTTTGGGGAGAAAGAACACATGGTTATTGGCAAAGCAAAAGACACGCATAAACAAAGGATCATATTAGGTGTCTGCAAAGTAGGGCTGTGACCTGAACGCTTCGAAGCTTCAATGCTTGCCGTGGTGACAATCAATGCCAAAATCCCTATTTGTATGCTTCGTTTTATTTATTTATTATACTTTTTTAGTTTTTACCACTCCAAACATTTGCCTGCATAAGCATAAGAAATAGAAATAACTAATCTACCAGACTAATCTCGAATTTAACCACTGTGTTGAAACTTTGCAGATGGGAAGAATGAAGCTTAGATTAGATTAGATTAGATTAGATTTGCCGATTGTCACTCATGAAGATTCGAAGCTCAAAACATGGTCATCGGGACAGCCATACTGGAGAGTTTAACAGGTTTAGGCTAACAAACAGTTGAATTATATCACAACAAAACTAAAACAGTCAGCTTTAAAAAGGAGACTGTCACAAAAATATATTTGTTATTCCTATGGTCTAGGATGGTCTAATATATATTTGTGAACATGAATAATAACTCTTCCCGAAAACCAGCAAACTAAGATCTAGACTAAGTCTCTTGAGCCTTCAATGTCACCACTTACAATAACATCAATTCATTCTTCAGCTAAAGAGATATTTTACGGAAGCCCTAAGAGGCCATACATTCATCATTTTATTTACTCCGTTTTCCTGTGATAACGAGTTAATTTAATTAGTTTTCTCATGATAATGGATTAATTTATTTCGTTATCTCGAGATAACAAATATCGTTTTCTCGTGATAACGGGATCATTTTCTCGAGATCTCGAGAAAACAAAACGATAGTCTAGTCTCTAGTATATAAAAAATCACTGCAGGAGAGGGCGGCCGGGTAGTGCAGCGGACTAAGCGTCTGTCTACCACCACAGAGCCAGTGGGATCGAATCCGGCTGTGGTGCCTCCGGCGTGGCCGACCGTCCATACTAACACAATTGGCAGTGTTAGCGGGTGGGAAGCCGGCGTGGGAGGGTCCTGGTCGCGTGTATATTTTCCCTAACGGAGTTGCACTTCCGCGTTCGGTTTGCGCGATCTGATTGGCCACTGACGTTTTTTTCAGCGCCAATCGCGTTACTCCTAACAATCACGCCAGCAGGCTGTTACCCTAAACCTTACCTAACCATAACCAACTAACCCTAACCTTAACCAACTAACCCTAACCTTAACCAACTAACCTTAACCAACTTCGAAAGAGAGCGACTTCGAAAGAGTCGCCAAGCTTAAGCAGTTTGTTAGGAGTAACGCGATTGGCGCTGAGAAAAACGTCAGTGGCCAATCAGATTGCGCAAACCGAACGCGGAAGTGCAACTCCGTTAGGGAAAATATACACGCGTCCTGGTCGTTGTAAACAGCGACTCCTACAGTTCGGTCGGGGCGCCTGCACAGCAAGGGAAGGATCTGGGAGAGGTAGTGTGACCTTCCACACGTTACACTCTCCCGGTGAGAGTCCACACTGCCAGGTGAAAAGAAGCGGTGGGCTGGCTGCACATGTGTCGGAGGAAGCATGTGATAGTCTCCGCCCTCCAAGACCGACAGTTGGGGGTAGAGTGCGCAACGACCAGGAAGGGGAGTGGGAATTGGCATAACGACTAACATTGGGATGGGAGAAAAACGGAAAAAGAAGGGGGGAAAAAGATAATAATTTCTTTTTTTAAATCACTGCAGGAAACATCATTCAGTGTAGCAATGTCAGAGGAGCAGGGGGATATTGATCACCGCGTCACTTCTCTTCAATCAAGGCCTGACACAGGCTGAAATAGCTTTATGCCTTGCTGTTACAGATAATATACACATTAGTGTGCGTCATCTAAGAAGACGGTTAGCATTTTAGCAAGGCTTCAGCTTTACCGGCGGCGCAATCAAAGTGAGCTCTCAAAGAGCACCTACGGGAGGCTGCAACTCGAAACTGGCCCCCGTAAATGTACAACCTCCCCCCCCTCCCACCCACTAGGGCTGAGCCCAAACGTTCGAACCTTCGTTCGTTACGTTGGCATTCGAATTCTAAATCAACATTCGAATTTATTTCAAAGTAGGTCTACAGATGCCAGTGTTTTTTCTCCTCTTCTGTGTTTTATTTCAAAGTAGGTCTACACATGGTAGTCTTTTTTCAAAGTAGACTACTTTTTATTTTATAAATGTTCCACAAATAAAGGAAGGACTCAAATATACCTGAATAGTTCAGGGTTTTATTTCAAAGTCGGTCTACAGACACCAGTATTTTGTCTCTTCTTCTGTGTTTTATTTAAAAATAGGTCTACACAGCCAGTCTTTTTCTCCTCTTCATAAGAGTTTGAGGTTTTCCTTTGTTATAACAGGTAAAAACAGCAATAAAAAGTCAAACTTTTTCTTTTTGTTGCTTTATGATTCCATTAATGCAACAAACTGTGTGCTATAAGTATAAAGTATAATAAATCACAAATTACTTTGGGTATGCAATTGTCAGGCGTTTTATGCTAAATGTGGGGTATGCTTGGGGATAACTATATATAAAATGTTATACACTGTTATCTTCATTTTAAGGGTAAATTGGTTTTGCGGCTCCAGAGGAATTTTATTTTGTGGGGGGGGAATTGCTCTTTTGATAGTAAAGGTTGCTGACCCCTGTTCTAGAGTGATTCTGTGTAATCGCAGGGAACTCCGCCAAACAGCGCTTTACTGCATTCCACTATAAATCGTGCCACTCCTCGCCTGGATCAATAATCATTCTGAAATAAACGCTAGATTATCGGTATTATGTTTCACCATCGATGCATGAAGGGGGGGGGGGGCTCCGTGCTTTGATCACAACCAACGGGACACGGCCCACACACACACCACAGACTAGGGCTGGGCGGTATGGTCTAAAATTTATATCACGGTATAATTTGAAGCATAGACGGTAACGGTATATATCACGGTATATTCATTTATCTTAAAATGTCTATATAAATGCTTCTTAAGTTGTACATGTATATTTGAAAACGATTCATAAATAGGCCGAAAAATGACAGTTTTTGTGTATTCTAGAATATTCCAGTAAACGTCTTTTATCATGGAATCTTTATATTTTCCTTGAAAACGAGGGCTTTTCAAAATGCTATAAAACGAAAATGAACCGATAAAAAAACAATCCGCTTCGACAATGTTGACTGGAAAACGAGTCATTGATAAGCGACGGGCAGATTAGACACATAGCCATAATTTAAAACATAGATTAGGCGTTTTTAACGCTAACATTGAAGTGGATGATGGGCATTCAACCGGTAAATCAAGGTTAAGCTTGGGCTCTGAAAGTGTTAATGCGCGCACAGAGAAGAAAAGGGTATGTATCTTCTTGTCTAATTCCAGGGAAGATGGCAAATAAGCTAATTTCCCAAAATGTTGGCGTTTTCCTTTAACGGCACTCAACGGTCGGGCCTCAGAAACGTGTTAACACGTTAACGGCACTCAAAGGGTTAATCACTTTATAATTTTAGTTTGAGGATATTTATTTAAAAAAATTTAATTAAATAAAAAAATTTTTAAAAACGAACGTTCAAGGGCGGCTGAGTGGCGCAGTGGGCAAGGCGCTCGCCACTAACGCAGGATATGCTGGTATCGAGCCCAGCTCTCTGCGTCGCTACCGGCTTGGCCAGCCGTCATACTAACACAATTGGCAGTGTTAGAGGGTGGGAAATCCGGTGGGTGGGGATTGGACGTTGTGGACAGCGACTCCTACAGGTCGGTTGGATGACGCCGGTACGGCGGAAACAGGAAGTATCTGGGGCAGCGTGAGCCTCCCACACGTTACTCCTCGCCACTGAGAGTTCGAGCTGTTGCGGTGAAAAGATGCGACAGGCTGCCTCCTCGTGTACCGGAGGGGACACGTGATGCAAGGCTTCTATCCTCACTACAGCCGACCAGTGGGAGGCATAGTCTAGCAACGTTCAAGACAGGGGAGAGAAGAATTGGAAATACGAAATTGGGATGGGAGAAAAAAATTGAAAACAAGGAGAAAAAGTGGATCCAAAAAATATATAAACGAACGTTCGAACATCCGTTCGAAAAACCCTGACAAAGTTTGAATCTCAAAAACAGGCTTCGGGGACAGCCTTACCACCCACTAGGGCTGACCTTCGAAGCTTTTTTTGGCAATCGAAGCTTCGGGGCCGAGCTTCGATTTTAATTCGAAGCTTCGAAAAAAAAATTAAAAAAAATTAAAAAATAAATGTTTTTTTAATATTTTTTTTTTTAATATTTTTTTTTTTTTTTAATCTTATGTTGTGGGACTTGTACAGCACTTTCGTAAACGTTGTTGTTTTTAAATGTGCTCTATAAATAAAGTGGGTTGGATTAATTAATTAAGTAGCCCCTTTCGTGACTGACGCATCCAACAAGGTTTCACTCGGCTGTGTGATTTAATTCAAGGTGGATCGCTGTTGTCGTTTGAACAACTTCAGATTTCATGGGAACTACCAATCCCCCAAATCAAGAATGTTTAAGATGAATGAAGTAAGATTTTGATTATTTGAAATATGGCCTGTGTAGACTAAACTATGCACAGAATTATGTCAGTCTACAAGGTCCGGATTCTACATGGTCCGGCAATGTAGACCTTGTAGACTCCACTACAGACCAATTATCAGTGAATGTTCATGCATTTTTAAGAAGGGCAACTTCCACAAAAAAACAAAGAACTCACCAAAACATCTCAGTAGCACCTTATCTAAATGTTATATTTCATATATGGAGATTCATATTTATTTATGTATTGCATGCATTTCTACATTTTATTTCCTATTTTGTTTATTCATCCCAGTATCTTTCTTTCTTATGTGTGGAATTCTACAAGGTGCGCGCACACACACACACACACCTACACACACACCTACACACACACACACACACACACACACACACACACACACACACACACACACATTTAGTCATTTAGCTGACGCTTTTATCCAAAGCGACTTACAAGTTCTGTACGACAAGACAGCAAGAAGGGTACAACTCTATCAGCTGAGTAACAATGTTCATCAAAGTGTTGCGTGTTACAGTGTAGGTTAGTTTATTAGGACAAGTGCATGACAGTAAGGTTAGTCACGGTTAGATTTTTTATTTTTTTTTTATCATTTCAGATAATGGTTGAAGAAGTGAGTCTTTAGTCGACGGCGAAAGATTGGACGGGATTCGGCTGTCCTAACTGGGATGGGTAGTTCTCACACACACACACACACACACACACACACACACACACACACACACCTACACACACACACAAATCGAAGTAAAAAAAAAAATTGAATTTTTTTTTTGAATTCTTTTATTTATTTATTTTTATTTTTAACTTCGATTTTTTTTTTAATGTTCGAAGCTTGTGCCATCGAATCGAACGTTCGAAGCTTCGAAGCATTTAAGACAGCCCTACCACCCACCCACTCCAAATGTACAGTTTCCTCCCCCTCGTATGTATATATTTTATGTTAGGATCTCTGTTTAAAAGTACTGAAATAAATTAATCTGTTATCACGGGAAAACAATCTTTGTTATGTCGAGATAACAAAATAATAAGTCGTTATTAGGGATGCCCCGATCACGTTTTTTGCCACCGATACCGATCACCGATCGTCGTGAGCCATATCGGCCGATACCGATACCGATCGTTTTTGATTAAAAAGAAATTAAAAATTATTTTATATAATTTTTTTTTTTTTCTTTTTTTATAAAATATATATTATAATTAGACTTGTACTTGTATTATCTGCGAGACATCGCCACCACGCAACAAGTCAAAATGCTCGCTATCTGCAAACAGCTCCACTGTCTGTGTGTACTCTAGTAGCCCAGCTCCAAAAAGGATTCTCCGGCGCTGCAGCGGGACCCTATTGGTAACGTTATGCTTTGGTCATTTCACATTCAGCAAGCCCTCAGCTCGAATATGCATTAAATCAATGTTATAAGACATTGATATCAAGAGCTATCTGTAGCTACTGCTAGCCGGCTAGATGACGTTAAGACAGAACTTTAGTTCAATGGGACATTTCGTTTTGAACAGTAAACTAACGTCAGCTAACGCAAGCTAACGCAAGCTACCGGAGGTATGAACATGGACTACTAGATTTTCTGGATCATTTGTTGATATCAGGAGCTATCGGTAGCTAGCCGGCTAAATACCGTTAGACAATGCCTACTAAACGTGAATAGTTGACTGGGTAATTTTGTTTAAACAGTAACGATAGCTAGGTACTAGGTAGCTAACGTTAGCGCAGGTCGAATGCACTACAGACTCGAGCAGAGGAGCCGCACCTCTTTGTTTACAAACTCTACACGGGGGCGGGCGGGGCTAGGGAGGAGGAGCAGTTTGCAGGTCCTGTGCGTCTGAGACAAGCGAGTGAGATATCCACTTGATCAGTTTCCGCGATCTGCGAATATGACTCATTATCGGAATTCCCCGATCGCATATTTATACTGATTATCGGCCGATAACGATCGGTGGCCGATCGATCGGGGCATCCCTAGTCGTTATCACGGGAAAATGGAGTAAATAAAATGTATGAATGTATGGCCTCTTAGGGCTTCCGTAATATTTAGATAACCAGTAAACAAAACCTGTTAACTTTCACTTCTATTTTCTGTATATAAAATTTTTTAATTAATTGTGTTGCAATGCTAACAGAATGGCAGTATTCAGTGGTTAGGGTGGGTCAGATGCAGAAAATCATTTCCACGTACGTAGTCATGAATAAAGTATAACTTAAAACATATTCAAGCTAATGTAACATGTCTATGGCAAAATCCCATTCATCCGATGATCCGACTGTGCTCTGAGTCACCTTCTTGGTCTATATATCTTACTATTATTAGTCACGCTGCTGGTCAATATGAGTTACTATCATGCCATGGTGTCTTTTAGTGTTGTCAAAAATATCGAAGTATCGATACATATCGATACTGAATATTTAAAACGGCTTCAATACTAATTTCCCGAAGTACCGATATTTTACTTTCTGCAGTATCGGTACTAGGGATGGGTATCGTTAGGATTTTATCGATACTACTACTCTTATCGATACTGCTTAACGGTTCGGTACTTTATCGATACTCTTATCGGTTCTTTTTGGTTCTTTTTTTGCAAGAAAAAAAGACAATTAATTAAGAACAGAATCAACATTGCTTTATTATTTATAAATACAACTTTATAAATAAGTATTATAAATAAATATAATTTCTTCAGCAACAGCAGCAGCAATGTTCTTTTATATAACTTTATAAATAAATATAATAAATGAATATAATTTCTTCAGCAACAGCAGCAACAATGTTTTAAATGTGTCTGACTCTGAATTATAGACTTTTTATAATAAACAACAAATGCAAAAGGCTAACAGAACTGTGACACTCGTTCACCCTATCCTCTGTCATCCTTCCTCTAGCTGCTAGGGTGAAAGGACTTTGGGTGGTGGAGGGAGGTAGAGGGAAGATGTGTGGTGGCCCTGGGCTCACTGGCCTGGGACACATTGGTGGCTGACGCCTCAGCTTGACGATCTATAAAAAGTTTAGATTGTAGTATTTGTAGCTAAACAATTATTTTGTTTATTAGCCTATTTGTAATAATTCGTTATTAGCCTAGGAAACTCCGTATCTTGGCTTACCGGCGGCAGTGGACGTGGATGCAGATGGAACACTGCGCGCAAGGCAGTCGAATACGCGCATTTCTGCACACTAATATCATGTTTTGCCAACAGATGTTTTGATAAATTGCTCGTATTGCCACCCTTACTGGCAAATGTTTTGTTGCACTTGTGGCAACGTGCGTTGTATATCCATACTTTCTTTAGAACGCTTCGCTCTATCCGCCATCACGAGTCACGGTGCATGCAGACTCAGAGCTGTCTGTGTCTGTGTGCAGTGCGCTTCAGCACGGAGAACTTTCATTAAGGAGTACCCGTATGTAGCACTACTAGCGAGCGACTCGCGAGGAGTGTGTGTAATAATGACTCGCTGTGGCTCGCTTCTCGTGCAGAGACAGAGAGAGGATAGATCGTTTGCAACTTTTAAATAATAATAATAATAATAATAATAATAATAATAATAATAATAATAATTTCTCTAGAGTATCGATAGCAGTACCGAGGACGTCGGAGCTTATAAATACTCCGGTATTTTCTAATATAGTACCGGTTCCCGTTTAAAACCGGGGTCCGGGGGGCATCCCTAATCGGTACCAGCTGGCTTGCTCCCGCAAGTTGTTGACAGACAGACGCGCTGCCAGAGCCTTGCCCTTCCGCCTCCTCCTCCTCCTCCTCCTCGCTCAGAGGAACAGACACAAGCTGCTGCAGCCTCCTCCCCCTCACAGCCGGGCAGCGCAGCCCTGTCTTCAGTTTGTAAACAACGCTATTATTAGCTAACGTTAGCCGTCGTTCCTCCGTTAGCTTAATGCTAGCTAGCTGGCCACCTATTACTTCATGGAAACGGAGTAACGTCAAGCCGAGCCCACTACACTAGTACACGCATGAACTCGACACAACTACCCCGTTTACAACGTTAGGTCTAGCGGAGCCGGAGCCCATCCTACACCAGTACACACATGAACTCGACACAACGTTACCCCGCCTCCATGAAGTGTCCAATTAGCAGCAATGTTGTTGAAAATGTAACGTTAATAAATGCTCCGAGCATAGCTCCGGAGAACTCTCCAGCAGCCACTCTCTCTCTCGTGACGGGTCATAACTAGAACGGTGCGCTCAGTAGACCTAAAATCTCCAGCAGAGAGAGAGAGAGTCAGTCTCTCTCTCTCTCTCTCTCGCTCTCTCTGATCTAAAGATAAACAAAGGGTTTTAAAAGTGTATTTATCTTCTCGTATAGTACCAGAGAGAAGCTGAGGAGAATCAACCAGCAACAAAAGCAAAATAAAAAAAAAATAAAAATAATAATAATAAAAAAAAATTATGATCATTTTTTTTTTTGGTATTGAAAGTATCGAAAGTATCTATACTTTTCAAGGTATCGTATCGAAGTCGAAATTCCAGTATCGTGACAACACTAGTGTCTTTACATGCGTCTTTATACCTGTATCACTGTACATCAGTGGTTCTCAAACTTTTTACACCAAGTACCACCTGAGAACGTAGCTGGCTCTCCAAGTACCACCATATGACCGGCGTTAAAATACAGTCTATTAGCTATGCACAGTTCACGCAGGAGGCAAATGTATTCCTAATACCATTATTTATTGTTAACTTTTGTCAGACACAGCCACAATGTACAAAGGGATAGCACTAGAACTAGCAAACGCTTCCACACAACTCATACAATGCAAGGGGCATTGAGAACATAAAATTAAGAACTGTATTTCAGCAAATGTACTTAATTCTCTCTATCTTTCTCTCTCTCTCTCTCTCACTCTCTCTCTCTCTTTCTCTCACACAGCAAGCAATTGTCCGTCATTCTCTCTCACACTCGCACACACACACACACACACACACAATTATTTTGTTACAAAAACTTAATTTCCTGCATTCTGGTGCAGGAATTTTTGAATGTTTACCCTTTAAATGCCAGTTTGTGTGATGGCATCACAAATTATTGTTAAAAGAAACACACAAAAAGTAAAATATTTACAATATATCAAATGCAAAGTAAATTTTTCTGGGGGGGATTATTACAGGCTAGGCATGTGTCAATGATTCAACCAACTCTTTTCAGAAAAATGGGAGTATTTCATTTTTTATCTGACATTACAAGAAATCTAAAAATAAATGGTTATGATCAGGGCTGAAGTTGAATTAAAGATGTATGACTGTTTAGACTGCATTACTCTCGGTCAGTGATCTCCTGGTTGTTCCCCACTTAGATTATCTAACTATTGCGCTGCCGCAACCAGAAACACTGGCCTGGCCTGCTTCTAAGTTCAGTGGCCTGACTGCACAAAAAAAAAAAAAAAGAAAAAAAAAAAAATGTTTTGCTTTTTTGGAAATGTTTTCAAGTACCACCAGCAGTACCACCAAGTACCACTAGTGGTACGCGTACCACAGTTTGAGAACCACTGCTGTACATAATACTACAACTCTGTACATATATCTGATTAGCACCATTACTCGGTAGTACTAATTTATATATTTTATATCCAGTTGAATCACCTGTACCATTATATTTGTACTCTGATTGGATGCAAAGCGTCCTTTAGTTGTACCGTACTTGTGCTGTATAAGGACAATACATTTGAATTGTCATTATACTAATCTTTTTTTTTGATCAAGGTTTTTTTATTTGAGATTTTGTTTTTACAGGGCCAAAAGAAAATAAAAATAAAATAAGGCCCTCCCTCCCTCCCTCCCTCCCCCCACCCCTATACCAGACAAAATCATTCTACAATATCTTAGATCAGTGGTTCTCAAACTTTTTACACCAAGTACCACCTGAGAACGTAGCTGGCTCTCCAAGTACCACCATATGACCGACGTTAAAATACAGTCTATTCAGCTATGCACAGTTCACGCAGGAGGCAAATGTATTCCTAATACCATTATTTATTGTTAACTTTTGTCAGACACATTTACATTTACATTTAGTCATTTAGCTGACGCTTTTATCCAAAGCGACTTACAAGTTCTGTGCGACAAGACAGCAAGAAGGGTATAACTATCAGCTGAGTAACAATGTTCATCAAAGTGTTGCGTGTTACAGTGTAGGTTAGTTTATTAGGACAAGTGCATGACATTAAGGTTAGTCGGGGTTAGATTTTTTTTTTTTTTTTTTTTTTTTTTATCATTTCAGATAATTGTTGAAGAAGTGAGTCTTTAGTCGACGGCGAAAGATTGGACGGGATTCGGCTGTCCTAACTGGGATGGGTAGTTCATTCCACCATTGTGGGGCAAGGACTGAGAATAGGCGGCTTCTCTTTGATGACCCTCCGGGAGCTTGGATAGGAGTAGATCTGAGGCGGCCAGAAGATGCAGAGCGTAGGGGTCTTGAGGGTGTGTAGTTAGAGACCATTGACCGGAGGTAGGCGGGAGCGGTTCCCTTTGCCGCACGGTATGCTAGGTCGAGGGCCTTGAAGCGGATACGTGCAGCAATGGGGAGCCAGTGCAGGTCCCTAAGAAGTGTGGTGACATGGGCCGACTTCGGTAGGTTTGAGATCAGGCGGGCCGCTGCGTTTTGAATGAGTTGAAGAGGCTTGGTGGCAGTGGCCGGGAGGCCAGCTAGCAGTGCGTTGCAGTAGTCGAGGCGGGAGATGACTGTTGATTGGACGAGGAGTTGGGTGGCTTCTTTTGTCAGGAAGGGGCGTATCCTTCTGACGTTGCTCAGGAGGAATCTGCAGGTTCTGGTTGTCGCTACGATGTGAGCAGAGAAGTTCAGCTGGTCGTCGAGGACAACACCAAGGTTCTTGGCGGTCGGCGACGCGGTCACAGCTGCATTCTCGACTGTGATGGAGAGGTCGGTCAGGGGGGAGGATTTGGCCGGCAGGTGGAGCAATTCTGTTTTGCTTAGGTTCAGTTTGAGGTGGTTGGTCGTCATCCAGGCGGAGATGTCGGACAGACAGGCCGAGATCCGCTCAGAGACGTGGATATCTGAGGGAGGGAAGGAGAGGAAGAGTTGAGTATCATCGGCATAACAATGATATGAGAAGCCATGAGACGTGATAATGTTACCCAGTGATTTAGTGTAGAGGGAGAAGAGAAGGGGTCCTAGGACCGAGCCCTGGGGGACACCCGTCCGGAGGGGGCGGGTGGCCGACAGAGTCCCTCTCCATGACACTTGGTAGGAGCGGTCATTGAGGTATGATGTCAGCCATGTCAGCGCAGATCCAGCCACTCCCATTCCTGCGAGGGCCGCGAGGAGGATCTGATGGTTGACTGTGTCGAAGGCTGCAGATAGATCTAGGAGAATCAGGACAGAGGAGAGGCCTTTCGCCTTTGCTAAGTGAAGTGCCTCTGTGACCGCAATGAGGGCCGTTTCTGTGGAGTGGCCAGTCCGGAAGCCAGACTGATTGGGGTCTAGGAGGTCATTCTGTAAGAGATAAGCAGTAAGTTGGTTGGATACAGCACGTTCAAGTGTTTTAGAAAGGAAGGAGAGAAGAGAGACAGGACGATAGTTGGCTATGACGGTGGGGTTCAGGGTTGGTTTTTTTATGAGGGGCGTGACTCTGGCTTGTTTTAGGGAGGTGGGGACCACCCCCGAGTTGAGTGAGGAGTTGATGGTTGCAGTTAGGAATGGGAGGATGTCCGGTGCTATGGTCTGGAAGAGTGGGGAGGGTAGCTGGTCCAGCTGGCATGTAGTCGGACGGTTCGACGTTACCAGTGTCAGGGTCTCGGCTTCTGTAATGGGAGAGAAAGATGACAGAGTGAAGGATGAGGTTCTCGATTCAGCGTTTGGAATGGGTGGGGGTTGGGATAAGGAGCTGCGGATGTTCTCCACTTTTTCCTCAAAGAAGATCGCAAAGTCTTCGGCAGAAAAAGATGAGGGAGGAGGAGGTGGGGGGGGAGTGAGGAGGGAGGACATGGTAGCATGCAGTTTGCGAAGATTCTTGGCAGAGGCCTCGATCCTATGGTGAAAGAAAGAAGCTTTGGCATTAGTAATGGTTTTGGAGAATGTTAACAAGAGGTTGTGATATGTGTCGATGTCAGCAGTGAGGCGTGACTTTCTATACTTCCTCTCAGCCGCTCTCACCTGTTTCTGCATGCTGCATGTAAACACACAGTCACCGTGACTGACGTTAGTCTAGTCAGAGAGACCTCCGTGAGCTGATGTTAGCTACTGTTACAAAATGACCCAGTCAACTATTCACTTTTAGTTTAATACATGAGGCATTGTGTAACGTTATCCAGCTGGCTAGCTACTCATAGCTCCCGACATCAACAACTGCAGCAAGTGTCCAGTTACATCGCATCAGCATGCGGGCTGCTGACTAGGGTCTAGGTGCAGCGCAGGAGAATCCTTTCATGCTGAATGTAAGAGTTTAGGGTCCAGCTGTAGCGCCGGAGAATCCTTGCTGGAGCTGGAGGCCACTCGAGTATACACACAGACAGTGGAGCTGTTTGCAGACAGCGAGGTTGCGATGTCTCGCAGATAATACAACTACAAGTATGATTATATAATATATATATTTTATTAAATATTATATATATAAAATAATAATAATTTTTTTTTTTATCAAAAAAAAGTTGGCAGGTAAGAAATCTGCTTGGCGGGTAGATTCTTCCCATCTACCCGCCACTGGCCGGTGAGTCAAAAAGTTAATTTCACTCCCTGCACACACACACACACACAATTATTTTGTTACAAAAACTTAATTTCCTGCATTCTGGTGCAGGAATTTTTGAATTTTTACCCTTTAAATGCCAGTGTTTGTGATGGGCATCACAAATTATTGTAAAAAAGAAAAGAAAACACATTCAATACATTTTTGAATGTTTACCCTTTAAATGCCAGTTTGTGTGATGGCATCACAAATTATTGTTAAAAATAAACACACAAAAAGTAAAATATTTTCAATATATCAAATGCAAAGTACATTTTTCTGGGGGGGATTATTACAGACTAGGCATGTGTCAATGATTAGCAGCAACACATATTTTGATGGATTTTTTGTAATGTCAGATTTAACACCAACTCTTTTCAGAAAAGTGGGAGTATTTCATTTTTTATCTGACATTACAAAAAATCTAAAAATAAATGGTTATGATCAGGGCTGAAGTTGAATTAAAGATTTATGACTGTTTAGACTGCATTACTCTCTGTCACAGTGATCTCCTGGTTGTTCCCCACTTATATTATCTAAATATCGCGCCGCCGCAACCAGAAACACTGGCCTGGCCTGCTTCTAAGTTCAGTGGCCTGACTGCAGAAAAAAAGAAAAAAATGTTTTTGCTTTTTTGGAAATGTTTTCAAGTACCACCAGCAGTACCACCAAGTACCACTAGTTTGAGAACCACTGTTAGATCGTTTGTTAATCATTGTTTTTCCTTTTAGCTTTTAAATCACCCGACAGCAGTCACATATCCCTTGTATTCTGCAGATAGAGAAGAGGAAAAGTAAGAACATAATAGAAAAAATAAACCGTAACAAGCTGAGAGACCAGGGAAGCCAGTCAGATCGCCTCCATCACATTATCCGCTTCCATACCCTCAAAGAAAGTCAGGAAAGGATCCCAAATATGTGGAGCAGAGTGGCTGGAGCCTGTCTACAGCGGTCGCATAGAGGGTCTATGTCGGGATATATCTTAGAGAGCCTGTCTTTAGACCAATGCAGTCGGTGTACAATTTTAAATTGGATAACCGCATGTTTAAGGCAAATGGAAGAGGAGAAAATCCCCTGTATTATCTTGTCCCATGTGACCTCTGTGATTGGTTCACCTAAGTCAGCCTCCCATCTGCCCCTGAGGAGGTCTAAAGGTGTCGAGTTGCTTCTATTAAGTAGTTCATAAATTCTGCGTATAGCCTGTTTCTGGATCAGTTTACAGTTCAAGATTGAGTCTAAAATGGAGGCCGGAGGGCACACTGGGTAGCAGTCCGAGTTCGAAGTTACGAAGCTCCAGAGTTGCAAGTATCTATAGAAGTGTGACCTAGGGATCTTGTATTTCTGTACTAGCTGATCAAAGAAGGCAAAGTTGCCGTCTATATAGAGGTCAGACAGCCAGGGAGCGAAATTAACTTTTTGACTCACCGGCCAGTGGCGGGTAGATGGGAAGAGTCTACCCGCCAAGCATATTTCTTACCTGCCAAAATTGTTTTGATTAAAAAAAAATATATATATATTTTATATATAAATTTTTTTTTAAATAAAATATATATTATATAATCATACTTGTAGTTGTATTATCTGCGAGACATCGCCACCACGCAATAAGTCAAAATGCTTGCTATCTGCAAACAGCTCCACTGTCTGTGTGTATACTTGAGTAGCCTCCAGCTCCAGCAAGGATTCTCCGGCCCTGCAGCTAGACCCTATATTCAGCTAGACCCTACATTCAGCATGCAAGGATTCTCCGGCGATGCAGCTGGACCCTATTTAACGTTACGGTCTTTTGTCAAATCACATTCAACATGCCCTCAGCTAGAATACGCATTCAATCAATGTTATAAGACATTGATATCAGGAGCTATCTGTAGCTACTGCTAGCCCCTACCACCCCCTCTACGACGAGCTAGTCAAGATGAGAAGCTCGTTCAGCCACAGACTCATTCCCCCCCGACACTCAACTAACCGCCTCGGACAGTCCTTCATACCAGCGGCCATCAGGCTCCACAACAGTGGGCAGTGACTAGCAGCCTCCAGGCTCCACAACAGGGGGCAGCGACAGCGACTGCTACCAGACATTGACCTGGGACTTATAGGAACCCAAGGAGGACAACCTACACTACCCTACCTTAGGCTTACTGCACCCTACAGTATGTGGATACTGTGATACTGTGAATAATGTATATTTCAGTGGATACCGTGATACTGTGAATAATGTATACTCAGTAGATAGTAAATTATAACACTACCTCATGCATACTGCACCTTATGTGACACTGTGAATAATGTGAATATTCCTCAGCTAGTCAGATAGTAAATTATATTGACCATATTGATCAAATTGTTTACACTGCCTGTGTTGTCTTTTACTACCTGTATACTGTGTTGTTTTACTACCTGTACCCCTCCCCCCTCCCCCCCATGCTGCTATGATGCCTGAATTTCCCCAAGGGGATCAATAAAGGAATATCTTATCTTATCTTATCTTAGATAACGTTAAGACAATTTAGTTTACTGGGACAGATGGATCTAACGAGAGCTAGCTAAGCTAGCTAACGAGGGAACGGAGGTATTATGCACTCGAGTAGACTATTGCTGGAGCATTTGTTGATATCAGCAGCTATCAGTAGCTAGCCAGCTAGATACCGTTAGACAATGCCTCGTCATGTATTAAACTAAAAGTGAATAGTTGACTGGGTCATTGTTTAAACAGTAATGTTAGCTCATGGAGGTCCGATATAGACTAGAGCAGACGGAAGTAAACAAGCCAAATGATAGCTTCCGATTGGTCATTTGCTTTTTTTTCTCATGAAACCAGTCACGTCACTCTACTGTGATTGGACCGTTGACTTGAGTGCGATGTGGGACTTGTAGTTTTTTAACGATCTCGCGGCGGAGAAAAAAAAGACGAGCGGCTATAATCTGTACTCGCACAAGAGTATCGTTATGAACTACACGTCTACACGCCACACGGCGGGCAGCCCTCTAAGTGTCATGCGCCAAAGGTAAAAACAGACCGCCCCTGGCGGGCGGCGGGCTTTAGTTTCGGTCCCTGCAGACAGCGTAATCACTCCACTCCCAACCCAACTGTCAAAGGCCTTATCCATCGTTGATGGGACAAACATGTGATTTCTTGTGATCGGAGCAGCCAGTGATAGTTCCCTGAGGGAGAAGGTTCTTCTAAATTGGTTCCACACTTTTATCGAGTGGATGACAACTGGGTTCGAGGTAAAGCTAGATATGGGCTGTGTGAACGGGAGCTTAGCACATAACAAGGCAGATAGGGAGGTGGACCTAACCGACGCACTCTCCAGTACTGTCCACCAGGGGGCGGTGTCCTCCCCCCTTACCCAGTATAATAACGATCTTATGTTTGCTGCCCAGTAGTAGTAAATAAAGTTTGGAAGCGCCATCCCACCCATTACGCGGGGTAGGCTTGGGCGGTATGACGGTATTACGGTATACCAGGGGATTTAAAAAAAAATCCCGACGGTATTGAAAATCAATACCGTCCGTCACCGTCAAAATCACAGATGCGCTTCAGTTTCTTTTACAGTGAAACGGAGTTTTGAGTGTAGTGCACACACGCGCCAGCAGAGGGCGAGACCAGTCCTCACTAGTGAAGCGAGTGGGTCACAACAGTGTTCACGTTTTACGGTAATGTTGCGACAGTGCTGTGAAAATACCGTAAAGCGTTGTGACGAGAGTTGGTGTGTGTTGTTGTGGTGCACTAGTGCAGTGGTTCCCAAAGTCGGGGTCGCGACCCAAAGGTGGGCCGCGAGCAGCCACGGGTGGGCCGCAAGATGATTTCCAAAAATATATATATATATATATATTTTAATTTTTTTTTGTCAGGCCACTGAACTTAGAAGCAGGCCAGGACAGTGTTTCTAGTTGTATTCTAAAATTCTATTCTATTGTATTCTAAAATGTGACTATATGGTTTTATATTAACTTAATAAATAAACAAAAACGAAAAATCTACTTATTTCAACGAACATTTCAAACTAAATAACAGATTATGCACATAAAACGCTGAAAACAACCGAAGCAACAATAGTATTTTAATGAGGCTATTATTATTATCATTATTATTTTGCAACAAGTTAGCCCTCTCATAAATAGCACATATAAATGAATAACTAACTTGAACTAACTTAATAGGATTGAAGTGATATTTGGCTAAAAAAATCGGTCGCCTGGCAAAAAAAAAGAAAAAAGAAAGCCTGACGATGTGCATTGGGCCGCGGCTCTCTGACGCCTTATTTTCTGGGTCCTGGCCTGAAAAGTTTGGGAACCCCTGCACTAGTGGAGCAAGCAAATAATACGTCTCTTATTATATGTGAACTAAAGAGTACAAGGTTTACACAACAGCCCCCACCCGCTGTTTTATTGTATTTGTACCGTCCTGTACTATCCGCTGTCAGCTGTTTATCTCTCTCTGTGAGCTTGATTCGCTAGCCAGGGTATCTGCAGGTTTAGCCCAGTCAGATTCAAGGCTTTTTAAGACTTTTTAATACCACTCAGAATTAAATTTAATACCAATTTCACGATAACAAAATGGCAAAAATCATGGGTACTCTCAGTACACTCATTCAAGGGTACTACGACTATGCCTGCACCTCATGGTACCAAAGCACCTCAAAGGCACTAAAAACAAGATTACAAACATCACAAAACAAACTGGTCAGACTACTGCTTAACCTCACTCCTAAAACCCACTTTACCCCTGCCCACATTCAAAACCGCTCTTAAAGAGCACCTATGGGAGACTGCAATTCGAAACTGGCCACCGTAAATGTCCAACCCCCCCCCCCCCCATCCTCCTAATGTACAGTCTCATCCCCATCATATATATATAATATTTTCTGTTAGGATCTCTGGGTAACAGTACTGTATATTATTTGCATATCGTATATGTCACAAATGTAACAGTACTACAGTATATACCTGTATGTCATGCATGTCCCTATGCCATAAATGTCATGTATGTTTTTACTGTATTTATTTCTGTATATTTTATTTCATTTTTATTCTATTTTACTCTACTCTTATCCTAGGCAACTTGATTGATTTGCGTTATTATTCTAATTCGTGACCTGTCCTGTCTAAATGTTTAAATGGTGAGCGATTTGCAGTGTCAAATTTCCCACGGGATAATAAAAGTATTTCTATTCTATCTATTCTATGTTGTGTATGTCAATATGAATTGAAAATGGGGGACCCTGATGTAAACAAGACAAACGTCTTTCTCTGGTCTGCATCCCCTTATTATTGTGTGTATTGAGCTGTACTGTATTGTACACATTCTGCAATCTGTTAAATAAAGTTTTCATTCATCCAGTTTTGTTTTTGTGGTTTGGTTGAATGAATACTTTATTTAACAGATTTCAGAATGGGTACTGTTACCCATAGATCCTAACATATATATATATCATATCATCTCACTCTCATCGAACATCAACACAAACGTGTCCTTGTTTACATCCGTGAAAAGATTTTTTGGATGTAAGAAGCCAATCCAAACCTTAGCGACTTCAGAGTCAGGGAACATCGCTTGAAACACCGCTCCTAGTCCCTCATTTCCATTGTAGGACTGATGCTTTGCGACCGTATTTAGAACCCACAGTACCTCAGCTTCAAGGGTTGGCGTGGAGACGAACGTTACCCGGACAGGTGCAGATGTAATAACAATTGGTCCAGGTGGTAGACCTACCTGTCCCTGAGCAGTTGATGTGGACGGCGTCGGCGTCGAAAAGAAATTTGATATTGAAGTTGTCTGCAGGCGGGTTTTTGTAGAGGTAACATGCTTAGCGCTGTGCATGTGTGACTCGACTGCTTTTATTCCCATCGTTCCAAGTTTAAAATCCTTTTAGCAGAGTTTGCAGCGGGCCTCGTACATGTCTTTCACTGGGACCAACCATGGTGCAAACAGAGGGTTTTCGAGCCAGTTCTCATTAAATTTGCACTTTCCCATGTTAAATTAACAAGTGCAAATAAATACAAATCAATTAAACTAAACTAAACGTCAGCGTTATCGCTACGGCTTGAATAACGTGTTACCTATGCTCCGGTGTTCTGAAATAGCTCTCGACGGCGACACACATTAAGGACCATGTTAATTGGTTCCGCCCCACTGCGGTCTGCGTGAAAGAAAAAAAAGCCTGACTTTATCTCCCGTTAATAATAGTTTCCCCCCAGATTTCACAATGAAACATAAGATGACATGGCATGTTTTTAAGACCTCCGAAAGTCGGATTTAAGAAATTTTAAGACAAATTAAGGCCTTAATAGTTGATAGTTGAATTTAAGACTTTTTAAGGTCCCGCGGACACCCTGGCTAGCGTTAGCTCACGTTAGCTAGTGTTAGCTCTGCGGCTAATCTTAGATTACCCTGAACTAAATCAATGACTAGGTTATAAAGCATTAGAGTAGTTTTCACTGCACATAGAAGTAGCCAAACAGCGAGAGCATTTCGGGAGCATATGACCAAAACCCAGGCAATTTCGAGCCGTTAAGGAATCAAATAGTCTGCCATGGCTAGGCTACATGCTAACGGTGCGGGCTTCGTTCTGACTACCATTCTGAGACTGAGAGCTAACAATGATTTGTTTACTTGGTAACACGGGTTGCCCCCCCCCCGATGAAAATGAAAGTCATACCGTCATATACCGTATACCGGGGTATTATGTAGAGCCATATGAAATCCGTTTTATTATTTTCCAAATTCCATTTTATTTTTTCCCAAATTCCATTTTTTCCGTTTTAATATTTCAGAATTCTGTATTTTGCCTTTTATGCTCATTTTACCATCAGAAATAGTGTCCAATAAGTGGGAATGAATAAATGTCCACAATTGAATAAGATATAACAGTCCATTTAATGTTTTTAAGTGCTGCAACTCAGAAATACAGTTCAATTTTACACAATATTTTTCAATTAATATTGTGACAAAATAAAAATACATATTTCAAGTGTAAACAATAGATACAGCTAGCTACTACTGACATTATCACAATGACAATGTCAGTAACCTAGCTATATCTATTATATTGTGATGAAATATAGTAATGCATAATTTAGGCACCTTTAGTTTAGTTTATTTCGTTTATAAAGGACAGTGTATAATGGCAATCGTTTGCATTAAACAAATGGATGGGTGCACTAGATTTAGCAAGAAGCTATCATTTCCATCTATAGTCCTATGTACTGTAACGTTTCATATCTATTTAAGTTTATTTAGATTATAAAGGGCAGTGTATAATGACAATCGTTTGCATTAAACTGGATGGGTGCACCAGATTTAGCTAGAACTTCTAGAAGCTATCATTTCCATAGATAGTCCTATAACGTTACATAGCTATTTAAGTGTATTTAGTTTATAAAGGGCAGTGTATAATGACAATCGTTTGCATTAAACAAATGAATGGGTGCACTAGATTTAGCTAGAAGCTAAACGTCCTAACGTTATAGCTATTTAATCACAATAGTGTCGCAAGTGTTTTTGCGGGTCCAGTCCACGGAACGTTGACAGAATTAGCAAAACACCTTATCACCGGAGGCATAAAAGTCATTAGGATACTGTTCTGCTCTGAATTGAGGGCTTATTGTGGAATTGTTTAGCTTCTTGACGATGTTAACACTGAAGCAGCCAGACGCTTGAGCACCGCGGCTGTGTTGTGTGTAACACGCTGTAGAGTCCCCGCCTCCCCGGTCGCGTGTGCACCAAACGTTCCACCCAAAAACGAAATTTCAGTCCAGATTAGGCCAAATTCTGCAATATTCCACGTTTTGCAGTTGATTCCATTTTTATTGGTTAATTCCGCAATTCCGTCCGCGATTCCGTGAACGCGGATTTCATATGGCTCTAGTATTATGTCATAAAAATAAAAAAGTCTGTAGGGTAACCGTCTGGCCCCGGGGACTTGCCACTCTGCATAGATCTAATCGCTGACGTAATCTCTGCAACCGTAAGTCCCTCCTCCAGATCTGCGGCCCTCTCTGGGTCGACTGTCGGGACGCGGAGGGTCCTATAGAAATCGTCTAGCGTGGAGGGCGCCACTTGCGAGTCCGAGGTGTATAACGATTGGTAGAAAGTTTTAAAGCTTTTATTAATTTTAAGGTTGTCAGTGGCTTTTGAGCCCCGCTCGTCGTTGATAGAGGGGATGGACTGGTTGGCAGTTCTTTGTCGCAGCTGATGGGCAAGTATCCGTCCGGCCTTCTTCCCATGTTCATAGTACCCCTGTCGCGTTTTGGTAATGAGGTACTCAGCCTGTCGCGTTGACAGGAGGTCAAACTCAGTTCGCAGCGATATACGTTTTTTCAACGTGTCGGTTGATGGCGAGTGGCAATGTAGTCTATCTAGCTCCAAAATCTCGTCCGTCAGTTGCTTAAGGCGTGCCGTGTTTATCTTCTTTTGGTTGGCGCAATATGAAATCACCTGTCCCCTTAAGTACGCCTTCAGTGATTCCCAAATGGTTAAAGAACACATTCCCGGAGTCTTAATGTCGAGAAATAATGTAATTTCCGAGGTGATGAAGCTTGTGAAGGCTTCCTCCGACAGAAGCAATGGGTTGAGTCTCCACTGGCGGTGGCCGAGCCGTGTATTCGGGATACTCATTTTCATAACTAAGGGACCATGGTCCGAGATAACTATCGCTCCATATTCGCATTTGGTTACAAGGGGAAGGAGTCTCTTATCCAGGAGAAAGGTATTATGGACCGGGGGGGAAAAAAGAGTATCCTCTGGATGTAGGATTAGGAAACCGCCACACGTCAGCTACCCCATATGATTTAAGAAAGCGCCGGATTGCACGGGACGAGCTAGACTGGGGGGCCTTCCTGGTCGAGCTACGGTCCAGCACCGGGGAGAGTGCACAATTCATGTCGCCGCCAAGGATGAGATGGTGCGAGGTCATATCGGGTAGGCGGGAAAAAAGGCTGGTGAAGAACGTAGGGTTGTCCCAGTTTGGTGCGTAGATATTAGCCAAAATGACCGGAAATGAATGCAGTTTCCCCACCACTATAATTGTTTGGATCTTTCAAGAATGTTCCATTTGAATCCCTCCGAAAGGGCTGACAACGAAGCTCATGCATAGCGTGAGGGGATGAAGAGCATGCAGGTAGACTGTTTTCCTGCAAGGTCTTCAAGAGACTAAGCCTGTCCAGCAAGAAGGCTCAGTTAAAGAAATCTGGAGCATGCTTCAAGTGCTTGTGCCTCCATGGTGAAGACGGCAGTTGCACCCAGAAATTCCTCTGTGCAAAGTATGACTGTCGGAAAGGGAGGTCCTCAGACCATAACTACTTGCTCTGTCCGATGCCACCGACCAAGAAGATGGAAAAGAGTGGAGAGCAGAAGGAGCAGAGCTATTCAAAAGTAGAGAGGAGGGGACTTGGACTGACCAATAAACAAGAGGAGCTCCTTGCCAAACTCTCCCCTGAATTAAAAGCAGAGTTCAAGGAAGCATTCTCAAACAGAACATCAACAACAGTGTGCACCAGCGGTGAGCCAAAAGAATATCCAGTGGTAATGATGCTACTCGAGGTGACGACAAACTCGGGTCAGCTAGTCGGCACTTTGGTCGACCTAGCTTCAGATACAAACTAGATCTCGAACGAAGCCGCTGATCGTCTGAAACTAAATGGCGAAGACATCAAACTGATTGTCCAAGGAGTTGGAGGGGTGGAGAAAACAGTTGCTACCAAAAGGTATTCCTTAAGATTGAGGGTAAAAACGGGACACGCGGACAAAGTGTGTAGAAAGAAGCGCGAACAGAGCGTTCGGTACGCGCACGTGCAAGATGGCGGCTGTCACCCTACTCTGGAGTCCAGCTCTGGCTCCTGTGTCTGTCTCGTTCTCACATGTTGCCTTTGTGATAAATTTGACTAACCTGTGCTTTTGCACTTTCCCTGTACCGGGATAGTAGACTAGAAAAGCGGGGCTGCCCTTGTCATGCCCTACAAAGAGTCATTTTTCACACCTGGACTCGAGCTTTCCTCTGGGCATAACAAAAAATATTGTTTGTTTCCTGTTGGTTGTCAATTAAGGCCATGGGTAGGTAGGTAATCTTTTTAATTTTTTTTTTATTTTATTCTTTCCCACGGCGACTATGGATAGGGAATTTCTTTATTTAATTAAAATGTTCACAACAACATGGATGCATGTACTCTGCCAGCATGTTTAATATCCATAATACTAAAGGTTTGACTAAGATTTCTATGAAACTTTATTCCAAAAAAATTTAAAGGGGACATGCGTTGCTATTCCTAGCACTGTTACTTTACACCAGTGGTTCTCAAACTTTTTACACCAAGTACCACCTGAGAACGTAGCTGGCTCTCCAAGTACCACCATATGACCGGCGTTAAAATACAGTCTATTAGCTATGCACAGTTCACGCAGGAGGCAAATGTATTCCTAATACCATTATTTATTGTTAACTTTTGTCAGACACAGCCACAATGTACAAAGGGATAGCACTAGAACTAGCAAACGCTTCCACACAACTCATACAATGCAAGGGGCATTGAGAACATAAAATTAAGAACAACTGTATTTCAGCAAATGTACTTAATTCTCTCTCTATCTTTCTCTCTCTCTCTCTCTCACTCTCTCTCTCTTTCTCTCACACAGCAAGCAATTGTCCGTCATTCTCTCTCACACTCACACACACACACAATTATTTTGTTACAAAAACTTAATTTCCTGCATTCTGGTGCAGGAATTTTTGAATGTTTACCCTTTAAATGCCAGTTTGTGTGATGGCATCACAAATTATTGTTAAAAGAAACACACAAAAAGTAAAATATTTACAATATATCAAATGCAAAGTACATTTTTCTGGGGGGGATTATTACAGGCTAGGCATGTGTCAATGATTCAACCAACTCTTTTCAGAAAAATGGGAGTATTTCATTTTTTATCTGACATTACAAGAAATCTAAAAATAAATGGTTATGATCAGGGCTGAAGTTGAATTAAAGATTTATGACTGTTTAGACTGCATTACTCTCTGTCAGTGATCTCCTGGTTGTTCCCCACTTAGATTATCTAACTATTGCGCTGCCGCAACCAGAAACACTGGCCTGGCCTGCTTCTAAGTTCAGTGGCCTGACTGCAAAAAAAAAAAAACAAAAAAAAAATAGCTTTTTTGGAAATGTTTTCAAGTACCACCAGCAGTACCACCAAGTACCACTAGTGGTACGCGTACCACAGTTTGAGAACCACTGAATTCCTGTGAGTCTATTGAAGACATCTGTAAGTTTTTTTTTTTTTAAATGCATTGTTTTATATTTCTAATCAAGTACTCAACCATCATTTTTCAGCCTCAAGATTTCAGGCTGTTATGGCCTGGCTCCGCCCATAAGCACTTTCAGTCCACACAGTCTGAGAGAGAGAGAGAAGGCCCCCTCTTTCTTCCTCTCTTTTTTTCTCTCCCGTTCGGGGGTATGTGCCCCCCCCCCCCCCAACCCATAGATAGTTCCAACTCACCGAATTACGTAATCCACGACAGTTGCACTCAATATTTAAATAATGTTAGTCTAAATAAATGTAGACAGAAACATAATAATTTCAAGCAGAAAACGAATCTTTCCATTAAGAACTGACAATCAGGGAATTTAAACATGGTTGACATTGTTTTTGTGTGTTTATATTAAAGAAAGGAAAGTCTAGTGCTGGCTGAGCATATTGTTTGTTTGCACTAAGTTAATACTTTGACAAATGTAGCCTATATTTTTCAGTCAGTTCGGTCTTTGTGTGCCAAACGTTATTTAAGGCTGTAAACACTGTAAACCTTTTATTTTATTTTAAATAAATGAGAAGCATGTTTAGATTTGAGTGTTAAATTTTTTTTTTATAAAAATTAACATATATCGAACTGAAAACCGTGACCCCAAAATTGTGATACGAACCAAACCGTCCCATTTTGTGAACCGTCCCACCCCTACCGTTTATCATAAAAATGCAGTGCCCCCGAAATACAAAAAAAAGCCCCCGAAAATCAATTAAGGGGGGCAAAAAAAGCCCTTGAAATTTTTTTTTTATTTCTAACCCTGCTGTGTAGTCAGTCTAGGTAGATTGTGGGCGGGCATTAGCTACAACCACAGAGCCAATCATAGGGGTGGACGGTATAAACGGTATACGGTATAAACGGTATGAATTTGCTCTACGGTATGGATTTTGCCTATACCGTGTAACCGGTAGTGCAGCTCTAAAATAGCAATGACGTCATGTAACCACAGCGCGACTATTTCACTCGCATTTGCCCCTAAAAATAGATAGAATTAGTCATAGATAATAGATATGTGCGAACTGGAAAAAGTTATTTAGGAGGCTTCGCGCAGTGGGCGTGCCAGCCCCTCCCGCACGCATGTAAACACGGGTCTACTAGTAGTAGTGGGACGGGACGTCTCCCTGAGCTAACGTTAGCTTAGCTACCGTTACAAAATGACCCAGTCAACTATTCACTTTTAGTTTAATACATGATGAGGCATTGTCTAACCGAACGGTATCTAGTCGGCCAGCTACAGATAGCTCCTGACATCAACAAACGCTCCATCAAGTCTAGTAGAGAGTAGACGTGTATGATAGCTCCGTTAGCCGTTAGCTCACGTTAACACAAGTTAGTTCACCGTTCAAAACGAAATGTCCCATTGAACTAAATAATTCACTGAGGCGTTGTATTAACGTTATATATCCGGCTAGCAGTAGCTACAGATAGCTCCTGATATCAATGTCTTATAACACTGATTCGATGCGTATTCGAGCTGAGGGCTTGTGAATGTGATTTAACGTTATACCAATACTAGGGCCCAGCTGCAGCGCCGGTGAATCCTGGCCGTAGCTCGAGGCTACTCGAGTATAGGTCCAGCTGCAGCTCCGGAGAATCCTGGCCGTAGCTAGAGGCTACTAATGTACACACAGACAGTGGAGCTTGTTGCGTGGTGGCGATGTCTCGCAGATAATACAAGTACAAGTCTAATTATATAATATATATATTTTATATAAAAAAAAAAAAAAATTATATAAAATAAAAAAAAAAATTTAATCAAAAACGATGATACCGTGATATATACCGTTACCGTCTATGCTTCAAATTATACCGTGATATAAATTTTAGACCATACCGTCCACCCCTAGCCAATCACATCACTGTCCGCTACCCAGAGCCTGAGTGACGTCACTCAGGCCTTCAAATCAGGATGGCCTAATTTACTGGAGCAGGAAATGGTCTGAGCTGAATCAGAGCAATCCGCCAATATGGTATTTAGACACTAAAACACATTGATACTAACTCCTATTACTATAATACAATGCTAGAGACTGAAAAATGACATTTATAATGCATGTCACCTTACATTTTTTTTATTTTTTTTTTATATATACCGGTATATATTTTTTAAAACTCAAAATATATTGGGTCGCACCTAAATCGGCAGGGTCGGTCGGCAACCGGAAACAAACCATTGCCTGCCGCGCGACACATACCCCCGAACGGGAGAAAAAAAGAAAGGAAGAAAGAGGGGGCCTTCTCTCTCTCTCTGACTGTGTGGACTGAAAGTGCTTATGGGCGGAGCCAGGCCATAACAGCCTGAAATCTTGAGGCTGAAAAATGATGGTTGAGTACTTGATTAGAAATATAAAACAATGCATTTTTTAAAAAAAAAAACCTTACAGATGTCTTCAATAGACTCACAGGAATTGTGTAAAGTTGCCCAAATAGTGCTAGGAATAGCAACGCATGTCCCCTTTAAATTTTTTTGGAATAAAGTTTCATAGAAATCTTAGTCAAACCTTTAGTATTATGGATATTAAACATGCTGGCAGAGTACATGCATCCATGTTGTTGTGAACATTTTAATTAAATAAAGAAATTCCCTATCCATAGTCGCCGTGGGATTTTTTTTTATAAAATAAATTCCCTACCTACCCATGGCCTTAACTGACAACCAAACAATATTTTCTTTTATGCCTCACTTCATACAGAACCCAGTAGACCCCTGTGTTTACACAAAGGAGTCAAAAGAGTCAGGAAAAGTGATAATTGTGATTTGGGTGGATGATTTAATCATCGCAGCAGACAACACTAGAAAACCTAGAGCAGGTGAAAAGTATGCTCTCCACCAGATTCAAAATGAAAGACCTGGGTAGGTTAAAACATTTTCTAGGCATGGACTTCGAACAGTCTGCCAGTTGTGTAAAAATATCCCAGAAGAGATATGTGGAAAAGATCCTGAATCGTTTTGACATGCAAGAATGTAGAACCAGGGAAACACCATGTGATCAAAAGCTAGACTACCAAGAGGATGCTCAGAAATTGACAGATGTAAAAATGTACAGAGAAGCTGTAGGTAGCCTCATTTATTTGACAACATGTACTCGCCCTGACCTATGTTTTGTAGTGAGTAAATTATCACAGCATTTTGCTGATCCCACGGAAGAGCACTGGATTACAGCAAAACATGTTTTTCGTTATCTCAAAAGGCACAGCAGATAAACAGCTTTGTTTCAGAAATAGCAGCGAGGGCTTAGGGCTTCAAGCCTATAGTGATGCAGATTGGGCGGCAGACGCCACAGACAGAAGAAGTACCACCGGGTATTGTGTGAGTTTGGGTACAGACAGCTCACTGGTTTCGTGGAAAACAAAGAAACAGCCCACAGTGGCACTATCAACTTGTGAAGCCTAATACATGGCTCTAGCTATGACAATACAATAATGTATTTATCTAGAACAACTGCTCGAAGGAATGGATACCTATAAGAAAACTGTTGTTTATGAAGACAACCAGGGAACCATTACACTCGCTAGAAACCCTGTGTGCCGACAGAGGTGTAAACATGTGGATATAAAATATCACTTCATCAGATCTGTCATCAGAGAAGAAAGGATGACACTTGTTTACTGTCCTACAGACGACATGGTTGCAGACGCTATGACCAAGCCTGTCTCCAAACTGAAATTGAGAAGATTTGCAGAGGACATGTTTGGTGTGTAAAATATTGCCCGTTATGTAATATTGACTGCCATATTCTTTTGATGTTTTGAACTGTATTTTTTCTTGAAAAAGTTGTTTTGGAAAAGTTACAGTATACACATCATTCATAAGTGGGAGTGTTAAGTGTTAATATGACTGTATGTAACTGCACTTTACTGTTCCACAAGAGGGCGCTATAGGCGTAAGGAGACGCAGCTATTGTAGCTGACGTCAGGTAGAAGGTATAAAAGGGAATTTCAATGTTCCCTTTCACTCTACCTATCACGGAGTAGGTCTTGTTGTGGTACATGTGTGCATATGAAAATAAACCACGCTGGTTAAGGCTAAAGAAGGACCTTGTCGTCATGACCAAGTTGTCAACATGTTATATGTTATTTATCTCAGAATCTCACGGAATTCACCACGTTACCCCTCCTTGACCTGGTTAGTTACCAGGCTACGTTACTTAAGGTGTCATCAACCATGTTTAGCAACGCCAAAGCAGCCGACAGTGATCCAAAAAAGCAAGGCGACTACGTTAAGTAAGATGCCATTACATTATAGTATCTTAGGCATGTGAAACGTTTGCCAACTGGGTAACGTTCCCTTGCTAGCTCCACTATGTTTCCTTTGTAGTGTGTACGTTAGCTAACGCTAGCTAAATCGGGACAACAAGACAAATGCTACATAGACTACGTACAGTTAAACTAAACTGGGTCCACCTGGTTGTTACTAGTAGCTCACTTATTCTACAAATATAATATGCATGTAACCGACTACACTGGCGACGGTCACGTTAACGTTAGTGGGGAATTTGTTGTTAGCATTATAGCTAGCGAGTTAGCTTGCTGGCGGCAGTAAGACAAACTTGTTATGTGACTTGTACTACTATTACTTGTTATTTTACGTTAACATTTACACGTTTAAAAACGTATTCGTTGTCTGTCGATGTGTCAGTATATATATCAAAGTACGTAGCTAGCGAGGCTCACTGGTAGTAATTTGTTTTTATTGTCGCCTACCCGAAGCTCTTCAGAAGAATCCGCCATCTTCTCCGCGCGCGGTCATCCTGTTTGATCTCCTGTCACGTGACGAGGGAGTCGATTCAGAATGCAGTGAAAGGACGATGCAAAAAAGAGGGCACGCACATTGGCTACTTTCAGACTGCAGGTGGAATAGCCCAAATCAGCGGGAACCCAGATAATAAACGACATCCAGGGAAACTAGCACTAACGACATCCAGGGAACAACGACAATGAATGAATGAAAACTTTATTTAACAGATTGCAGAATGGGTACAATACAGTACGGCTCAATACACACAATTGTTAAGGCAAGGGATGCAGACCAGAGAAAGAAGTTTGTCTTGTTTACATCAGGGTCCCCCATTTTCAATTCGTAGTGACATTTATGACATACACAACATATATGACATTTATGGCATAGGGACATACATGACATACAGGTATTTAGTACTGTTACATTTGTGACATACTTATACTATACAAATATACAGTACTGTTACCCATAGATCCTGACAGAGTATATACATATGATGGGGAGGAGACTGTAGCCTACATTAGGAGGGGGTGGGTGGGTGGGAGAGAAATATACATACAGTGGGGAGAGAATATATACATACGGTGGGGAGGAGACTACATTAGGAGGGGGTGGGTGGGAGATAAATATACATACGGTGGGGGGGAACGGCCTTGGGTACCCATGTACATGTCGAAATACTTCCCAAAGGTCAGTGAATATGAATACCACGCCCACAACACCAGAGGGAGTTCCACAAATCATGTTCAACCCAGATTCGGCTCAAACAAGGGACTAAACACATTTTGCAATTATGCCACAACAATGTGGAACGCCCTACCCACAGCCGTAAAAAGAAAGTGAATCCCTACCCACCTTCAAAACCGCTCTCAAAGAGCTACGGGAGGCTGCAATTCGAAACTGGCCCCTGTAAACCCCCCACCCACCCATATAAAAAAGCAGCCATTTAACACACCCAACCCCCTCCAATGTACAGTTTCTTCCCCCTCAAATGTATATACTCTCTTTTAGAAACTCTTTCTCTTAAACAGTACTGTATATTTGTATATCTTGTATGTCATAAATGTCTGGATGTAACGGTACTATTTATCTGTATGTCGTGTATGTCATAACTGTTACGATGAATTGAAAATGGGGGACCCTGATGTAAACAAGATGAAAGTCTTTCTCTGGTCTGCATCCCCTTAACAATTGTGTGTATTGAGCCGTACTGTATTGTACCCATTCTGCAATCTGTTAATAACGTTTTCAATCAATCAATTAATCAATAACAAGAGACACCTGGGAGGCAGTGGCGGCTACCGGCTAGTGATAATTATTCTAGGGGGGTGAAGGGGGTCTTCCCTCCTCTTGGTAGATTTTTTTTGTCAAATCAGTTGTGCAATAGTCAATTGTGTTGTTTCTTTTTTTGTTTTTGTATTATCTTTTTCCCCCTTCTTTTTCCGTTTTTCTCCCATCCCAATGTTAGTCGTTATGCCAATTCCCACTCCCCTTCCTGGTCGTTGCGCACTCTACCCCCTACCGTCGGTCTGGGAGGGCGGAGACTATATGCTTCCTCCGACACATGTGTAGCCAGCCCACCGCTTCTTTTCACCTGGCAGCGCGGACTCTCACCGGGAGAGTGTAACGTGTGGAAGAACACTACCTCTCCCAGATCCTTCCCTTGCTGTGCAGGCGCCCCGACCGAACTGTAGGAGTCGCTGTTTACAACAACCAGGACCCACCCACGCCGGCTTCCCACCCGCTAACACTGCCAATTGTGTTCGTATGGACGGTCGGCCAAGCTGGAGGCACCACAGCCGGATTCGATCCCACTGGCTCTGTGGTGGTAGACAGACGTTTAGTCCGCTGCGCTACCCGGCCGCCGTGGTGAGTTGTTTCTATACAATTAACTTATGACATTTAGGTAACATTAATGAACAAAGGAGACAACTAAAGTATTTACTAGTAAACCTATTTTTTTATTCCAGTCGATCATAATGATCATGATCATACTACGGAGCGCATTCGAGAGAGAGAGAGAGAGAGAGAGAGAGAGAGAGACTCATTACGCGCACAGCGCGAGTCTCGGAGCGTACTGCGTTCTGGGAGAGAGCCGTGGTGCCTTTTATTATCACAGCTATTTTATTATTTTCTACTTTATTCTATTTACTATCGAAGCGGGCATGGCCAGTGGCCAACCTCATTTCACTGTATGTGACAAATAAACCTCTTGAATCTTGCCATATTCAATCAGTTTCAGTAACTACAGAACAGTGTGGGTGATGCCTGTGCACCGCCGGCCAATGGGAGAGGGTCTGTATTGTCTCTATGACAAACGGTTAAAAAGATACAAAAAGTGGGCACGGCCTAAGGATGTGGTCAATATAGACCAATGAAAGAGGATATCCCTACTGAGTACAATGGTACAACCCGCAAGTCTCTACGACAAACGGTTCAAAAGATACAAAAAGGGGGTGTGGCCTAATGATCGGGGGAGTGGTCAACATAGACCAATGAATGAGAGAATATGGCGCCGCTACGTCCGGCTGCCTGTCTGTGCGCTCCGTCGAGATTGTGCTTACTTTTGTTAATATTTATAGTTTTAAGAGTTTTGTCTGTGCCAACAGTAGGTGCATTTAATGTGTATGACCGTCAGTCACTTATAGACATCTGATTACGGGAAACTTACCGACTAGATTACTCCCTGGATCAGCTTTCTGAACCGCAGCAATGGCCTGTGGAGATTCGGAGGACAATGGGACCAGATCCTGACCCCAGGAACAAAGGAATCATCAGGCGGAGAGGGAAGAGAGCTGGGATCCGTAATAGACTGAGAACCAGACGACACCGAACGCCACTACCCAGTATATTGCTAGCCAATTTACAATCAATTGATAATAAACTGGACGACATCCGAGCAAGGATTAAATTCCAGAGAGACGTTAGAGACTGCAATGTTCTCTGCTTCATTGAAACGTGGCTGTCGCCAGGAATCCCAGATCACGCCATCCAACCGGCCGATCACTTCTTCATCCACCGCAAGGATAGAACAGCAGAGTCCGGCAAACAGCGTGGAGGAGGCATCGCCTTCATGTTTAACAACAATTGGAGCGATCCAGCCAACGTGAAGGAATTATCGAACCACTGCTGCCCCGACCTGGAATATATAACCATCAAGTGTCGTCCTTTCTTCCTCCCGAGGGAGTTAACGGCGATCATCCTGGTCGGAGTGTATATTCCACCGCAAGCCAATATTGGTGCCGCGCTCTCCAGACTCCACGATGAGGTAAATAGAATCCAAGCAGCGAACGTTAACGCCGCCATTGTAGTAGTGGGTGATTTCAATAGCGCCAATCTGAGAAAGGTTTTGCCTGACTTCTATCAGCATGTGACTTGTAACACCAGAGGCGGTAACATCTTAGACCACTGTTACACGCAATTCAAGGGTGGCTACAAGGCTCATTCTGCTAGTGGCTTTGGTAAGTCTGATCACGCGGCCATCTTTCTTTCACCAAAATATAAACAAAGAATCAAGAGCACTCCTGTAGTCTCGCGAGAGGTGCAGAAATGGGATGTGGAGTCGGGGGAGACGCTCCAGGCTGCGTTTGAGTGCACAGACTGGAGCGTGTTCCGCGACACAGATAACATTAATGTCTACACGGAGACAGTGCTGGACTTTGTTCGTACTTTGGTGGAAGAAACAATCCCCACTACCACAATTAGAGTTTACCCAAATCAAAAACCCTGGGTAGACAAATCCGTCCGTGAAGCTCTGAAAGCGCGCACCAAAGCATACAACGACGGCCTGGTGGCAGGCAACATGAATGACCACAAGGTGGCGCGATACAACGTAAGGAGGACAGTGACAGAGGCAAAACGGCGCTACAGGGATAAAATTGAACTCCAGTTTGAACAGGCTGACTCCAGAGCTATGTGGCAGGGGCTCAAAACGATGACAGACTACAAAGGCACCTCCCTCAAACTGAACAGTGATGCAAATGACCTCAATACCTTCTATGCAAGGTTTGATGCTGGTAATAACAACACCAGCCCACAAGCCACGGCAATGGGGGGGGGGGGTCTGCTGCTGATGGAGACTCAGTGTTCAGGGTAACAGAGCATGAGGTGAGGCGGACCTTTAAAAAAGTGAATATCAGGAAGGCAGCAGGACCGGACGGCATCCCTGGCCGCGTCCTAAAAGTCTGTGCCGACCAACTGGCCCCGGTATTCACTGACATATTTAACCTGTCCTTAGAACAGGCTGTCATCCCCACCTGCCTGAAGAAGTCCACTATTATCCCTGTACCCAAAAAATCTAAGCCTGCTTGCCTCAATGACTACCGCCCTGTAGCTCTCACCTCCATAGCCATGAAGTGCTTTGAGACGCTAGTAAAGGGCTACATCTGCTCCTCCCTCCCCATCAACATGGACCCCCTGCAATTTGCATACCGCCCCAACAGGTCCACGGAGGACGCCATAGCCCATGTGCTGCACACAGCAGCATCACACCTGGACAAGAGGAAGGGGAACTATGTGAGAATGCTATTCATCGACTACAGCTCGGCATTCAATACCATAGTCCCCTCCAAACTCATAGCCAAGCTCAGGGACCTTGTTCTTGAACTATGACCTCTGCCAGTGGGTCTTGGACTTCCTGACGGGCAGACCCCAGGTGGTGAGAGCAGGCAACTGCACCTCCTCATCCATCACCCTCAACATAGGTGCCCCCCAGGGCTGTGTTCTGAGTCCCCTCCTCTACTCCCTGTACACACACGACTGTGTGGCTCAGCGGAGTAGCAACACAATCATCAAATTTGCTGACGACACAGTGGTGGTGGGCCTGATCTCTGCCAACGACGAGAGGGCCTACCTGGAAGAGGTCAAGGTCCTGGCGGGATGGTGCCAGGAAAACAGCCTCTCCCTGAACGTCAGCAAAACAAAGGAGATGATTGTGAACTTCAGGAGGTCGGGGGTCAAGGACTACAGCCCCCTCAGCATCGACGGGGCACCGGTTGAGAGAGTCAACAGCTTTAAGTACCTCGGAGCCTACATATCCGAGGACTTGACATGGACCACACACATTGACAGTGTTGTGAAGAAGGCACGACAACGCCTCTACTTCCTCAGGCGCCTAAGGAAGTTCCAAGTCAGTCAGAAGATCCTTAAGAACTTCTACTCATGTACAATAGAGAGCATCCTGACTGGCAACATCACCTCCTGGTTTGGGAATAGCACTGCACAAGACTGAAGCAGACTACAAAGAGTGACACGTTCAGCCGAACGCACGATTGGAGGGGGGCTCCCCACCCTCCAGAACATTTACAACAAGCGGTGCAGGGGCAAGGCTAAGAGAATCATTAAAGACTCCAGTCACCCGAACAACTGCCTCTTTGAACTGCTGCGGTCAGGCAAGCGATACCGGAGTCTCAAGGCGAGCACAGAAAGACTCAGAAGAAGCTTCTATCCCCAGGCCATCAGGCTGCTCAACGAACAATGAACACTACACAACAACAACCATCAAACGCACATAGCACACACATCCACACGCACACACTCACTTTAAACAAACACACTGTAGCACCCACTCCCCACACTTTATAACACACACTCACTTTAAACAAACACACTGTAGCACCCACTCCCCACACTTTATATTTATTGATGAAGGATTGCACTACAACTCGTACACCTTACTGTAAATTGTACCTAAATTGTACCTCATCCCATTTCTGCTTTGCACTATATAGTATTGTACATTAGTACACTGCATAGTATTGTATATTATATGGTAACTCAGTTACGTCTACTCTGCATCGAACATTGTACATAAGTCTATACTGAACACTGTGACCTCATTTTCTACTTCTAATCTACATGCTATACTATGTTATTTGATACTATCTTGTCTAGCACAGTCTCTGGAGCGTAACAGTAAGAAGCATTTTGTATGAAAGTATTCTGTACTTCTGTATGACAACTATTAAAGAAACTTGAAACTTGAAAGAGGATATCCCTACTGAGTACAATGGCACAACCTGCTGGATAGCTTCTTTGCAATGGGGAAATACCAACTGAGGAGCCAGAAGAGGAGCCTACGACCTCCAAGACACATAAAGCTTCTTTTAATAAACAGGAGTCATACTTAAAATACGGGCTTATCGCAACAGCCAACAGGTGACTCTTGCGTGCCGAGGTCCTCTGCATAATATGTGGCGACAAGAGAGCAAACGAGGCAATGATGACAATTGTGTTCAAGTTGGCAAATAAAGTAGCTGCATTCAATGCCAATCTGGAATTGAAGGGCGGCGAGTGGATATTTGACATGTTTCAAACATTAGCAGGGATTTTGAGGACTGAACAAGCCCAGGGCAGTTATGGTGAGTCGTGTTTACTTTTCATGCATTCTGATCTGCTGTTCATGTGTATATGCACTCGCCGCGGTGCTGTATGAACATCAAATGCCCATCCTACTGATCTGCTGTTCATGAATGAATGAATGAAAACTTAATTTAACAGATTGCAGAATGGGTACAATACACACAATTGTTAAGGGGATGCAGACCAGAGAAAGACGTTTGTCTTGTTTACATCAGGGTCCCCCATTTGCGAGTGTATCATGTGTATGCACTCGCCGCGGTGCTGCATTTTTCACTATCATTATATTAAATTAGCCATTGTTTTTGGTCCTGGCCCGCCATTCAATGGCTTGGGGAAAATTTGGCCTGCGTCCAGACCTAATTGCCGACCCCTGACATAGACCAATGAAAGAGGATATCCCTACTGAGTACAATGGCACAACCCGCAAGTCGCTACGACAAACGGTTCAAAAGATACAAAAAGGGGGTGTGGCCTAAGGATCGGGGGAGTGGTCAACATAGACCAATGAAAGAGGATATCCCTACTGAGTACAATGGCACAACCCGCAAGTCTCTACGACAAACGGTTCAAAAGATACGAAAAGGGGGTGTGGCCTAAGGATCGGGGGAGTGGTCAACATAGACCAATTAAAGAGGATATCCCTACTGAGTACAATGGCACAACGCGCAAGTCTCTACGACAAACAGTTCAAAAGATACACAACGGGGGCGTGGCCTAATGGGGTGTGGCTTACGGATCGGGGGAGTGGTCAACATAGACCAATGAAAGAGGATATCCCTACTGAGTACAATGACACAACCCGCAAGTCTCTATGACAACCGGTTCAAAAGATACACAAAGGGGGCGTGGCATAAGGGGGTGTGGCCTAAGGATCGGGGGAGTGGTCAACATAGAATAGAATATAGAATAGAATAGATTTTTATTGTCATTGTTACAGTTGTTACAACGAAATTTAAAAATGACCAATGAAAGAGGATATCCCTACTGAGTACAATGACACAACCCGCAAGTCTCTACGACAAACGGTCCAAAAGATACTGTGACGTACGTGGGTTGGTCATTATCATTATTACTGTATTTGGAAGACCATGTGAACATCAGATTAGTATCGTTTGTATGTGTGTGTGTGTGTGAACATGAGAGCTAATGATATCTCTTCTTCTCTTCCTGTCAGGTGCTGCCCGTCCCTATACTGAAGGGTGCTGATTGCCTAATGAGGGACAGCTGATGGCAATCACATCAAGAGGGACGGGTGCACAAGTAGCTGACAGCACACACACGTCGGGGCGCGTCATTGTGTCATTTTCCAGTGACCTCAGTGTATGAGGTTGCCTTTGTTTGCCACTGCGTGGGGATATATATATATATATGTATATTCATATAGTATGGATATGCAGTTAGCCCTATTGCCATAGACCTGATGGACTGATGATTGTGCCAGCCTGTTTCTGCACATTATGTATGGAACCGTGTGCTCTTTGATGTTCACACGGCCACATAGTACAGTAGCCTCAAGGTTTGTCTATCTTGGTTGAGTTGCCTTATATGTATGTCTTGTTTGTCCTCCCCTACCTTTTCCCCTGTGCACCATGGAGGAGGTTTAAATCCCTACCTCCATTCAATATATAATTTACTATTTGGAAAACGTCTTGTGTTGTGTCTTCTTTTACCTCTACCTGGGACCTTGATTTGAACGTATTTACTGAGAGAGGCTGCTTTTGCTCATGTGCCGCCCTCCAGTTGTTATTATTAGACCTTCGTACATGACAGATACACAAAGGGGGCATGGCCTAATGGGGTGTGGCCTAATGATCACATAGACCAGGGGTAGGCAACCCTAGGCACGCGTACCTGCATAGGCACGCGGGGGCATTTTCATAGGCACAGGGGGCAGCATTAAAAAAAAATATATATATATATATATATATATATATATATATATATATATATATATATATATAAAAAATATTATTATTATTTTTTTATTTAATTTTTTTGCTTTGAAATATTATAGTGAAATATTTTGCACTGTTGTCGCATTTATCTTGTTGAAATCCTCCCACAGGTTATTTTTACTACCACATATTTAATTGAGACCCTTTATTTGTTTATTATTTCAATTTAGCTGGAAATACATTGCTACATCATTCAGTAACATTTGCAGAGCCTTATAACAAAAACATTATTACGGTCACCATTGTGACCAGTGGGATTAATCAACAAATTGTATTATTTATTTTTCTATTTCATTGAACATTGCACATGTTAAAAGCCATTTTTTTAATTCAAAATGTGAGTATTACCAAGTCAACTTGTGTTCTTAAAACAATGACAATAAACATAGTTTTATTAGGTTGAAATAATGTGGTTGTGTACTTCTTTTTCTGTTAACTTATTATGGATTGAAAACTGAAAACCTTAATGCACAGTAACTGAACTCAATATTTTTAAGTTCTGGTAACTTATTATTATTTATTTTCTTACAGTGTAGTCTTGCGATCAATCAAAACGTATTTACACAATATACCTCACATTCACCCTCCATTCACATCCTGGTGTTCTCCATTAGGCCTGTAGGTGGAGCTATGACAGCACACGTACAGTACACACACCGATGGTGTGTGATGTGTCCAAAAATGAATGAGCAAATGTGAGTGAAATGGTTGCACTGTATGCAGCTGTTTGTCTGCATTGCATTCCCCCCCCAACTCAGCTTTAGGGTTGATACAACCATCATAATAATATTGTTAATAATAACAATAACAATAATGATGTAATAATGTAAAAATTATCATTAACACTATGGTCGCCAAAACCGCCGTACCACGTCTTTCCTCGCCATGCTCATTCTGCCAAAGACGCCGTACCACGTCTTTGATATCAATATTTCAAAAATCTGTGATCGAAATCATATTTCTCCCCCGGACACTTGAGATCTACTGTTGATCCCCTCTCAACTCTCCAACGGTTCAAGAGCGCCATCTGGTGGCCGATCGGCGGATCGCCCAGAGCGGAAACAGGAAATGGAAGCTGGTGCTCATTTCAATTCGGTCCGATCACTCGGTAATAGTACCAGGACTCAAGCTAGACACAACGGATAGCAATCTGTTACCAATAACTCGATAAACAACATGATTTGGACGTATATACTATTATACAACCTGGAAATGGATCGCATATTTCTACATCCCATAATAGGAATATCTCTGCTCCACGCTCATCGCCCAACGCTGTGAGGAAGCTACGGTGAGATTCAGCGTTTTTTTTTAACGTGTTCCATATAAACTGCTCTGATGATCATATCACCCAAACTAGATGAATCATCTAACGTCCACGGAATTATAAACGACCCCCCCCCCCATCCGGTCAACATCAGATGATCAGTAGTAACTTCTAGAAGCACGTCTATTTGAAATTTTTTATCTCGCGCAGATTCCTATCAAACTGTATTTCATCATCAATATAATGCATTTGGGGCTATAAATCACGTTCTGGAGAAAGCTGCAGAAAACGATAAAAACATACTTATACTTTAGACCGTATTTTAGTATGAATATGTGAATGAAAAAGTATAACGTTGCTACACCCTGAACAATAGATATAGGACGTTGAATGGGCCATAGTAATGTCAATTTAGCAATACAATTTAAAAAGTTATAGCCCTGCAAAGAAGGGGAACTTCTCCATATTAAATAGGGCTGGCGGAGGATGGTAAATTATGAATGTAAGCCTGGCGATCAAAGTGTTAAAAAGACCTGATTATGAGAAAAAAAAATTACGATGCATGGAATATTGTTGAGGCACACTAGTTACAACTATATTTCAAACAGGCACTCCATGTCAAAAAGGTTACTGACCCCTGACATAGACCAATGAAAGAGGATATCCCTACTGAGTACAATGACACAACCCGCAAGTCTCTACGACAAACGGTTCAAAAGATACACAAATGGGGCGTGGCCTAATGGGTATGGCCTAATGATCGGGGGAGTGGTCAACATAGACCAATGAAAGAGGATATCCCTACTGAGTACAATGACACTGTCACGATCGGAGCTCGAGTCTGCCAGATGAGGAGCAATCAGCACGGCTGCAAGAGATCACCTCATCAAGCGTTCCCTACCTCAACTGGCAGATCCCGTCATCCGACGTCGCAGTGTTAAACTGCCTACCGAGGTACGACGACGCTACCCGAAGACCAGCTGTAACTACCTCTGTTTATGCTTTCCCTAACCTTCTGTTTCTTGTGCCCCAGGACTTAGCTCCAGCGCCCTTCCACCCTGACGTCTCGAGCCCCAGCGTCCTTCCACCCTGACGTCTCGAGCCAAGCAAAGAGGACTCCTGCTCGCTCTCAAGCGCAAGACCTGTGTCCCCTCTCTCTCGCTGCCGACAGCTGCACTGAAGTGCACCTGCTCTCATTCTTCTTCCCCCCAAGAACATTATAACCTTCGTGTTGTTCACATTCCTGTTATACTCTGCTTGGTTGGGAAGAATAATTAAAGAACCCTAAAACCGCTCCATTCTCTCCTGTGTTTTGCTATTGGGCTCTGCAAGAACCCCATCCTCACAGAACACTGCAACCATTATGTCGGACTCAGCAGCACAGGAGGCCGGTGAATGGAGCACCAGCTTCCAGGCCGCCGTCAACGGACACGCCAGTCTGGTAAATCAACACTCACAGATACTGGATGAGACTATTGCCCCTCTCAGTGCCGCGGAGCGAGACAAACGATTCGAGCGTTTCGAAGCATATTTAACAGCCCAGCCAATTCCGCCTGCTGTCTCTCCACTCGTGGTATCCCCACCTGTAGTATCCCAGTCCCGGGAACCTCACGTACCCTCGCCAGAGCGCTACGACGGAAACGTTGCCAAATGTCGTGCCTTCCTCTTCCAATGCTCTTTAGTGTTTGGGCAACAACCTCTAACATTCCAGAGCGACAAATCCAAAATATCCTACCTGTCTGGTTTGGTGACGGGGCCCGCGTTAGAATGGGCGACAGCCCTCCACTTCAGTAATTCCCCCCTCTGCAATTCATACTCCGGGTACATCGCCGACATGCAAAAGGTCTTCGACCATCCTCCCGGTGGTTCGGATAGAACGGCCGCCTTGTTTACCATCCACCAAGGACACCGTAGTGTGAGCGAGTACGCTATCGAATTCCGTATTCTGGCAGCGGGTTCCCAGTGGAATGATGAACCATTACGCGGAGCCTTTCGCCAGGGCCTCAGCAACGTTCTAAAGGACGAATTGGCGTCGAAAGAGAAGCCTACTTCCCTTGACAACTTGATTAACTTAGCCAGAGAGCTGGACATGCGTTTCCGGGAACGCCGCTGTGAAAAGGCCAGCACCGTCAACAGTGTCCCGCTGCAGAGCTGCAGGGCCGCTGAGCAGGAGCACCCCGTTAATAGTGTCCCGCTGCAGCACTGCAGAACCGACGATTCGGAGCCCATGGACCTCGACCACTCAGTCGAGGCGAATCAGAGGCCACGCTCCAGGACGTGCTTGCAGACACGGATTGGGATATGTTCAAAGGAAGCGCCAGTGACGTCAGTGAGCTAGCAGACACAGTGGTGAGTTATATCACAACAATAGCCGATGGTATTGTCCCCAGGAAAACGGTGCGGATTTTCCCAAACCAGAAACCGTGGGTGGATAGCACTATTAGAGCAGCTCTGAACTCTCGTACCACCGCCTACAACCTGGGTAGAGAGTCAGGAAACATGGAGGAGTATAAGGCTTCAGTCTATACTCTACGCAAGGCTGTCAAACTTGCTAAGAGGACATATGCTGATAAACTGGAGACACAAATGGCACAAAACGACACAAGAGGATTATGGCAGGGACTGAAGACAATAACTGACTATAAAGTCAGCGCCCCCTCAATGGGGAGCGACGACGCCTCCCTCGCGGACAAGCTCAACATCTTCTACGCTCGGTTTGGTGTAGACAGTGGCGCTGCTGGCTCTCCGGCTAGTGACGTCACTGGCGCGCCGGCTGTTGTGGAGGGGAGGGGGCAACCGCGAGGGGGGGGGGGACGCTCTCTCGTTGTCGGAACACAGTGTGAGAAGAGCATTTATGCAGGTGAACACCAGGAAGGCTGCTGGCCCAGATGGCATAACAGGACGTATACTCAAGACCTGTGCCAACCAGCTGGCCCCTGTGTTCACCGCCATATTTAATCAATCACTGGCGGAGTCAGTGGTCCCTGCCTGCTTCAAGATGTCTACCATCATCCCTGTGCCGAAGAAACCCTCCCCAGCATGTCCAAATGACTACAGACCGGTGGCACTCACCTCTGTGGTCATGAAATGTTTCGAGAGGCTGGTCAAGGACCACATTTGTGCCTCCCTCCCCAGTGATATGGACCCTATGCAATTTGCATACAGGACAAACAGGTCCACCGACGACGCGGTCTCCCAGGTACTGCAAAGCACCCTCTCGCACCTTGACCGTCAGAAGGGGGGCTATGTGAGACTGTTGTTCATTGACTACAGCTCAGCGTTCAACACCATAGTCCCCACCAGACTGGTGGACAAGCTGATCGAGCTAGGTCTGAGCTCCGCCCTGAGCGCCTGGGTACTGGACTTTCTGAGCGAAAGACCCCAGGCGGTCAGGGTGGGGGGTCAGACCTAGCTCGACACCATCACCCTGAGCATCGGGTCCCCCCAGGGCTGTGTTCTGAGCCCCCTGCTGTACTCACTCTACACACACGACTGTGTGGCCAAGTTCAGCTCCAACTCCATAGTGAAGTTCGCAGATGACACGGTGGTGGTGGGGCTGATCTCGGACAACGACGAGAAGGCCTACCGGGAGGAGGTTGAGGTACTGGAACGCTGGTGCCAGGACAACAGCCTGCTCCTGAACATTGGTAAAACCAAGGAGCTGATCGTGGATTATAGGAGAGGACAGCAGGAGACGCACACACCACTGATGATTAACGGGGCTACCGTGGACAGGGTGAGCAGCTTCAAGTACCTGGGGGTCCACATCTCAGAGGACCTGACATGGTCAACACACATAGACACAGTAGTAAAGAAGGCGAAACAGCGTCTCTACCACCTGAGACAGTTAAGGAAGTTCAGAGTATCGGGAAAGATACTCCAGTCCTTCTACTCAGGAGCTGTAGAGAGCATCCTGACCGGAAACATCACTGCCTGGTATGGAAACAGCACGGCACAGGACAAGAAGGCCCTACAGAGAGTGGTGCGCTCAGCCGAGCGTACCACGGGTATTGCACTACCCCCCCTGCAGGTTCTATACAACAAGAGGTGCAAATCCAGAGCCTGCAGGATAATGAAAGACCCTCACCACCCCAATAACAGCCTGTTTCAGCTGCTGAGGTCAGGCAGACGCCTGCGAACCCCAGCTACTAGGACAGAGCGGCTTAGGCTCAGCTTCTTCCCCCAGGCCATCAGAGCCATGAACAATGAACATTGAGTGCTCAGAACATTGAACTGTCCACACACAAGCACACATGAACACACACACGACACGCACACTGTGCACGCTCACACACGAGCAGCCACTTAACACTTTAACATGAGCGGGCACACACTCATGTCGCACACACGCACACTTATGGCCAAAGGAAAGGACACTTTAAATTAGAATAACAGGAACAGTGTATTGCACTACCAAAGCTAACTAGCATGTCCCATATGCTCTGTAAATAACTATGTACAGATACCGAGATGTCACTCCATGTTACCTGCTACCTGTTACTGCACAATGTTGTTTCCTTCCTTTGATTCTATTATATGTACCACTGTATTGCACATCGTTGCGGGCAAGACCACCCGCATTTCATTGTATACCTGTATGCCGTGACAATTAAAACTCTTGACTTGACTTGACACTCTCGCCTTCCTCTCCGCGAACGCCGTCACAGACTGAGGTCAGGGGCATGTCTGTACTGCGGGCAACTAGGCCACTCCATCGCCTCATGTTCGGTTCGCCCAAACGACGGGGCTCGGCTGTGACGCTGGGCACATGCACAAGCCTTAAATTTGTTCCCAGTTCCGGTCCGAATATGCAGTTCAGTGCCACGCTTTACCACAACGGTCAATCCCTCCCTCTGTCCGCGCTGGTCGACTCGGGCGCAGACGAAAACATCATTGACGCTGGGGTAGTGTCCCACTACCACATTGCCACCGACGCCTTACCCATTCCCTGAGATGCCCAAGGCCTAAACGGGAAGTTGCTCTCGCAAATAACACGCCACACCACGCCTCTCCGCTTTCAACTCTCCGGGAATCATAGCGAGGAGATCCGTTTTCACGTCACTGATTCCCCCCATAACCCAATCGTTCTAGGCATGCCTTGGCTAAAGCTACACAACCCTGTAATAAATTGGCCAACGGGCTCAGTCACGAGCTGGAGTGCTCACTGTCACGCCTCTTGTCTCCGGTCGGCGCGGTCACCACTGGGGGCCACTGGTTCTTCCGTTCCCAACGAACCTGTTGACCTTTCGACTGTTCCTCCAATTTACCACGACCTAGAGGCTGTATTTAGCAAACAACAAGCTCTCTCCCTACCTCCTCATCGCCAGTACGACTGTGCTATAGACCTGCTCCCGGGAGCCCCGCTCCCCGCTAGCCGCCTGTTTAACCTCTCACGCCCAGAGAGAGAGTCTATGGAGAAGTACGTCCACGAGTCCCTGGCCTCGGGCATTATCACCCCCTCCTCCTCTCCTGTCGGCGCGGGCTTCTTTTTTGTGTCCAAGAAGGACCACTCCCTTCGCCCCTGTATTGACTACCGGGGTCTCAATAACATCACGGTTAAGAACAAGTACCCCCTGCCTTTGATTAACTCTGCTTTCGAACCCCTGCAAGGCGCCACCATTTTCTCGAAGTTGGATCTCAGAAATGCCTATCATCTGGTCCGCATCCGGGAGGGAGACGAATGGAAGACGGCCTTCAAGACCCCGCTCGGCCACTTCGAGTACAAGGTGATGCCTTTTGGGTTGACCAACGCCCCTGCTGTCTTCCAGGCCCTTGTCAATGACGTTCTCCATGATGTCCTGAACCGCTCGGTCTTTGTCTACCTGGACGACATTCTGATTTTCTCCCGCTCCATGGAGGAGCACATCCAGCATGTCCGCCGGGTCCTCCAGCGCCTACTAGAGAACAAGCTGTTCGTCAAGGCGGAGAAATGTGAGTTCCACGTCTCCTCCATCGGGTTCCTCGGCTACATCATCGAGGGCGGCAAGATCCGGGCGGACCCCGAGAAGATCAAGGCGGTGACCGACTGGCCCCGTCCCACCAACGTCAAGCAGCTCCAACGCTTCCTGGGGTTTACTAACTTCTACCGGCGTTTCGTCAGGGACTACAGCCGGGTCGCTGCACCCCTTACTCAACTCACCTCGCCTTCCGTGCCCTTCGTCTGGTCGGACAGAGTGGACTCCGCCTTCGCCGAGCTACGCCAGCGCTTCACCTCCGTGCCCATCCTCGTTCAGCCGGACACGTCCCGCCAGTTCGTGGTGGAGGTAGACGCCTCAAGTACCGGAGTGGGGGTGGTCCTTTCCCAATGCTCCGCTCTCGACCAGAGACTGCACCCCTGTGCCTTCTTTTCTCGCCGCCTGACCCCGGCAGAGGTCAATTACGATATCGGGAACCTGGAGCTCCTGGCAGTCAAACTGGCACTGGAGGAGTGGAGGCACTGGCTGGAGGGATCGGAGACCCCCTTCCTGGTCTGGTCTGACCACAAGAACCTCGCCTACGTCCAGACGGCCAAGCGCCTGAACTCCCGCCAGGCACGCTGGGCACTGTTCTTCACCAGGTTCAATTTCACCCTGACCTACAGGCCTGGCTCCAAGAACACCAAGCCAGACGCCCTCTCCAGGCAGTTCGTCCCAGAGGAGGGTTCCGCACACCCGGACACCATCCTTCCTTCTCCTGCCTGGTGGCCGCCGCCACCTGGGAGATCCAGTCTGTCGTCCGGGAGGCCCAGCGCGTCCAGCCTGATCCAGGTAACGGCCCACCTAACCGGCTTTTTGTCCCCGACCTTGTCCACTCCCAGGTGCTCCAGTGGGTCCACGCCTCCCGGTTCGCCTGTCATCCTGGGATCAACCGTACCCTGTCCCTGCTGAAGTGACACTTCTGGTGGGTCACCATGAGGGAGGACACCCGCGACTTCGTCCTTGCATGCACCGTCTGTGCCCGTGGAAAGGCTTCCCACCAACCACCAGCCGGGCTCCTCAGGCCGCTCCCTTTTCCCGGTCGGCCTTGGTCGCACGTCGCCCTAGACTTCGTCACCGGACTGCCTCCTTCACACGGTAACACTGTCATTCTCACCATCGTGGACCGGTTCTCAAAGGCCGTGCATTTTGTCGCTCTCCCCAAACCGCGGACCTGATGGTGCTCCACATCTTCCGTCTCCACGGGATCCCGGTGGACATCGTCTCCGACAGGGGCCCGCAGTTTATCTCCCAAGTATGGAAGGCTTTCTGCCGGTCCCTGGGGGCCACGGTCAGCCTCTCCTCCGGGTTCCACCCGCAGACCAACGGTCAATCGGAGCGGGCCAACCAGGACCTGGGATCCGCGCTCCGCTGCGTGACCACCCGGGACCCCTCCAGCTGGAGTACGTTCCTGCCGTGGATCGAGTACGCCCACAACTCGCTGTCCTCCGCGGCCACAGGTCAGTCTCCCTTTGAGTCCTCCCTGGGCTACCAACCCCCACTGTTCCCTGCACAGGAAGAGGAGATCGCCGTGCCTTCGGTGCAGGACCACCTTCGCCGCTGCAGGAGGATATGGGAGGACACCAGGGCCGCGCTGCTCCGCACCGCTGAGCAGAACCGTCACTTCACCGACCGCCACCGGACTCCGGCTCCCGACTACCAACCAGATCAGATGGTTTGGCTCTCGTCCCGAGACCTTCCACTCAAGTCCTTGTCCCGCAAACTCACCCCCCGTTTTGTTGGTCCGTATAAAATCCTGTCCGTTATCAACCCCTCGGTCGTTAAGCTCCAGCTCCCCGCTATCATGCGCATTCACCCCTCCTTCCATGTGTCGCAGCTGAAGCCGGTTCCCTCCAGTCCCCTGTCTCCTCCTGCTCCAGAGCCTCCTCCTCCGCTGATCATCGATGACCACCCGGCCTACATCGTCCGCCAGCTGCTGGACGTGCGTCCCCGTGGTCGTGGGTACCAATACCTCGTGGACTGGAGGGCTACGGCCAGAGGAGCGCAGTTGGGTCTCCCGAGGGATGATCCTGGACCCTGAGGTCGTCCGGGATTTCCATCGCCGTCACCCGGACAAGCCTGGGGGCCCGCCAGGAGGCGCCCGTCGAGGGGGGGGTCCTGTCACGATCGGAGCTTGAGTCTGCCAGATGAGGAGCAATCAGCGCGGCTGCAAGAGATCACCTCATCAAGCGTTCCCTACTTCAACTGGCAGATCCCGTCATCCGACGTTGCAGTGTTAAACTGCCTACCGAGGTATGACGACGCTACCCGAAGACCAGCTGTAACTACCCCTGTTTATGCTTTCCCTAACCTTCTGTTTCTTGTGCCCCAGGACTTTGCTCCAGCGCCCTTCCACCCTGACGTCTCGAGCCCCAGCGTCCTTCCACCCTGACGTCTCGAGCCAAGCAAAGAGGACTCCTGCTCGCTCTCAAGCGCAAGACCTGTGTCCTCTCTCTCTCGCTGCCGACAGCTGCACTGAAGTGCACCTGCTCTCATTCTTCTTCCCCCCAAGAACATTATAACCTCCGTGTTGTTCACATTCCTGTTTCACATTCCTGTTATACTCTGCTTGGTTGGGAAGAATAATTAAAGAACCCTAAAACCGCTCCATTCTCTCGTCCTGTGTTTTGCTATTGGGCTCCGCAAGAACCCCATCCTCACAGACACAACCCGCAAGTCTCTACGACAAAGATACACAAAGGGGGCGTGGCCTAAGGGGGTGTGGCCTAAGGATCACATAGACCAATGAAAGAGGATATCCCTACTGAGTACAATGACACAACCTGCAAGTCTCTACGACAAACGGTTAAAAAGATACAAAAAGGGGACATCAAGGGTTAATGCCCTGAGAGGTCATTGCTAGGTCAGCACAGAGCCGTATCATTGAGAGTTCAGACATTCCCATAGGACTGCGTTGTTATCGTGGAATGCGGAAGTAAAGCGCCTCAGGGGGGGTACGTAGTTCAAGTCTCAGCTCAACGCCATGCATTTTCATTGTTGCCGAGGCGGCGAGTAGGCACTCGCTGGTAAGTTTACTTGCATTTTCTTACATTTTAACGCATTAGCAGACCACTCATGTATGTAGTCAATAGTTGTATTTTATGTAGCAATCTTTAGTTAATGTTTATCATAAGTTAATAGCTTGTTAGATTCTAAATGCAGTTAGATAACGTTACCATACTGACGTTGTTAAAGTGAGCAACACTAGTTTCGATCGTATTCGTATTAGTATATCTGATTACAACCAAGAATCAAGAGGTTTATTTGTCACATCATACCAGGGCATACAGTGAAATGCGGGTGGCCATGCCCGCATTGATTGTGCAAAATACAATAATAAAATAGGCATAGAAAAAAATTAAATAGATCAAGACACGAGATCTGCATGGTAAAAAAAAAGACATGCTAGGTTCCTGAGAAACTGGTTCCTATATACACTTCTATACAATATACAATTTACAATGTTAACTCTTAATGTATCTAAACTATTATATTGTGTCATACATGAAGCTTACAGTGGGACAAGAACCTTTTTACATTTAGACTTACATCTTTACTGCAGCAGATTTACTGTATTGTAGTGTTACAGTAAAGATTTGCCATATTTACAGTATGGTACTGTTCTGCAGCATTTGGGAAGTGGGAAGCACTGTTATTGTACACTACAGTAATATACAATGTTAACTCTTAATGTATCTAAACTATACTATTGTGTCATACACGAAGCTTACAGTGGGACAAGAACTTGTTTACATTTTACATTTAGACTTACAGCTTTACTGCAGCAGATTTACTGTATTGTAGTGTTACAGTAAAGATTTGCCATATTTACAGTATGGTACTGTTCTGCAGCATTTGGGAAGTGGGAAGCACTGTTATTGTACACTACAGTAATATGCAATGTTAACTCTTAATGTATCTAAATATTGTTGGCCGTTTTCTATATCTCTATTCACTCAGTCTCTCTCTGCCTGCGCGAGGAGCGGGCTGTGCTCTTGCACACACACTCACTCACACACACACACACACGGGTGCTTCAGAATAGGGCTGGACGGTATGGTCTAAAATGTATATCACGGTATAATTTGAAGCATAGACTGTAACGGTATTTATCACGGTATATTCATTTATCTTAAAATATCTATATAAATGCTTTGAAGGGGTAAAACACTGGCAGCTATTACTGTACTCTTGTATTACTAGGACATTTTTCACATAGTACAGAGGTATTTTAAGAACATTTATTGTGCAAAACTGCAATAGAAAAATGCAAAACCTTTTCTCAAGTTACTTCCATCTCTGAAAAACACTTTTTTCATGAAATACAATAAAATCAAGCGGCAAAAAGTGAAAATAAAAACTACTGCAGGACAGGAGGTTTCTTTCCCTCAAACAACTCAAACACATTAAAACTCCAACATAACTTAACTTTAGTGTACATGTTTGACAACGTAGAGAGAGAGAGTGTGATGTAATAGGTTTGAGGTTAGAGCGTCCTAAGTTGCCGTAGTTGATGTCACACCAGGATGTCATTGTCAACACACACAGTTGGAAACGAGAGCAGCCCGATGGATAAAGCGATATAAAGAAACTAATAGCCAATAAATGTGAAGTTATCTTTGAACCTCTGTTGTCAAGCCTCGTCAATATAACCCCCCCCCCCCCCCCCCTTTCCTCACTAATGAAACTGGTGCCGCGGAGTCACGTTAGAATGTTAGCTTAGCGGCTAATGTTAGCCCGTTGCTGCGCTAAAGCAAGTTTCCTCTCAGCCTCCTTAGCCAAATTGAAATGCCCAAACTATATGGCAAGGTCCGTGAGCAAGTGGAGAAAAACTCACTATGCAACGACCACTGCAAACGTCGAGTGAATCGTCAAGTAACGTTAACGTCATTGCTACTGCTGTGACTAGCTGCTCTAGTCTACCGGTCACAAGGTATGAAGGTATAGTCAAAATCCATACCGTAGCGCAAATTCATACCGTTTATACCGTCCACCCCTACTTCAGAAATTTTTTCAAGTTGTATGCTACAGATAGCTCTGCTCTCTTCATGGCGGACAGAACGAAACGTTCAAAAGTCTGGGTCTATTTTACTAAAGTCAATGCTGACAACGCTCGTTGCCACAAGTGCAACAAGACATTTGCCAGTAATGTATAAGCGCTGGTACTTGTCAATGTGGCCGGCGGGGAGCTAACGTTATTAGCCTGAGCTCCGGTAGTTGAGTCTCTCGAGTAGAGTAATGGCCGACATTCCGGAAGTAAAAAAATGAATAAGAGCTTCCGATTGGTGGTAAGAACAGCAGAGGTGGGTGCAAGCGGTGTGACGTAATTGGCAGAATCAACTGTCAATCAAAATAGTATTCTATGACTCCGACTTCAGCATCATGAGCATTATAAAATAAAACACACATGGCATGGTGGAATACCATAAACATATTTCTTGATGTTTCCTTTTTTTAAGTAAGTAAAGAGGCCTATGTTCATATCAGTGAGCACAATTTGTAACACAAAAAGAGAGACGTGTAGCCTATTTATTTATTTAATATTTTATTTATTCATTTTATTATTATTATTTTATTTGTTGCCATGCAACTGTTTGTTTGAACTTTTGCTGTAAAACAGTAAAAAACTGTATATTTTTTTATCTTACATTTGTTGTTAATTATAAAAAGTCTATAATTCATTCATTCATTCATTCATACATTTAAAACATTTCTGCTGCTGTTGCTGCTGAAGAAATAATATTTATTTATATTTATATAATTATATAAAAGAATAATAAAGCAATGTCGATTCTGTTCTTAATTAATTGTATTTTTTTCTTGCAAAATAATCAAAAAGAACCGATAAGAGTACCGATAAAGTACCGAACCGTTAAGCAGTATCGATAAGAGTATATCGATAAAATCCTAACGATACCCATCCCTAGTAGAGACTGACATTTAATTCTACTAAAAATTAAAGATAAAGGAGAACTATCAGTGACTGCTGACGGACCTTTTTGTGGATTTTTTTTTTGATTGTATTCCATTTTTGCTTTGGCAATGTAAACATGTTTTCTTTTAATTGAATTGACTGCGTGTTGTCAGTTGCAATGTGACAGCTCTGTTTACACATCATTCCTATTCCCTTTTAATTGTACAGATATCCTTTTTGTTTTAATTGTATTGTTCCACTTTTGCTTTGGCAATGTAAACATGTTTTCTATGCCATATAATATTTTCTGTCATGTGCATATTGAATGGGTATTACTATTACTACTAATACTAGCCGAGAGTAGGTCAAACACAGTCAAACACAGTCAATTCAATTAAAAGAAAATATGTTTACATTGCCAAAGCAAAAGTGGAATACAATCAAAAAACAATTCCTCGGCTAGGTGGCAAATTAAAAAGTAGATCTTGGTTCAAAAAAGGTTGGGCACCCCTGAGCTAGAGCATCGGTTCTCAAACTAGGGGTCGCGACCCAAAGTGGGGTTGCGGGTAGGTGAAATATATATATATATATTTTAGGATTTAGGATAAATTGGCCGAAGTCGGCCTTCCTCCCACTTAACGCCCCTGCAAAAAGAAATATAACCCTCCCAGTAGAGATACCTATGGTAAAACACTTTAGATGCTTGGGAGTTGAAATATTTCCTACCATAAGCCAAACGGTGAAGCACAATTACATAAAAATCCAAAACAAAATCAAATACGACCTTGTCAAGTGGTCAAAACTTAAAAACTCAGTACAGGCACGGATATCAATAGTTAAGATGGACCTAGAATCAACTTCTTCAGCTCAATGCTACCGTTACCCCCTCCAAAGGGTTACTGGAAAGAATTACACTCCTCCACATACAAATTTATTTGGAATAACAAACCACCACGTATAAAAAGATCCACCGCACAGAGAAACAAAGCAGACGGTGGTATGGCATTTCCAGATTTCTACCACTATTTTAAGGCGTACACTTTAAGACCACTGACAACATGGTTTAATCCCCAAGCATCAGTATCCTGGAGAAATTTAGAAGAAAATATACATTTACATTTACATTTAGTCATTTAGCTGACGCTTTTATCCAAAGCGACTTACAAGTTCTGTACGACAAGCCATCAGGAAGAGCACAACTCTATCAGCTGAGTAACAATGTTCATCAAAGTGTTGAGTGCTACAGTGTAGGTTAGTTTATTAGGACAAGTGCATGACAGTATGGTTAGTTAGGGTTAGATTTTTTTTTTTTTTTTTTTTTAATTCAGATAATGGTTGAAGAAGTGCGTCTTTAGTCGACGGCGAAAGATTGGACGTGATATAGTATAGATATATAGATAGATATAGTAGCTCCATATAGGCTGAAGGACATAGTATACACCAAATTATCAATTAAGCAATGCGAACGGAAATTTGGCCCCATAATCACTCATGCGATCCGGATATGGCGTGAAACACAAAAAAAAGATTCTATCCCACATAAATGGCATAATCATACTCCCTTATTCAATAACAATGCACTCTTGATTGGAAAACAACCTATAAGATTCCCTAGATGGGAAAAGCAAGGCATACACTCATTAGGAGACGTTTTCAACAAACAGGGTTTTTGTAGTTTCGATGAAATACGCAAAAAATTTAATCTCACCAAGTCCACATATTATTTTTACGCACAGTTATTGGCATGTTTGAAGGCTCACGGTGTTCCATTAACGATACCAATTGCACACCACAGATACCACAAATTTTTCTATGAAAGAGAGACATCAAGAGGTTTTGTATCAGATTTGTATCATCAATTACTTACGGCCTCGTATGAAACCCTCCACCTAGACTCTATTTGGAGGAGGGATATACCAGACCTGGAAATAGATTTTGAGTGGCAAGAAGCCTGGGCAAATGTTCGACTTGCATCAAGGAACCCGGACCATCAACAAATCAATCTTAACTATATCCATAGGACATACTTGACTCCTATAAGACTGAACAGAATGGGTCTTAAACAAGACTCCAAATGCTCCTTATGTACAAATGGGGACGAGGGGACATTTATGCACATGTACTGGGACTGCCCACCAGTTAAAATATTCTGGAAAGAGGTGACCCAGCAATTATCAAATCTCTTAACTCTGAATATACCTGTACACCCCTCTGTATTACTGCTGAATGATGTTTTTGAGAATGCAGTACATCCACAGCTAAAGAGATTGGTTATCGGATATCACAGTGGCTAAAAAGCTGATAGCATCACGATGGTTCCAACCGGAAAAAATTTGCCGAAAGGTCTGGATTATTACATATCTCGATGTGATTTATCAAGAAATATCTACAGCTAGAATTTTGGGTCTCAATGAATCAAAAATGAAAATGTGGTTAGAAGTGGTGGAGATAATAAAAGCTAGCATATAATGGTAGTGTCTGGTTAGGAGCGTGGGATAATGGATGGATTATCCAATGGGGGGTCTGGGAGGGGGGGTACGAGCTAGAGCATATGTGTGTAGGGTATTAGATAGCAGGTATTGGGGGTATATCCTGTATAAGACATTTAACTATGGTGATTTCATTGGATGTGCACTGTTAATAATGCTTGTATATCTTATCGTGTGTTGTCATGTTTGTTTAAATGTTTGTTTAAAAAAAAATATATATATATGTATTTTTTTTTGTATATGTTCTGGCAACATATTTTGGCTAAATATGCCTTCTTTTATAAATGTGTATTGATAACATAGTATTGTAATTACATTTTCTAATAAATATGCATGATCAAGTTCAACAACGTGTGCTTTTATCTTTATTCCTTAATTCCACGTTGAAATTCCACGATACATTAAGTGTGGGGTCCCCAAAAAAAATCCTAAATAAAATGGGGTTGTAATGGGAAATATTAAAGGACTAAACGATGAGCCGTTTACAAATCATTCTGAGTCATTATTCATAATAATAAGAACGTTTATTTCACCGTGGCCACAAATGAAAGGACAGCCTACAGTCAGAGACAACATGTTAACACATTAGCGTCTGGCCATAGACTGACCCCGAGCGCTTGTTCAGACATATGTTAAATACACAGTTGTCAGTCATAACATAATATCAGATATGATGATGAAGGTAAACAAAAATGGTTCTCAGTCAGTGGGAACAACAACAAAGAAGTTATGGCTGGGGGGATGTCAGAGTGTTCTTAAAGAGACATACACACATTAACCAGTCAAGCTGGTCATACTGAAAGTCACGCTGTATAACATGATGTCTCAACACAGATCTATAAGAACATGATAATATATTCCACGACAATTCCCCCGTTTGATAATTAATCATAATCATTATCACTTCATAAAGACAACAAAAAATATTATCATCCTCAAACCAAAAATAACACAAATAATAAAAACTCAGCACAAACTATTTTTATTATCTAAAAAACAAAAGGTCCCCTGGATTGACCCTGTGTCACGTGCAAAAGAGAAGTTGCCATAACAGCCAACCATCATTAGTGTCTCTTTGCAAATGTCCAGACGGTGGTCGAAGGACTCAATAGTACAGTCCAGTCTCTGGTTTTGTCAAGGCCATATTTCTCCCACCACCAAGCTGAAAAATAGAATCACAAAAAAAACCAAATCTCGCCAAAAAGAGCATTTCCCATACAAACTTATTCAGTAGCGAAGAACAGATAACAGCAAGAAACAAAAACAAAATTTGCAGACTCTTCACAAAGAATGAAATATAATCTCAGGGAAGTCACACATAACCCAAGTTTACCATTGCAATGTACAGCATATTCAAAAACATCTTCATTCTGAACCAAGTTCAGTACATTATTACCTAATATCTCTTAGGATGATACCGTAATATCTGTATGTGTTTTGGTTCAAACTTGCCTCATTTATCATCTGTGACGAATCCCGGAATGGTCTCTCCTCCTTCCTCTGCCCGCAGTCCAAACACCCCCCTCTGCAGTCCATGTATGCCGTGGCTCGGTCCTGATGATCCTCCCCTCTGATGCAAGGAGCCTGTCCGGTGAATGGCTTAGACCTGCTGGAAACGGTCTCTAAGATCTTTATCTCTGGACCACTGCTCCTATCAGACTGGGGTCAGCTGTCGGTTGATGGTCTTAGCGTCCCATCAGCTGGGTGTATGCGTTCACTAGCCGATATGCCCTCTGCCTCCTAGTTCTGGAGCAGATTGGGACAGCTTACTTTCTCAGAAATCAGCTGTAGTCGGTTCCCCCACTCAGGCCCTTGGTTGTGGCCCTGATGGAACAGGCCTGCTAGAAACTGTCTCAGTGTCTATGCTGTAGCTGCAGAGTGGAGCTCTGGTTCAGTAGATTAGCTGGGCCAGCACTTGTCTCCCCATGCTAGAGCAGTGGGCCTCAGCTTCCTCTCTCAGTGGTCAGCTGGGCCAGCACATGTCAGTGGTCAGTGTCCTTTGCGCCCCATAGCTGAGTGTCCTCTTCTCGGGCAGAGACGAGGTACTTGGACCGGCACAGGAGACTGAAGAGAGACACGCCCAGCGAGAAACTCACAAAAGGAAAAGAGAGAGAGAAAGAAATAAAAATAAAAAGCTGTCCGGTAACATTTTACACACTAAAATAGTAAAAAAGGTGTCCACTCAGGTTTAAAGTTAGGACATTCTATACTATACCCTCAAGAGTCTCGTTGGCCAAAAAAAACAAACTATATATATATATATATATATATATATATATATATATATATATATATATATATATATATATATATATATATATATATATATATATATATATATAATATTGAAGCCCACACCCCACCCCTCTCATACATCTGGGACGTACCAATATTGAGAAAACTACAGAAAAACCACCAAAAACAATATCTTAATATACCCAAAACAAATAGCTCTGCATTTTGTTATGAGAGTTGGTTGTTAGTTGTCACAGACAAAACATGCTCCCTGTAGGCCATGCTAGAGAATCAAATAACAATCTCACAATGCAATGTCCCCTCTACAAATATATTTGCTTTTCCCCAAGACTTATCTAATTGCAGATTGCTATCAAACTGTATTTGATCATCAATATAATGCATTTGGGGCTATAAATCACGTTCTGGAGAATGCTGCAGAAAACGATAAAAACATACTTATACTTTAGACCGTATTCTAGTATGAATATGTGAATGAAAAAGTATAACGTTGCTACACCCTGAACAATAGATACTTGACGTTGAATGGGCCCCAGTAATGTCAATTTAGCCATACAATTTAAAAAAGTATAGCCCTGCAAAGAAGGGGAACTTCTCCATAGACAAATAGAGCTGGCGTGGGATGGTTTATTGTGAATATAAGCCTGGCGACCAAAGTGTTAAAGCGTGCAAAAAATAAAAATCTTTGCTCGTTATCCCATTTCTTTCCTCCAAATCATACAGTGCAGCAATGTTGCTTTGAAACGTTGCCAAACAGTTCAAAAGCCATCTCGACCCGTGTATGGTATCCCAGTAAAAAATAAAAATAAAATAAAAAATAAAACATGACAGTCTTAAAACCTGACAGCCTTGAATCTGTATATCAATATTATTATTATAATAGATTCACCCGAATCCCCTGGTAGATCCTAGACTCTAATCACTCCAGTACAGACCTATCTTCAAAAATGTGCCTGCATTATCCCACTGTCCCCCCTAGATGGTGGCAAACTCAGTCTAGAGTATTTTAGCTGACGTCACTCTCCCACTCTTAATCCGTTATCTCCTCGTGGCTCTGTGCAGCCATCTTGTCTTGGTGCAAATTTGTTGACCTTTCCTCTCATCTTATCTCATCCTCCTGCTCTCTCCTTGCGGCCATCTTGTCTCGCTCATAATCCAATGGCTACTATTTTTTATTTTTTTTTATCCACTTTTTCTCCCATTTTTTTCTATATTTTCTCCCATCCCAATTTCGTATCATCCAATTCAACCCTCCCCTGTCACGAACGCTGTTTCTTGCCTCCCACAAGCCGGCTGCAATGTGGACTAAGACATACATAGCACAAGTCCCCTCCGGTACTTGAGGTAACAGCAGTCGCATCTTTTCACCTGCGCAGCTCACGCTGCCCCCGACACTTCCTGATTCTACTGCGCAGGCGCACCAACCGACTTGTAGGAGTCGCTTGTTCACAACGCCCGATCCCCACCCTTCAGTTTCCCTCCCCGTAATACGGCCAATGTGTATTACTGCGGACGACCAGCTAAACTGAAAACAATGTGGAGAGCTGGATTCGAACACGCGAATCCTAGCGTCTCCACACTGGTGGCGAGTGCCTTGCCCACTACACCACCTAGCCGCCCTATGGCTACTCTTTCTTAGAAGAGCGTTTGTTTATATCGAATGATGTTCTAGCTAGGAACGTAAACATTCTCTCGCTGGCAGTGTGCTGCTCACAATCACCCTGCTCTACTGAATCCTCGTCACCTGCCTCCACCGTCAGCATGCACTTAGCTAGTAAGAGTTTTCTCTCCGAAGTCCGTGTTAGCCACAGCTCGCCAGCTAAACTCTTTACTTCTCCAATTCTGCTACTCTGGTCTACCACTTGAAACTCTAGCCTGCAACGCTTGTTGTTTCTGGGGTTTCTGATCTTAACCTCACATGTACCCAGAGGAATCACCCTAGTCTTATTATACATCACCAGCACTTTCTCAGTGTGTTCTAGCTGTGTGTCAGGGTTTAACAAATGCATGGGGATGACATTACAGGTGGCCCCACAGTCTATTTGGAAGTTAACTAGTGTTTCCCCCAACATCATCCCTGCAAAAAGCTGTTGGCCCTGCCTGTGGCTGTCTTTTAACTGATTAACATTTTCATCCTCTCTATTTACTTCCGTTATGCAGCAGAGGTCTTCCTCATAAGAATCACTATCACTGTGCTGTTCTGTTACTGCATGCACTTTCCTAGTTTTCTTGCTGCTCTCCTGTTTTGATTTGCATTTAGCCGCAAAGTGATTTTCTCTCCCACACTTTTTACACTTTTTCCCAAAAGCTGGGCATTTTTCCTTGTTCCTCTCATGTGTTTTCCCACAAAACATGCAGTCAACCTTGCTGTCTTTTTTCCACTCTTCTGACTGTTTTAGCGCATGTACCTCTTCTTTCCTGTGACAAAATGGCATCCAATGTAATAAAAAAAGTCAACCAACGAACTCGATTCTTGTACCGGATCTCCTCACTGGTAAACAAGAATACCCTGAAGACTCTAGCAGGAGCACTCATTCAAGGGTACTACGACTATGCTTGCACCTCATGGTACCAAAGCACCTCAAAGGCGCTAAAAACAAAAAAACAAAATTACAAACATCTCAAAACAAACTGGTCAGACTACTGCTTGACCTTACTCCTAGAACCCACCTCACCCCTGCCCACTTTGACAACCTAGGATGGCTTAGAGTAGACGACAGAGTACAGCAACTTGCAATGGGCCTGGTCTACAAGATACACTACACGACCAAGGTACCCATGTACATGACAAAATACTTCCCAAAGGTCAGTGAATACCACGATCACAACACCAGAGGGAGCTCCACAAATCATGTTAAACCCAGATTCGGCTCAAACAAGGGACTAAACACGTTTCGCAATTATGCCACATCAATGTGGAACGCCCTACCCAAAGCTGTAAAGGAATGTGAATCACTACCCACTTTCAAAAACACTCTCAAAAAACACCTAAGGGAGACTGCAACCCGAAACTGGCCCCTGTAAATGTCCGAACACAACCCCCTCCAATGTACAGTAAATTACCAAGTATGGTCTTGTCAATAAACCAATGTACAGTGTTGTTTGTACAGTTGTACAGTGTCCCCCACCCACCCACCCCTCCTACCCAACCCCCCCCCCCCACTCCTACCCAACCCCCCCCCCCCCCCCCCCCCACTCCTAACCAACCCCCCCCCCCACCCACCCAACCACCTCCAATGTACAGTCCCCACCTACCCAATCCGATGTACAGTTTCCACGCCTAATGTATATACTCTTTTCTTTCTGGACTCTTTTTGTATCACAAACAGTACTGTAATTGCAAATCTGGTATGTCATAAATGTATAGATGGAGCAGTACTGTCTATCTGTATGTCATGTATGTCATATATGTTACGATGAATTGAAAATGGGGGACCCTGATGTAAACAAGACGAAAGTCTTTCTCTGGTCTGCATCCCCTTAACAATTGTATGTATTGAGCTGTACTGTACTGTACCCATTCTGCAATCTGTTAATAAAGTTTTCATTCATTCATTCATTCATTCCACTGCCTGTCCTTGTTGCAGTGTCCTGCTATTAGCCCTTGACAGCTCAGAAGCTCTACATATTTTTCACCGCTCAAACGGCACTGTTTTTTTTGTTTGTCTAAAGATAACCCTCAGGTTTCAAAACAAAAACCGTGCCACTCTGCTGTTATTCAAAACACACTCCTACATCGCAACAATTTTTCTCTGTGTCTCATCTGGCCATAGCAACGACAGGCCCCGCCCCTCTCCTGGTTGTCATGTGCTGTCTCTGCCTGCTACCTAGCTTATCTTGTTGATGTTCTAAAGGAATGTCAACATTCAGCTCGCTGGCCGTGAGCTGCCAGCCACTAGACTGCTTCCTTCACCGTTCAAACCACCACCATCACCATGCACATTTCTGACCTGTCTATCACTCTTTTAATAACGACCAAAAGGCAGTGATTATAAGTGATTGTAGTCTGATTACTCAGAAGCATGTTTGAAAGTGAGAGGGCAAGGTTAGTTTTACATTGTTCCATGAGAACAAACACCATCATCTTAATGCTGGTTTTCAACACAGTTACATTTTTCAGGAACACTGTCTTTTCGTCTCAACCTGTTTTCTTATACAAACAAATTGTCAGATGCAACCAGGTTCATTCTTATTTTACTAGGTCAGCTGATGATGGACAGATTATGTTACCACGTCCAAAATCAAATGCTTTAAAGAGACTGTTGTTTATCGTGCCATCAATCATTGGAATAACTGCCCACTGAACATAAGAAATTGAATAGTAAAGTGTCTTTCAAATACCACCTGAGAATGCACTACTTAAATATGTGAGCAAAATATTCTGATGTTGATAATGATGTCTACAATGTTTTACTGTTTTTAGATTATCATTGTTAATTGTGATTGTCATATGTATCTCATGTTGTTATGTTTTGTGTCTTCTGTTGTCTTTCTATGTGGACCCCAGGAAGACTAGCTCGCCACTTAGGTGACAGCTAATGGGGATCCTTTTAAACAATAAACAACAACAATAAACAATATGACTTGCTGCCATAGTGAAGCGTCTCTTTATATCAGTCTATAAACCAAATATACATTGAAAAACTCTCCGATTCCCCCCCTTCGATTCTCTTCACCCCTCAGAATCATAAATCATTATTTGGTTTTTCAATTAATTATACCCAAAAATAGGCCCCCTCCTTCTGCTCCCATTATACCTGTCTCAATGTATAGCAAAAATGAACCCTTGGCCCATGATTGAATGAGTTTGAGACCCCTGGTCTATCCCTTTAAAAAAAAAACAATGTACTTTTACTTTTCAGTAGTTAAGTACACTCAAAAGTAGGATTTCTTGACACTTACTCATAAGTGTGTTTTTGGCCAGCTACCTTGTTAATTTGATTGTTTATTATAAAACAAACTGAAACTGGACACAAGCCCTCTGTCTGGCTTTTTGTGTCATCCTTATAACATGTACATGTATTATTAATGTACCTTGCGCCGCAGTACCATGTACAAAATGTTAATAAAGTGTGAGGAAACAAACTGGAAACCTAATAAATAAAAAGGCAGTGCCCATAATCAAATAAAGACCAAAATATACACTATCTCTATTGGAATGGAGACTTCAGCACAGGATAAACTAGGGATGGGCAAAAATAATCCAGATCGACCGATCACATGATGTACTCGAGTACTCGTGGAGGAAAACGCTGTACAAAATAAATTTATTTTCCGGTGTTTTTTAGACTTTTATTTTGAAGCCCACCGCTCCGTCTTTTCCGGTGTTTTAGACTTTTATTTTGAAGCCCACCGACCGGACCGGAAGTATTGTTGTGTGATTATCCTAGCAGAACCTATGCGCGGACCACTTGTCTCGCCCGGTTCTGTGTTTTTGAGCTAATGATAAAACAAATGTTGAGATTGTTGGTGTACAATAACTTTAGGTTAGTTTTAACGTTAACGTTAGATGCAGCTACTACAGGCAATCAACGATGAGGAGGAAGCGTCAAATCCGTATATACTAGAATAGTAAGCCCTGTGGTGCGTAGGCACGACTCGAAACTACCTGTTATAATAAATTAATACATGTTTAACTTGTCCCTGTGTCCAGTCCTTTGACCAGCCCCACCCGTTCATTGTAAACAATGATGCATGTAATTGTATTAACGCTATTCTGTGTTGTAGCTATGCTATACGTTGTATTTAGTTTGTTAGCTATTTAGCTAATGTTGTTCGCATTGAATGCGCATCAACGAACGCTAGATCTTTAATCTTTATTTAGCAGTCCAGTTTCTCCGGCAGTAGCGAGTAACTACTTGGGTCTAAAAACAGCTAACGGTACACTACACATAACGCTACTTGGTTCAAAAGAGCAACACTACTGAGAAATGTAGTTAAGCTATATGTGGCATTGCTATAGGCGAGCTCCCATGCTGTGCTCTGTAGTAAGGTACAATAACATCTGTACACACCCGCACATAGTTCTCCCTGTGATAGCACGCACATAATTCTCCCTTACATATCTGTAGATACTATATCTATACACCTGTACCTAGTGTCGTCTCTCTATGTGATACGTGCTCGTATCTCTGATCATATGCCTGTTTTATTTTCTACTGTTGTCCCATGCTCTACTGTTACCTTTCACTCTGACCCACTGCACTTCACCATTTCATCTACGCTCTGTTTGCCACATGTATTCCCACTGTACTGTATTTGTGCTGTACAATGATAACACATTCGACTCTAATATCACAGACATGTAGGATAGGTCTATGTATTGATCACAGACATGTAGGATAGGTCACAGACATGTAGGATAGTTCTATGTATTGATCACAGACATGTAGGATAGTTCTATGTATTGATCACCGACATGAGTGTTAATTTATGTAAAGAGAAATGTCCATCGTCACTAAGAACTCCTACAGAAATATTGATGAGTATTTTGGTGGCTGGTACAATGTGATGATGAGCAAAGACAGTCCAGCTTCTTAGTTCAATAACAAGATACTAAAATGATGTAAATTCACCCATGCCAATGTCAACACATACAAACTATGCCCTGTCATAACGTGCCTGCATGTAAACATGTGTGTGTCATATACTCTGCCTGCCATCATCATGTCCTTAGGTCGATGCCTTCCAGCCGTGCCCCCCAGCCAATGCGCTGCCGGCTCCCCCCCCCCCCCCGCGTGTAGCTTTATGCCAAGCAAGCAGTGCAAAAATTTACCGTAGTGGCATGCAGTAATGCGCCTTTCATTTTCCGCCGCCCAGCGCCCAGGTCGCGCGGAAATAGGCTGTCTATTGCCATTCTCTTTGACAAACTCTAACCTTAACCAGCTCCTTAACAACGCCTAAACTTAACCGTTCTAACCTTAACCAACTCCGAAACCATGCCTAACCTTAACCATAGAAATTATATTGCCATTCTCTTTGACAAACTCTAACCTTAACCAGCTCCTTAACAGCGCCTAAACTTAACCGTTCTAACCTTAACCAACTCCGAAACAATGCCTAACCTTAACCTTAACCTTAACCATGCCTAACCTTAACCGGCGAAATAACCTTAACCGGCGAAATAATACACGTTAAAAAAAAATCACGTTAAAAAATATTTTCGATGGGATTCGAACTCGCCAGCAAACAAGCCATAGGATCCACAGCCATGTGTCCTTGCCAATTGAGCTATTGGTAGATACTGAATAAGGGGCGGTGACTTATATATATTGAGCTCCGCTCAAGGCGGGATCTCATGCGCATGCGCGGGCACCTCGCGCGAGCACGCCGGCGCACGCACGCACCTGAGCGAGCACGCCGCCGCCGGTGCACGCACGGTAGCATTTGTCTGAAAAGAAGGGCGCTTTACCGCACTAGCGTGCGGTGACGAATGCGGAAGCATTTTTGCACTGCTTGCTTGGCATTAACGTACAGGCCCCCCCCCCCCCCCCCCGCCTCGCAACTCTGTTTTCTTCTGTCTCGGGATGCTCTGCCCAACGGAGGCTGTGAGAAAAGTCCTCACCAGGGCTAACTGTGACTGCCCGACCGTCCAATCTCCTCGTAACAAGGCAGTTGTCGTGGAGGGAGGGCCGATAACGCACCCGGGAACCTGCAGACGGGAAAGCACCGCCGTGGGGGAAGAGAAATAAAACAAAGTGTCAGGTTGTTTAACAGACAAAAACAAAACAAAACAAAAATAAAATATGTAGTAAACAAAAAATAGTTTCCTCTAATCACTTGGGGAAAAAAGCTCTGTGAACAGCGTACTAACAACGCCCCTATCCTATTTCTTTTCAGAAAAACTGCAGTTTGACCAGATAGGTGGTAGAAACTAATCATACAACACAGCACCTGTCTCCTCTCTCTTGGTATTCCCCACGCACGGCCTCACTTCCCGCCTCCTTGTGAAAGAAAAACAACCCAAAAAAAAACAGAATCAGTGCCTAAAAGATAACCCACGCCTAAATATCGGGGCTATTGCATGAACTAAAGTAATTCCCACCATACCCACAGTACCCTTTGCTCACGCCTATAATATCGGATACAAATGTAATTCCCGCCTAATTATCGGAACGTACCTTTTAATTCCAAGTGTTCAGAGGAAAACAAAACAAGAGGGTAACACACAAAAAGAAAAACAACCTGCATGTTTTAGTGTTCGTCCCCCGCCCTGGACCCAGAGACTCAACAACTCTAAAAATACTATGTTCTAGTGTTAGACACCATCTAGACCCAGAACCCCAACATAACTTCAAACTCCCACACGCATCCCCATGGGTTTACCTGCCAGAGTTGACAAGACAGTCGGTAGACAGGCGTCCCCCTTCTCCTTGATTTTCCCGGAGGATTGAGGCAAGGGATATTATTTCTCCCCTGGATTGCTCGTCGGCAATCACCACTCTGTGTCATTCGCTGTCTGGTCAATCTAGACACCCTAATCTAATCGTAACATAACTACTCTATAGATGCAAAGCAAAAACGCTTTAAACAGAATGCCAACAGCTCACCGAATGTTCCCCACGCGTTCCCAAGGTTCAAGCCGGAGGTGACAGCCAAACGGACGGCGCAGACTGTCCTCTCCCCCCCCCCAGTGCGCGGAGGAGTTTGAGACAGGGCAGCGCTTCCCTGGAATCCCAAGATTCACCCTGTCTGCAGAGTCCGTCCCGCGGCCACCTCGACACCCATCGCTTTAAAATCTAATAAACTAGTTAAAAAAAAAATCCCATAATTGCACTCGTCGCCATCTGTAATGGGAAATATTAAAGGACTAAACGATGAGCCGTTTACAAATCATTCTGAGTCATTATTAATAATAATAAGAAAGTTTATTTCACCGTGGCCACAAATGAAAGGACAGCCTACAGTCAGAGACAACATGTTAACACATTAGCGTCTGGCCATAGACTGACCCCGAGCGCTTGTTCAGACATATGTTAAATACACAGTTGTCAGTCATAACATAATATCAGATATGATGATGAAGGTAAACAAAAATGGTTCTCAGTCAGTGGGAACAACAACAAAGAAGTTATGGCTGGGGGGATGTCAGAGTGTTCTTAAAGAGAAGCCGCCACCACCAGCTCCTCCCTGGTCTCCTCCTTAACCAGCCACTACGAGGCCAGCGCCCACGTCGCCAGCTCCACTCACGAGACCCGTGTCATCACAGGAGGAGGAGGGGTTGGCGGAGGAGGCGGTCCCAACAGCATATCGGACATCATCTCGCTAGACTGAGCACAGGATACGCCAGACTGCCGCTAGATCCGGGGACTTTGGCAGTACTTGCCAGCACGCCTACTTTTGGGGGGAAACACGAATGCCGTTCCTGTTGACCGCTATTGTATTTGGTCAGCAGGATGCTTTGAACGTTTGTTTTCTTACACCAAGCAATTACTTTTCAACACTGGCCATCGTGGAGCGTTCACGCTATCCAAGTTGTGGTATTTCCCCCATTCAACTGCAGTTTTCCCCATTTCCCTCCCTGGACATATAACATTACATTTATGAATCTCTGGGTGACTTAAAACGACGAGGTAATAGATTGTATGGAGCTTGATAAGTCTGTTGGCTCCCCAACCTCCCCCTGTCCCCTTGTTTACTGTCCCAAGTTTTCCCCCCTAAAAGAGGCGTGGCCAGATCACCATGCTGATCTGATGACACCATGCTGTGCTGATGACACCATGCTGGCCTGATGTGTACAGACTAAGATAAGATATTCCTTTATTGATCCCCTTGGGGAAATTCAGGCATCATAGCAGCATGGGGGGAGGGGGGTACAGGTAGTAAAAAAACAACACAGGCAGTGTAAACAATTTGGTCAATTTGGTCAATATAATTTACTATCTAACTAGCTGAAGAAAATATTCACATTATTCACAGTGTCACATAAGGTGCAGTATGCATAAGGTAGTGTTATAATTCACTATCTACTGAGTATACATTATTCACAGTATCACAGTAGCCACTGAAATATACATTATTCACAGTATCACAGTATCCACATAAGGTGCAGTAAGCCTAAGGTAGTGTAGGTTGTCCTCCTTGGGTTCCTATAAGTCCCAGGTCAATGTCTGGTAGCAGTCGCTGCCCCCTGTTGTGGAGCCTGGAAGCTGCTAGTCGCTGCCCACTGTTGTGGAGCCTGATGGCCGCTGGTATGAAGGACTGTCCGAGGCGGTTAGTTGAGTGTCGGGGGGGGATGAGTCTGTGGCTGAACGAGCTTCTCATCTTGACTAGCTCGTCATAGAGGGGGTGGTAGGGGTTCTCCATGATGGCAGCCAGCTTCCTTATCATCCTCCTCTCTGCCATCACCTCAAGTCTAGGTAGCTCGACTCCCACCACGGAGCTAGCCTTCCTCACCAGCTTGTTGAGCTTGTTGGTGTCCCTTGAGTTGATGTAGCCTCCCCAGCATGCCACAGCATAGAAGAGGATGCTGGCCACTACAGACTGGTAAAAAGACTGCAGCAGTCTGTTGCACACATTGGAGGACCTGAGTCTCCTCAGGAAGAACAGCCTGCTCTGTCCCTTCCTGTAGAGGGCCTCTGTGTTATCCGACCAGTCCAGTTTATTGTTCAGGTGTACCCCAAGGAACTTATATGAGTCCACCATCTCCACATCCACCCCTCGGATGGGATGCTCTGCCCAACGGAGGCTGTGAGAAAAGTCCTCACCAGGGCTAACTGTGACTGCCCGACCGTCCAATCTCCTCGTAACAAGGCAGTTGTCGTGGAGGGAGGGCCGATAACGCACCCGGGAACCTGCAGACGGGAAAGCACCGCCGTGGGGGAAGAGAAATAAAACAAAGTGTCAGGTTGTTTAACAGACAAAAACAAAACAAAACAAAAATAAAATATGTAGTAAACAAAAAATAGTTTCCTCTAATCACTTGGGGAAAAAAGCTCTGTGAACAGCGTACTAACAACGCCCCTATCCTATTTCTTTTCAGAAAAACTGCAGTTTGACCAGATAGGTGGTAGAAACTAATCATACAACACAGCACCTGTCTCCTCTCTCTTGGTATTCCCCACGCACGGCCTCACTTCCCGCCTCCTTGTGAAAGAAAAACAACCCAAAAAAAACCAGAATCAGTGCCTAAAAGATAACCCACGCCTAAATATCGGGACTATTGCATGAACTAAAGTAATTCCCACCATACCCACAGTACCCTTTGCTCACGCCTATAATATCGGATACAAATGTAATTCCCGCCTAATTATCGGAACGTACCTTTTAATTCCAAGTGTTCAGAGGAAAACAAAACAAGAGGGTAACACACAAAAAGAAAAACAACCTGCATGTTTTAGTGTTCGTCCCCCGCCCTGGACCCAGAGACTCAACAACTCTAAAAATACTATGTTCTAGTGTTAGACACCATCTAGACCCAGAACCCCAACATAACTTCAAACTCCCACACGCATCCCCATGGGTTTACCTGCCAGAGTTGACAAGACAGTCGGTAGACAGGCGTCCCCCTTCTCCTTGATTTTCCCGGAGGATTGAGGCAAGGGATATTATTTCTCCCCTGGATTGCTCGTCGGCAATCACCACTCTGTGTCATTCGCTGTCTGGTCAATCTAGACACCCTAATCTAATCGTAACATAACTACTCTATAGATGCAAAGCAAAAACGCTTTAAACAGAATGCCAACAGCTCACCGAATGTTCCCCACGCGTTCCCAAGGTTCAAGCCGGAGGTGACAGCCAAACGGACGGCGCAGACTGTCCTCTCCCCCCCCCCAGTGCGCGGAGGAGTTTGAGACAGGGCAGCGCTTCCCTGGAATCCCAAGATTCACCCTGTCTGCAGAGTCCGTCCTGCGGCCACCTCGACACCCATCGCTTTAAAATCTAATAAACTAGTTAAAAAAAAAATCCCATAATTGCACTCGTCGCCATCTGTAATGGGAAATATTAAAGGACTAAACGATGAGCCGTTTACAAATCATTCTGAGTCATTATTAATAATAATAAGAAAGTTTATTTCACCGTGGCCACAAATGAAAGGACAGCCTACAGTCAGAGACAACATGTTAACACATTAGCGTCTGGCCATAGACTGACCCCGAGCGCTTGTTCAGACATATGTTAAATACACAGTTGTCAGTCATAACATAATATCAGATATGATGATGAAGGTAAACAAAAATGGTTCTCAGTCAGTGGGAACAACAACAAAGAAGTTATGGCTGGGGGGATGTCAGAGTGTTCTTAAAGAGAAGCCGCCACCACCAGCTCCTCCCTGGTCTCCTCCTTAACCAGCCACTACGAGGCCAGCGCCCACGTCGCCAGCTCCACTCACGAGACCCGTGTCATCACAGGAGGAGGAGGGGTTGGCGGAGGAGGCGGTCCCAACAGCATATCGGACATCATCTCGCTAGACTGAGCACAGGATACGCCAGACTGCCGCTAGATCCGGGGACTTTGGCAGTACTTGCCAGCACGCCTACTTTTGGGGGGAAACACGAATGCCGTTCCTGTTGACCGCTATTGTATTTGGTCAGCAGGATGCTTTGAACGTTTGTTTTCTTACACCAAGCAATTACTTTTCAACACTGGCCATCGTGGAGCGTTCACGCTATCCAAGTTGTGGTATTTCCCCCATTCAACTGCAGTTTTCCCCATTTCCCTCCCTGGACATATAACATTACATTTATGAATCTCTGGGTGACTTAAAACGACGAGGTAATAGATTGTATGGAGCTTGATAAGTCTGTTGGCTCCCCAACCTCCCCCTGTCCCCTTGTTTACTGTCCCAAGTTTTCCCCCCTAAAAGAGGCGTGGCCAGATCACCATGCTGATCTGATGACACCATGCTGTGCTGATGACACCATGCTGGCCTGATGTGTACAGACTAAGATAAGATATTCCTTTATTGATCCCCTTGGGGAAATTCAGGCATCATAGCAGCATGGGGGGAGGGGGGTACAGGTAGTAAAAAAACAACACAGGCAGTGTAAACAATTTGGTCAATTTGGTCAATATAATTTACTATCTAACTAGCTGAAGAAAATATTCACATTATTCACAGTGTCACATAAGGTGCAGTATGCATAAGGTAGTGTTATAATTCACTATCTACTGAGTATACATTATTCACAGTATCACAGTAGCCACTGAAATATACATTATTCACAGTATCACAGTATCCACATAAGGTGCAGTAAGCCTAAGGTAGTGTAGGTTGTCCTCCTTGGGTTCCTATAAGTCCCAGGTCAATGTCTGGTAGCAGTCGCTGCCCCCTGTTGTGGAGCCTGGAAGCTGCTAGTCGCTGCCCACTGTTGTGGAGCCTGATGGCCGCTGGTATGAAGGACTGTCCGAGGCGGTTAGTTGAGTGTCGGGGGGGAATGAGTCTGTGGCTGAACGAGCTTCTCATCTTGACTAGCTCGTCATAGAGGGGGTGGTAGGGGTTCTCCATGATGGCAGCCAGCTTCCTTATCATCCTCCTCTCTGCCATCACCTCAAGTCTAGGTAGCTCGACTCCCACCACGGAGCTAGCCTTCCTCACCAGCTTGTTGAGCTTGTTGGTGTCCCTTGAGTTGATGTAGCCTCCCCAGCATGCCACAGCATAGAAGAGGATGCTGGCCACTACAGACTGGTAAAAAGACTGCAGCAGTCTGTTGCACACATTGGAGGACCTGAGTCTCCTCAGGAAGAACAGCCTGCTCTGTCCCTTCCTGTAGAGGGCCTCTGTGTTATCCGACCAGTCCAGTTTATTGTTCAGGTGTACCCCAAGGAACTTATATGAGTCCACCATCTCCACATCCACCCCTCGGATGGAGATGGGAATCGGGGGGGGCCTCTTCTTGCCCCTCCGAAAGTCCACCACCAGCTGGCCACATCTCCAACAGCAGACCTTCACGAATGTCTCTGCTCTTCAGCCCTTCAGTGATCTGAAGATCACCGGTGAAAGAAGACTGTTCTTCTGGACACGTGCAGCTCTTAACAAACTCCTCGCTTTTCACCTCACCTCTAGACAGGAGGCTGGCGAGGTGGAAGCCACGAGCGATAAAGTTTGGACTTGCCATGACGACTCTGTTCCCCGAGCTTGGCCTCTTCATACGTCTCATGAGAGATTGGGACTGTTTTTTTTTTTTTATTATTATTATTTTTATATACTGTACTTCTTGTTGGCTTTGACTGGCCTTCTCTTTCCCTTTTTAATTGGACAAATCGAGACGTGGAAGGCGAACAAGCATTTTTGATTGGTCGTACCGGCTGCCTGTCAGTACCGTGACAGGGGAGCGTCATGAGGCAGCTCACTGTAGTTCTACTAACTGATTTAACAAAGTGTATTTATGTTTCTCTCAAATTCAGTCACAGCAATAATAGTTTATTAAATTACTGTTCATCTTTACGAGGTTTTAAGAATAGGAGTGTCCCCATGTCAAGTTTTTTTGGTCTCCCACAGTCTGGTGAAATGGTCAGATAGTACATTATGTCATCTCACCTACCGAGCCACACCTACTGCTCTAGCCAAGAAGTCAGAGTTCACATGCTAAACCTGTTCGTCAGACGGCGGCCAGTGCTGCTCAGACTTGAGCAAGGGAAGGTACTGTAGACACGGATCATCTCAGAAAGACTTAGGGCCCTTTCTCACTCACTCTATTCGTTTCTATTTCGTTCCGTTCTGCCCGTTCCGAGATCTGATCCGAACTCTCTCCCCCCTCTAGTTTGTGTACACACTTCAGTCTGGGTGCGCTCTGGGTTTTGTTTACGGTTTGCGTTTTGAGCTTGTAAGCTTGCCGTAGTCGATGATGTCACGCTCGAAATGTAAACACAGGAAGTGTGTTAACACGGAGACTGGAGAATGGATGTTGATATAAAGAAACAAATAACTAATAAATATGAAGTTATATTTGAACCTCTGTTGTCAAGCCTTGTCAATATAACCCACCCCCCTTTTCTCACGAATGGAACTCTGTTGTAGAGTCCGCTTTTGATCATTTTGCAGCGTTAACAATAACGCTAAGCTAACGGCTACCGCTAGTTAGCTTTATAACCTTTTACTAGTAACATTGCTCGCATCGATTATATTGAATGTCATTGATCTACTGGTCGACCGAAAATGTAAACGGGAATGTCTTAACACGACTGCGGACTCTGGATGTTGATATAAAATGAACAAATTGCCAATAAATATGAAGTTATATTTGAACCTCTGTTGTCAAGCCTTGTCAATATAACCCACCCCATTTTATCACGAATGGATGGTGTTGTAGAGTCCGCTTTTGAGCGTTTTGAGAGATCTACTGGTCGACCACGGCCGACTGGTTGGGCACCACTGGTCTAATAGAAATAAATGCATTCGAACAAGAAAGTATAGTATACAGCAATGGCTAACGGCTAAACGCTAGTTAGCTAGCCTGTTCAGAAGCTAACATTATCCCATCGCTTGTGGCAATTATATTGCATGTCATTGATCTACTGGTCGACCACGGCCGACTGGTTGGGCACCACTGGTCTATAGAAATAAATGCATTGAACAATGTATAGACATAGCAATGGCAAACAAAATTGCCAGGCCTAACCGCCCCCACTCAGCGCGCACCTGAGACCACCTATTTCAGCGGTCCAGGTTCAGCGCCCCCGGGGACGAATTAGCGGGGGGCGGGGACGGGGGACAGCGTTCTCACTCAGACAGACACACCCTTTTCTGATGCGAGCCGGCTCTGATTCGACACAGAGCAGTGAGTGGGAAACCACCCTTAGTTTAGGGCCTCAGAACAATGACAGATTACAAAGGCACCTCCCTCAAACTGAACAGTGACATCTCCTTAGCAAATGATCTCAATACCTTCTATGCGAGGTTTGAGGCTGTGAATAACAACACCAGCCTACAAGCCACGGCAATGGGGGGGGGGGTCTGCTGATGGAGACTCAGTGTTCAGGGTAACAGAGCATGAGGTGAGGCGGACCTTTAAAAAAGTGAATATCAGGAAGGCAGCAGGACCGGACGGCATCCCCGGCCGCGTCCTAAAAGTCTGTGCCGACCAACTGGCCCCGGTATTCACTGACATCTTTAACCTGTCCTTAGAACAGGCTGTCATCCCCACCTGTCTGAAGAAGTCCACCATCATCCCTGTACCCAAAAAATCTACGCCCGCTTGCCTCAACGACTACCGCCCTGTAGCTCTCACCTCCATAGCCATGAAGTGCTTTGAGAAGCTAGTGAAGGGCTACATCTGTTCCTCTCTCCCCATCAACCTGGACCCCCTGCCATTTGCATACCGCCCTAACAGGTCCACGGAGGACGCCATAGCCCATGTGCTGCACACAGCAGCATCACACCTGGACAAGAGGCAGGGGAACTATGTGAGAATGCTGTTCATCGACTACAGCTCAGCATTCAATACCATAGTCCCCTCCAAACTCATAGCCAAGCTCAGGGACCTGGGCTTGAACTATGACCTCTGCCAGTGGGTCTTGGACTTCCTGACGGGCAGACCCCAGGTGGTAAGAGCAGGCAACTGCACCTCCTCATCCATCACGCTCAACATAGGGGCCCCCCAGGGCTGTGTTCTGAGCCCCCTCCTCTACTCCCTGTACACACATGACTGCGTGGCACAGCGGAACAACAACACAATCATCAAATTTGCTGATGACACAGTAGTGGTGGGCCTGATCTCTGCCAACGACGAGAGGGCCTACCTGGAAGAGGTAGAGAATCTGTCACAGTGGTGTCAGGAGAACTGCCTCTCCCTGAACGTCAGCAAGACAAAGGAGATGATTGTGGACTTCAGGAGGTCAGGGGTCAAGGACTACAGCCCCCTCAGCATCGACGGGGCACCGGTTGAGAGAGTGAACAGTTTCAAGTACCTCGGAGCCCACAATTCCGAGGACTTGACATGGACCACACACATTGACAGTGTTGTGAAGAAGGCACGACAACGCCTCTACTTCCTCAGGCGCCTAAGGAAGTTCCAAGTCAGTCAGAAGATCCTTAAGAACTTCTACTCATGTACAATAGAGAGCATCCTGACTGGCAACATCACCTCCTGGTTTGGGAATAGCACTGCACAAGACCGTAGCAGACTACAAAGAGTGACACGTTCAGCCGAACGCACAATTGGAGGGGGGCTTCCCACCCTCCAGAACATTTACAACAAGCGGTGCAGGGGTAAGGCTAAGAGAATCATCAAGGACTCCAGCCACCCAAACAACTGCCTCTTTGAACTGCTGCGGTCAGGAAAGCGATACCAGAGTCTTAAGGCGAGCACAGAAAGACTCAGAAGAAGCTTCTATCCCCAGGCCATCAGGCTGCTCAACGAACAATAAACACTATGCAACAACCATCAAATGCACACAGCACACACACCCACACGCACACACTCACTTAAACAAACATCACACTGCAGCACCCACTCTCCATACTTTAGATCACCTAAACACACTTTACACTTTATATTTATTGGTAAAGGATTTGCACTACAACTCGTACACCTTACTGTAAAATGTACCTAAATTGTACCTCATCCCATTTCTGCTCTGCACTATATAGTATTGTATATTAGTACATTGCATAGTATATTGTATATTGTATGGTAACTCAGTTACTTCTATTCTGCATCGATCATTGTACATATGTCTATACTGAACACTGTGACCCTCTATTTTTACTTCTATTTTACATGCTATACTATTTTATTTCATACTTATCTTGTCTAGCACAGTCTCTGGAGCGTAACAGTAAGAAGCATTTTGTATAAAAGTATTCTGTACTCCTGTATGACAACTATTAAAGAAACTTGAAACTTGAAGATGTTTAATTATTTTATGTTTTATTAAGAAGTCTTTCTACAATGATTTGTGTGCTCTAGTACTTTCCTTTTTGATCATCCTGTTTTTATTTGTGCTTTTTAGATCCCATAGCCCAGAAAGACATTGGCGAGGACCTGTAAAGTTAAAGGTCAGGGTTATGGTTCCTACATGATGGACCTGTAAGGTAAAGGTCAGAGTTTGTTTAAGGTTAGGGTTCCTACATGATGGATCTGTGAAGGTTAGATCTACATGATAAACAATAAATAATAAACAACTTTTAATGAATTTCCCATGGCCATTTTCGTTTTTGAGGACTGCATACTTTTTTTGCAAACCAAAATACTATACTTTACACTTATAGTACGCCATTTGTACTCTTGAGCCAATCAAACTGCTGCAGTGCTGCCACAGTTCATGACTTTCTCCAGGCTTTATTGTTTGTGGTCAGAGGTGTGGTTCCCCAGGTGTAGATTAAAGGAAGTACCTACATTCACTTAAAACGACACTCCAACATTATGGGAAATGCGCTTCCATTCTTCTCCAGAGTCGGACAAGAAGATGGATACCTATTTCCTCTAAGTTCAGTAGAAAGCTATCCGGCTGCAAGATAGCCTAGCTTAGAATAAATTACTAGAAGCAGATACGGACCACTATCTGATTAATTTGTGCTAAGCTATGTTAGCTTGCAGCCGGATAGCTTTCTACTGAGAGGAAATTGGTATCCATCTTCTTGTCCGACTGGAGAAAGTGGTTTTCCCATAATGTTGGCATGTTCCTTTTAAGGTGGGGTAGGGAATGAGCAACAGTGAACTGATCTGAAATCAGATCAAGCTCTGAATCACTTAAGTCCAGGTAGCGGCAGCTTCCAGCTGGATCGTTTTCTTTTTAATTAATAAAAGCTATTTCCCAGTCTCTTGACTAGAATACGGTTTTCTTCTATGTGTGTATTTGTCAGCGAGGTACATGATGGTGGTGTTAGTTATTGATGTGACCCTGGGAACATCGCTTGGAAGGCTCAAAACAATCTGATTGTCCCAGGAATCCTGAATCTCACCAACCAGACAATCACAGAGACTGGTGTGTTTGATTTATTGTTGAGAATTTCAACAAATATTACCAAAATGTTTTTATTTTTAAAAAAAATTTAAGTGCCTACCTCACCCCTAATATGACATATTCCACAGGCCTGATACTGCTGGTAAGATTTTCTATCCTACATCTATTTTATGTGAACCTCAAAACAAGTTAGGTGCGTTTTTGCTTTCCCCCCCACAAGATAATTGATTAATGCATTTGCACATCTGCAATTTATCATTCAAAACTGGTCGATTTCCGAATAAAATGAAAATAGCTAAAGTCATACCTCTGTTCAAGACTGGAGATAAACACCACTTCACAAATTATAGGCCTGTTTCTCTACTTCCTCAGTTTTCAAAAATATTAGAAAAACTCTTCAACAACAGATTAGATAAATTCATTGATAAACATAATTTACTCACCGATAGCCAGTATGGATTCAGAACACACCGGTCAACATCACTAGCGTTAATAGAACTCATTGAAAAAATCACAAATTCCATAGATCAAAAAAAACATGTAGCTGGAGTATTCATTGACCTAAAAAAAGCATTTGATACTATTAATCATGATATATTAATCAGGAAATTGGAGAGATATGGGATCAGGGGGTAGTATTGGACTGGGTAAGAAGCTATCTAAATAAAAGACAACAATTTGTGACGATGAGAGATTATAAATCTGAATGTTTAGACATTGCTTGTGGTGTCCCCCAGGGGTCAGTGTTGGGTCCAAAACTGTTTATCTTGTACATTAACGAGATATGTAAAGTATCCAATATATTTAAATGTATTTTATTTGCGGATGACACTAATCTTTTTTTTTTCTGGTGAGAATGTCCAGCAGCTTTTAGAGGTCATCACATCTGAAATGAAGAAATTGAAGGAATGGTTTGATAGAAACAAATTATCATTGAACTTGAGCAAAACTAAAATTATGTTGTTTGGAAACTGTAGATTGGATACTCAGGTACAAGTTAAAATAAATGATGTGATTATTGAAAGAGTTTATGAAAATAAATTCCTAGGTGTAATAATAGACCATAAAATCTGTTGGAAACCTCACATAAAACATGTCCAATCTAAACTCTCACGAAGCATTTCAGTCATGAGTAAAGTAAAGCACATCCTGGATAGAAAATCACTCTACATTCTCTACTGTTCACTAGTTTTACCATATTTAAATTACTGTGCTGAAGTCTGGGGAAACAATTATAAGTCTACACTACAACCACTTTTTATACTCCAAAAAAGGGCCATAAGGATAGTTCACATTGCAGGTTATCGTGATCACACTAACATATTGTTTCTGGAGTCAAAGACATTGAAGTTAAATGATCTTGTGGAATTTAAAACGGCACAATTAATGTATAAAGCAAAAAGTCATGCACTTCCAAGAAACATTCAAGAATTGTTCTTTGATAGGGAGGGGGGTTATAATCTGAGGGGAGAACACAATTTAAAGGTGCTAAACGTACGCACTACCATGAGAAAACACTGCATCTCAATATGTGGAGTGAAACTGTGGAACAGTCTAAATGTGGTGCTAAAGCAATGTCCAAACATGAGACAATTCAAACTGATGTATAAGGAAATTATGTTCACAAGGTACAGGGATGAAGAAGGGACTTGATATTCACGGGTGTTTACATTTTTATTTTGTTTTCTATTTTATTTTATACATATATAGTTTTTGTTTTTTGTTTTGCATATATATATATATATATATATTTTTTTTTTATGTTTAAAATAGTACTCATTTGAGTAGTGGAAAAGGGGTAGGATTAAATAAGTGTATACTTCTTCCTACTCCTTTTCGAACATGCAGATTGAGTTGTTTTTCTTTTTTGTTATTGTTTGTTGTATTCATTGCATGTTCGAAATAAAGACTTCAAATCAAATCAAAAATCAAATATGTTGTGCACTCCCACGTGGAATGCACCCGATTGGATAAATTATATGCTGATGTTCTAGGGTGACATCTAGTGGCTGAATGTTATCTATAGTACCACCTTTAAACCAGTACATTTTTACATTTTGTATTATTTGTTCAAATGCAAACTGATTGGGGAATATGGATCCATCTGCTCATTTATGCCGTAGTAGCAAGAAAGGATTCGGACTAGAGTCTGGATTCTCTTATATTTTACATTGCAGGGCTGTACACATGGCTGTTTCAGTCCATGTTGGACTTTCCTTAGTGCAGAATGAGGCCTTCATGATGAGTCATTATGATGTAGGTTTCTCTACAGGTGCAACTAGTCTGTGATCTAGGGCTTGATTGACACATGAAGCCTTTTAACAGCAGGTCAGTTCATTACAAACACATAAGAGTAATAATATATATATATACAGATGTTAGCTTTTACGCTGGGAATGGGAGCCTCTGGTATAGAAAGACAATGAGATGGGAGTCACAGAAAACAGGTCCGTCATTCTTCATTTAAGCCCTTGGGTGCAGTGAAGATATTTTGCATTCACATTGGATTCAAATCGGATGCTCATTTCCAACACGATTAGGACTCATCACATCAATGTCAGAGATTGAATCAATGCTGTCTGCAAAGTTTTGCAACAGATGATTTAGAATCTGTTCAACAGCTGATTTACATGGTTTGTCCCATTTTACTGCGTACAGCCCTGCAATGTAAAATATAGAAATGTTTAAATCCAGACTGATCAATGAATGATTTTTTTTTGATCCACTTTTTCTCCCATTTTTCTATATTTTCTCCCATCCCAATTTCGTATATCATCCAATTCAACCCTCCCCTGTCACGAACGCTGTTTCTTGCCTCCCACAAGCCGGCTGCAATGTGGACTAAGTCATACATAGCACAAGTCCCCTCCGGTACTTGAGGTAACAGCAGTCGCATCTTTTCACCTGCGCAGCTCGATCTCTCAGTGGCGAGGAGTAACGCGTGGGAGGCTCACGCTGCCCCCGACACTTCCTGATTCTACTGTGCAGGCGCACCAACCGACCTGTAGGAGTCGCTGTCCACAACGCCCGATCCCCACCCATCAGTTTCCCACCCCCTAATACGGCCAATGTGTATTAGTATGAACGACCAGCTAAACTGAAAGCAATGTGGAGCGCTGGGCTCGAACAGGCGAGCCCAGCGTCTCAGCATTCGTGGCGAGCGCCTTGCCCACTATGCCACGTAGCCGCCCATCAATGAATGATTTTTTTGTTCTCTGTTCGAGTCCCTTGCTGCACTGAAACCTTTTCCATGATTTCCGAAGGCCAGTTGTCTAAAGGCGCAGCTCAACCCTTGCAAACCACTTTGATACCATAGCAACACACCTTGTTAACGTCAACATATTGAAGTTGCCGTCTCGTAAAGCAAAGACTCACAAATTGAAGGTGCTTGATTTTATTTTCTGTCAGAATGAAGATGTCATAGAAGTGTTTCTTACAAAGCTGTATCATGTTTTTATTGTTTCAATCTGTAAAAACGCATCCTATGTTCAGTTACAATGTTGTGTATACATGTTTTTTTTTGTTTTCTTTTTTTATTGGTTACCATTTGAATGTTTTGATCATTTAAAGTGATTTTGCACTGGAGAAAAGCAGTATGGCAACAGCGAGCTACATCTTGTCCAGGTAGTTATCCAGGGCAGGGATGCCCTCCTTCAGGCCCTTGCGTTTGCGGATCTCGTTGACCACCTGCGCCGGCCGGGTGTTCTCCTCACCGGGGTCACCGGGCAGGATCTGCCAGTGGTCGAACACGCACTGCGGGAACGCCTGGCCTCCGGTGTTGGAACGCAGGTCAGCTGTGAAACCTGGGCGGTGGAACGAGAAAGAAAAGACATTCGTTTAATTTCTACTTCCCTCGTTTTTTTTTGTCTCTGAAGCTTCTCAGTTATTTCTCTCCAGTCACCAGCGTAGATTATTTCCCCCACAAAATCAAAAGTGTGGTCGGTTAACACTTTGATTGCCATGCAGTATGCCCATCATTGGGTCCAGTCTGCCACCGCTGTAAGCCTATGGAGATGTTTACCTTCTTTGCAGGGCTATAACTTTTTAAATATTATAGCTATATTGACATTACTATGGCCCATTCAACATCGGGTATCTATCGTTCCGGATGTGGGAACGTTATATTTTTTCATTCATACATTGTTGTGTTAATACCGTCAAGAATATAAGTATGTTTTTAAGCTTTTCTGCTGTAATTCCAAAAACGCGAGTTATAGGCCCTGAAGCATATGATAGATTATCGATTGGCGTTTCTTTCCTATACACGCTATATTAAAAAATTCAAATGTATATGATCGGTATACATTATGCTTCATCATGCGTGAAGGAAAGGGGGGGGGGGGGGGGGGCGTTTATAATTCCTTGATCGTCAGTAACTGCTTTATTTAGTATGGGTTGATACATTGATCAGATGGATTGCAAACAAAGAAATGGACAATCAAGCTGAAAATAACGTTATATTCCTCTTACCGTTCACCAATGAGACTGGAGGAAAAATATTCCAATTATTTGACGTCGATCTGCTAGATCCATTTCCTGTTTGTATGACGCAATAAACGCAGAAATCATATAGATTATTGCGTTTAGAAAGCGATCCCATGCACTCGAGTGTTTGTCTGGACCCATGTAACAAGATATTACTGCCGGAGGGATTTCCTCGATGCACCAGCGCCACTTCCGGTTTGGCGTGGAGTGTAACTCGCCGGATCATCCACCAGGCGGCAGTATTGAGGCGTTGCAATATCAGACAGGGTGCAGCTGCAGTCCCGCAGGGAGGCTGGATCAATTATGAATGCCATGGCGAAAAAATGAAATATTGATCCCAACAACGAATGATCACGTTGTTGGCGTTCAACGCATGGCGGGCAATAACGAATTATGACGTTGTTGGCGTCCAATGTGTTAAGATTTACGATCATCGTTTGGCATGAGGACCATGTAGATTCAACTGTTAATTTAAAGGTGCTAATGCTATAGATAATTCTTTTTTTAAATATATATATACACACATCAACAGAAAGGTATAAATAAAAGTATTGCTTTTCCTGTTTAAGCCCGATCAGCCTGGTAGATTTATTTAACGCTGCACAAATAGATCAATACAGTCCATATAAGTGAGGTTTCTTTTTCAAATGTAGCCAAGCGTAAAGACCATAACCCTATCAAAACAGCAGTCACAGTGTATATTTTCAGCACTATGTTTGTTTAGCAATGATTTTAAGTGTTATTAGCTAAATATTAGCTTGTAAAAAATCTCTGCATTGGAAATCGGACAATTTATACGTGAGAACAGGAAGTCATGAAATCTTGGTCTTCAAAAGAAAGAGGAGACCCAGGGCTTTCGATGGACTTCTACATTTCATAAAACTACATTACCCAACTTACACCAGCCGTGGTTTTTTCTTACAAGCATTGACTGGAATGTCGTGTTTATATCTTAACGGGTCGAACAAACCTCAACGTTATTGCCATAAAATCATCTAAACATCTATTGTTTCTTTCCTTTTTGTGAACGTCTAGGAAAAAAACGCATCTCAATCCGGAACTATGGACATAATCCGCAAGTAACTGTACTTACAGTAAATTGTATTCAGTCTTTGCTGCCCTCTGCCTGCCTGGTGGTACTACATCCATAAGTAATGACAGGAATCTGACAGACGAGATCTGGGCCTTTAAAAAGACGTATCACTTGACCATATAAAGCCACTTTTTCTATTTTTCTCCCATGCCAATTTCGCTGTGCCAATTCTCCCCTCCCCTGTGAAGGATTTGGGGTGCTTTTCCAATGTATGTGACGTATAGATTTGGGGGAGATGATCACAGCTAAAACGAGTGTCTCGAAATGTGCATGGAAGACGGTGATAGAACGGTGACCAGTGGATTGAATACACTGCCAGCGAGGGGGTTTGTTGACATTCCTGGTAAGAACATCTGAGATAAGAGAGTGTCTCCCAGAGCAGGAGGGAGAGGGGTGACCTCTTTTTTGCAACAGTGAATGAAACGTTTAATGTGTGTAAAGGTTATTAACGCAGTTGTCATGACAACACGTCGCATGACAACCAGAAGGCGGGGCCGTCGTTGCGACGACGAACATCTATAAGTCGAACGGTGTTTCCGGGTGTAAGCCAGACTAGAATCTGACCAAGAGCGAGTAGGACTGAGATCACACAGAGGACACTCTCTCCTCTCATTGAGAGGGGGGGGGGGGGGGAGGAAGAATACCACATCAATAGCTTCGGCTACCACGAGGATGGTCCTGGCTAACGAACAGGCCTGACCGCTATTGGACTGAATAACAAAAGGACGATGGACGAACACACCGAAAGATCATTAGAATAGACTCTTCAAGGATGATACAATTTGACAACATCTGATTATGAGGTTCTGTTTATAGCAATAAAACAACGCTTTTCCTCATAAGGTATCTCACGGTGTCGAAGTGTCGAATTCTTACGGAGGTGGAGAATTAGGATGGTTTATGGATTGCACTAACGGGGGAGATAAGGATCTTATCAACCAGTATCTGAGACGTCAGGACCATTAAAATGACACAACGCAGAGGAATTGGATGGAGGGCCAAACAGACGAAGACGTGATACTGGCCAGTTTGATCAGGATCTTACACCTGTCTTTTTTTTATCAACTTTTTCTCCTTATTTTCTCCCATCCCAATTTCGCCTCGCCAATTCTCCCTTCAATTCTCCCCTCCCCTGTCTCAAACGTTGCTAGACTATGCCTCCCACTGGTCGGCTGCAGTGAGGACCAAGCCTTGCATCACGTGTCCCCTCCGGTACACGAGGAGGCAGCTGTCGCATCTTTTCACCTGAACAGCGCAATCTCTCAGTGGCGAGGAGTAACGCGTGAGAGGCTCACGCTGCCCCCGATGCGTGAATGCCTTCTACAACCCTGTTCCAGTTCCACGTTGCTGTTTTGCGCTCTGATTGGCCCCTGCTAGCACGCCCCCCGCGCTGCCCTACGCTAGCACGCCCCCCTCGCTACGCCCGCTAAACGCTCACTATGAGTGACGCGCGAACAGCTGTTATGACTTGTGACGCGCGAACAGCTGTTATGATGACTTGTTTTGTTTACATCAGGGTGAACGCTGTTGCGTGCCACCACCCACTTCAATGACAGAGCTGAGCTCTCATATTTGCGAATGCATAAACTATATCTTAAATTATGGCTATGTGTCTAACATCGGCGTATCTAGACCACTATCAGTAGGGCACGTGCCCTACTGATGATCATCTGTGCCCCAGTGATTAAAAAAAAAAAGAAAAAAAAATTACAAATGTTTTTTATTTTCCCTTTTTTAACATGATCAAATGATATTTTTTACTTCACTTTGAAATATTATAGTGAAATACTTTGCAATGTTGTCGCATTTATCTTGTTGAAATCCTCCAACAGGCTCTTTTTTGTAAGTTGACTGGTTTGCACACCAATAATACAGTGCAATAATAGAATAGTAGAATAGATAGTAAAATTATGCAATAGAATGGCCAGAGTAAAATAGTGCTACAGTACAATCAACAGCGGGGTGTATTAGAAGGCTATGGTGAAGAGGTACGTTTTTAGCTTATTTCTGAAAATATTAAGAGATCTAGCTTCCCTAATGTCCATAGGTAATGTGTTCCATAACTTTGGTGCATAGTTAGCAAAGGCTGCATCCCCGATTTTCTTTAGACTGTGGCTTGGAACCTTCAATAGTAGATGATCGCAATGTTTATACTTTGTATATAAGGAGGAGGACCTTGAAATCAATTCTAAATGTTACCGGAAGCCAGTGTAGGTTATTTACTTGTAACTTTGGGTTTGATCCAAGGAGTAAGTTGCCCCATATTGCTCTGTAACATTTCTCTTTTTGTTATAGGACCGACTAGTAGGATTTCAGTTTTGCCCTCATTTAATTTTAGGAAGTTGTTCGTCATCCATTTGTTTATTGCTAAGAGACAGGCGGAAATGGAGTTTATAGCTGTGTGATAATTTGGTTCAGCGGAGATGTACAATTGTGTGTAATCTGCGTAACTATGGAAACATACATTGTGCTTTCTAATGATGTCTCCTCAATGTTCAATGTTCAATGCAATGTTCAATGCAAGTAAAGCACTTTAAACTTTAAGTATGACTAAATGCTTTCTTGACTATATATATAGTAACTGTTCCAAAATGCATAGATTTCTATGTATTTTAGGGGTTTGGGGGGCTAGCTCTTTTTAATATAAATGTCAGATTGTTTTATTTATTTCATAGATTTCTATGCATTTCAGGAGTTTGGGGGGCTGGCTCCCCCAAATAATTAAATAACATAACCCTAACCTAACCCTAAAACCGAAATAAAGTTTTAAAAAAATAGTTACAAAATCCACCCATTTTCGCCCACAAACCGGCCAAAACCGGCCAAATTTTTGTTGCGTGCCACCACCCACTTCAATGACAGAGCTGAGCTCTCATATTTGCGAATGCATAAACTATATTTTAAATTATGGCTATGTGTCTAATATGGGCGTCGCTTATCAATGACTTGTTTTGTTTACATCAGGGTGAACGCTGTTGCGTGCCACCACCCACTTCAATGACAGAGCTGAGCTCTCATATTTGCGAATGCATAAAGACGACAACAGGAAACTAAAGTGAAAGTCAAGTCGTAGGGTTTACGGGCGTAGCGAGGGGGGCGTGCTAGCGCAGGGCAGCGCGGGGGGTGTGCTAGCAGGGGCCAATCAGAGCGCAAAACGGCAAAGCGGAACTGGAACAGCATTGTAGAAGGCATTCACGCGCCCCCGATACTTCCTGATTCTGCTGTACAGGCGCACCAACAGACCTGTAGGAGTCGCTGTCCACAACATCCAATCCCCACCCACCGGCTTTCCCACCCTCTAACACTGTCCCCTCCCCTGTCTTGAACGTTGCTCGCATATGCCCCCCACTGGCCAGTTGTAGGGAGGATAGAAGCCTTCCATCACGTGTCCCCTCCAATACACGAGGAGGCAGCCTGTCACATCTTTTCACCTGCCAGCGCGGACTCTCATTGGCGAGGTGTAACGTGTGGGAGGCTCACACTACCCCCGCCATTTCCTGTCTCTGCTGTGCAGGCGTCCCCCAACCGACCTGTAGGAGTCGCTGTCCACAACGTCCAAATTACCACCCATCGACTTCCACCCGCTAACTGCCAATTGAGTTAGTATGACGGCCGGCCCAAGCTGGAGGCAATGCCGACAGCCGGATTCGAACCCGGTGTCTCTTGCGCTGGTGACGAGTGCAATGTCCGCTGCGCCACCCAGCCGCCCCTGACTGATATTCTATATTCATATTTAATATTGCATGTGTCCGAATGGCAAAATTCAGTACTGTGTCTACAAAAGAAACCTGTAAATGATCTGCCCTTTGTTCATTTGCTTAGCTCTTTACTATACTCTATCTCAAGAAGGATCTTTTTGCTTTTTGTCAATGTTAGCATGGTGTTATTCACCATCAAAGATGGGGGAAAAACTAACTAATAATTTATATTCTCCTTTTGGTTCATTACAATGTACTCAAGCATAGTAACAGACACAATATATCTGACACTGGGGATACATTCCCTGAGGTCCATAGATGTCCCTAGATACCAAGAACATGTAAATGGATCTTGTAGTTGTGGAGCAATTCTTTACTTGGGTATATACTTTTAGGCAAACTTTCTGAAAATATGGCTAGGGTTTAACAGGTTAATGAATTTATAATTTAAAACATTTTGGCAGGTCCCTACACATGTCATACATGTTGCCTGCATGTATCCCCTCCCTACTTCCCATTTCATGTGGAATGCACTTGATTGAATAAATGACATGCTGGTGCTCTAGTGCGACATCTAGCGGCTGAATGTTATCTATTCTATACTATAGCACCTTTTTAAATTAACACGCTTATTCCACCTGGTGGTCGTACGTAGTTGAGTTTAAACAGTCCTCATTCCAAACAATCAAACCTCTTACCGAGATTCTCCCTTCATTACCAGACAGTGATGTCTTCCATTGAGAAAGGATTTTACTACACAAAGGTACTTGGATAATCGGTCGTCTGGGTAAGTTAGTCTGTTTGAGGGTCACTTCTATTGAGTAGAGAAATGGAATAGGGACCAGCTCACCTCTACATATGAAGGCTTTCCACAGAAGTTTTCAAAATCAGAATTGCCAGTGTAGGGAGGGACACATCAGAATTTTACTAGGTTTTCTGTTGCGTACACAGCAGAGGACATCTTGCATAAAACAAAGACGGCACACTAACTAGAAATTAGACTAGTCTGGTTATTCTTCTCTGATCACTTCCATTAACTAGAACCAGTCTGGTTATTCTCCTCTGATCACTTCCATTAACTAGAACCAGTCTGGTCATTCTCCTCTGATCTCTCTCATTAACTAGAACCAGTCTGGTCATTCTCCTCTGATCTCTCTCATTAACTAGAACCAGTCTCCTCTGATCTCTCTCTATATACTATGTACACATAAGCATTGCCGTCAGCTTCCCAAAGCCTAGTAAGTACAGCGTAGCAGAGACTGGAGTCCTGTTGGCTGGTGTTTGTGGAACTCACCAAATGACTCGTTGACGGGAAGGAATGCCTTCACTATAAAGATGGGTGTTCCGGCGACTTGGGACTCCTCAAAGACGTGTCCCCTCTTCCTGTTCAGCACGCCGTAGATCCCTCCCACTGCCTGCTCTGGGCACTGGTGGCAGAGCAAGATTTAAGCTGCTTTTAGAACATTGGAGCGTACATTCAAAAAAGTTTCCCTTTTTGTATCATGATAGATTGATGGTAATTTCAGTTTTACTGTGGCATGTACTGTATAAATAATTTACCATGGTAACAGTTATGTATCACCATGATACTGCATGGTAACAGCTATGTATCACCATAATACTGCCATGGTAACAGTTATGTATCACCATGATACTGCCATGGTAACAGTTATGTGTTAACATGTACATGTCATTAGGTGGTGTACCTGTCAGGTGGTGTACGTGTCATTAGGTGGTGTACGTGTCAGGTGGTGTACGTGTCATCAGGTGGTGTACGTGTCATTAGGTGGTGTACGTGTCATCAGGTGGTGTACGTGTCAGGTGGTGTACGTGTCATTAGGTGGTGTACGTGTCATCAGGTGGTGTACGTGTCATTAGGTGGTGTACGTGTCAGGTGGTGTACGTGTCATCAGGTGGTGTACGTGTCATCAGGTGGTGTACGTGTCATTAGGTGGTGTACGTGTCATCAGGTGGTGTACGTGTCCTCAGGTGGTGTACGTGTCAGGTGGTGTACGTGTCATTAGGTGGTGTACGTGTCAGGTGGTGTACGTGTCAGGTGGTGTACATGTCATTAGGTGGTGTACGTGTCATCAGGTGGTGTACGTGTCATTAGGTGGTGTACGTGTCATCAGGTGGTGTACGTGTCAGGTGGTGTACGTGTCAGGTGGTGTACATGTCATTAGGTGGTGTACGTGTCATTAGGTGGTGTACGTGTCATCAGGTGGTGTACGTGTCAGGTGGTGTACGTGTCATTAGGTGGTGTACGTGTCATCAGGTGGTGTACGTGTCATCAGGTGGTGTACGTGTCATCAGGTGGTGTACGTGTCATCAGGTGGTGTACGTGTCATCAGGTGGTGTACGTGTCAGGTGGTGTACGTGTCATTAGGTGGTGTACGTGTCATCAGGTGGTGTACGTGTCATTAGGTGGTGTACGTGTCATTAGGTGGTGTACGTGTCATTAGGTGGTGTACGTGTCATCAGGTGGTGTACGTGTCATTAGGTGGTGTACGTGTCATCAGGTGGTGTACGTGTCATCAGGTGGTGTACGTGTCATCAGGTGGTGTACGTGTCATCAGGTGGTGTACGTGTCATCAGGTGGTGTACGTGTCATCAGGTGGTGTACGTGTCATCAGGTGGTGTACGTGTCATCAGGTGGTGTACGTGTCATCAGGTGGTGTACGTGTCATCAGGTGGTGTACGTGTCATTAGGTGGTGTACGTGTCATTAGGTGGTGTACGTGTCATCAGGTGGTGTACGTGTCATCAGGTGGTGTACGTGTCATCAGGTGGTGTACGTGTCATTAGGTGGTGTACGTGTCATCAGGTGGTGTACGTGTCATCAGGTGGTGTACGTGTCATCAGGTGGTGTACGTGTCATCAGGTGGTGTATGTGTCAGGTGGTGTACGTGTCATTAGGTGGTGTACGTGTCATCAGGTGGTGTACGTGTCATCAGGTGGTGTACGTGTCATCAGGTGGTGTACGTGTCATCAGGTGGTGTACGTGTCATTAGGTGGTGTACGTGTCATCAGGTGGTGTACGTGTCATTAGGTGGTGTACGTGTCATCAGGTGGTGTACGTGTCATCAGGTGGTGTACGTGTCATCAGGTGGTGTACGTGTTATTAGGTGGTGTACGTGTCATCAGGTGGTGTACGTGTCATCAGGTGGTGTACGTGTCATCAGGTGGTGTACGTGTCATCAGGTGGTGTACGTGTCAGGTGGTGTACGTGTCATCAGGTGGTGTACGTGTCATTAGGTGGTGTACGTGTCATCAGGTGGTGTACGTGTCATCAGGTGGTGTACGTGTTATTAGGTGGTGTACGTGTCATCAGGTGGTGTACGTGTCATCAGGTGGTGTACGTGTCATCAGGTGGTGTACGTGTCATCAGGTGGTGTACGTGTCAGGTGGTGTACGTGTCATCAGGTGGTGTACGTGTCATTAGGTGGTGTACGTGTCATCAGGTGGTGTACGTGTCAGGTGGTGTACGTGTCATCAGGTGGTGTACGTGTCATCAGGTGGTGTACGTGTCATCAGGTGGTGTACGTGTCATCAGGTGGTTTACGTGTCATCAGGTGGTGTACGTGTCATCAGGTGGTGTACGTGTCATCAGGTGGTGTACGTGTCATCAGGTGGTGTACGTGTCATTAGGTGGTGTACGTGTCATCAGGTGGTGTACGTGTCATCAGGTGGTGTACGTGTCATCAGGTGGTTTACGTGTCATCAGGTGGTGTACGTGTCATCAGGTGGTGTACGTGTCATCAGGTGGTGTACGTGTCCTCAGGTGGTGTACGTGTCATTAGGTGGTGTACGTGTCATTAGGTGGTGTACGTGTCATTAGGTGGTGTACGTGTCATTAGGTGGTGTACGTGTCATTAGGTGGTGTACGTGTCATCAGGTGGTGTACGTGTCATTAGGTGGTGTACGTGTCATCAGGTGGTGTACGTGTCATTAGGTGGTGTACGTGTCATCAGGTGGTGTATGTGTCAGGTGGTGTACGTGTCATTAGGTGGTGTACGTGTCATCAGGTGGTGTACGTGTCATCAGGTGGTGTACGTGTCATTAGGTGGTGTACGTGTCAGGTGGTGTACGTGTCATCAGGTGGTGTACGTGTCATCAGGTGGTGTACGTGTCATCAGGTGGTGTACGTGTCATTAGGTGGTGTACGTGTCATCAGGTGGTGTACGTGTCATCAGGTGGTGTACGTGTCATCAGGTGGTGTATGTGTCATTAGGTGGTGTACGTGTCATCAGGTGGTGTACGTGTCATCAGGTGGTGTATGTGTCAGGTGGTGTACGTGTCATTAGGTGGTGTACGTGTCATTAGGTGGTGTACGTGTCATTAGGTGGTGTACGTGTCATTAGGTGGTGTACGTGTCATCAGGTGGTGTACGTGTCATCAGGTGGTGTACGTGTTATTAGGTGGTGTACGTGTCATCAGGTGGTGTACGTGTCATTAGGTGGTGTACGTGTCATTAGGTGGTGTACGTGTCATCAGGTGGTGTACGTGTCATCAGGTGGTGTACGTGTCATCAGGTGGTGTACGTGTCATCAGGTGGTGTACGTGTCATCAGGTGGTGTACGTGTCATCAGGTGGTGTACGTGTCATCAGGTGGTGTACGTGTCATCAGGTGGTGTACGTGTCATCAGGTGGTGTACGTGTCAGGTGGTGTACGTGTCATCAGGTGGTGTACGTGTCATCAGGTGGTGTACGTGTCATTAGGTGGTGTACGTGTCATCAGGTGGTGTACGTGTCATCAGGTGGTGTACGTGTCATCAGGTGGTGTACGTGTCAGGTGGTGTACGTGTCATCAGGTGGTGTACGTGTCATCAGGTGGTGTACGTGTCATCAGGTGGTGTACGTGTCATCAGGTGGTGTACGTGTCATCAGGTGGTGTACGTGTCATTAGGTGGTGTACGTGTCATTAGGTGGTGTACGTGTCATCAGGTGGTGTATGTGTCATCAGGTGGTGTACGTGTCATCAGGTGGTGTACGTGTCATCAGGTGGTGTACGTGTCATTAGGTGGTGTACGTGTCATCAGGTGGTGTACGTGTCATCAGGTGGTGTACGTGTCATCAGGTGGTGTACGTGTCATTAGGTGGTGTACGTGTCATTAGGTGGTGTACGTGTCATCAGGTGGTGTATGTGTCATCAGGTGGTGTACGTGTCATCAGGTGGTGTACGTGTCATCAGGTGGTGTATGTGTCATCAGGTGGTGTACGTGTCATCAGGTGGTGTACGTGTCATCAGGTGGTGTACGTGTCATCAGGTGGTGTACGTGTCATCAGGTGGTGTACGTGTCATCAGGTGGTGTACGTGTCATTAGGTGGTGTACGTGTCATCAGGTGGTGTACGTGTCATCAGGTGGTGTACGTGTCATTAGGTGGTGTACGTGTCAGGTGGTGTACGTGTCATTAGGTGGTGCACGTGTCATCAGGTGGTGTACGTGTCATCAGGTGGTGTACGTGTCATCAGGTGGTGTACGTGTCATTAGGTGGTGTACGTGTCAGGTGGTGTACGTGTCATTAGGTGGTGTACGTGTCATCAGGTGGTGTACGTGTCCTCAGGTGGTGTATGTGTCATCAGGTGGTGTACGTGTCATCAGGTGGTGTACGTGTCATCAGGTGGTGTACGTGTCATCAGGTGGCGTACGTGTCATCAGGTGGTGTACGTGTCATTAGGTGGTGTACGTGTAATTAGGTGGCGTACGTGTCATCAGGTGGTGTACGTGTCATTATGTAGCGTACCTGGATCTCCACCAGGTATATGGGCTCCATCAGCCTGGGCTGAGCAGTGAGCATGGAGGCGTAGATGACACGGCGAGCCGTGGGGATGATCTGGCCACCCCCCCTGTGAATGGCATCTGTATGGAGGGTGACATCATGGATATCGAAACGTATACCTCTCATATTCTCCTCACACAGCACCCCCTGGCAACGGGAAGAAAATACAAATTAATTTCAGATGAGTCCTCGGCACAATCCATGCTGTTCCTCATACTAGCTCTGGATAGTTAGCCACAACCAATGCAATGTCAATAGGTTCAAGCTCCCGTCTGTACAAGCGGAGTGAAGCTAAACAAAATGTACTCCACAGTGTATAGTGGCTAACTAGCAGGAGCTAGTACAAGGAACAGCATGAATTGTGCTGAGAAAGGACTCTGTGTAGTGCCAATATATCATTGCAGACTGCCGAACCCATACAAAGACCATTTTCCACAATATGTCCCCTATCATTACTAACTAGAAACTGAAAATTATGAGGGGCGTCACCTCCTTGGAGGCCCACTGGAAGCCGGCCACCACGCTGTCTTTGATCTCGTTGAGGTACTGGACTCCCTTGGTGACGTCCATCACCATGTTGGGTCCCGTCCCGTCGGGCCCGAAGCACCAGATCTTGCGGGCCTCCGTCACATCCCACTCGTAGGTGTCAACCAGGTAGCGGGCCCTCAGCTTCTGCTCCTGCCTGGCGGTCACCTCCCCCTTGTCGATGTCCTCGGCCAGGCCGTCGGGCATCGGACGTGCCTTCATGAACAGGCGGTTGTGCTTGTTGGGTGACTTGGACAAGCAGACCTGGTTCGACTCCTCGGCCACAGTCTCGCGGTAGGACACCACAGGGTCCGATTTCTGTCAAATTAAATGGTACACGGAGCGGTCAGGTGGCGTAGCGGATATTGCGTTCGTCACCAACGCCGGAGATGCTGGATTCGCGTGTTCGAATCCAGCTCCCGGCGTTGTCACCAGCTTGGCTGGCCGTTCACACTAATACAATTGGCAGTATTAGAGGGTGGGAAAGCTGGAGGGTGGGAATCTGGCGTTGTGGACAGCGACGCCTACAGGTCAGGTCTCGGCGCTTGCTCAGCGGGGCAGGACTTGGTGGAGATAGCGTGCCCTCCCACGCGTTACGCTTCACCAATGAGAGCCCTCGCTGCCAAGTGAAAAGACGTCACTGGCTGTCGGCGCACGCCTTGGCGGAAGCGTGCGATCGACTCGGGACGCCCTTGTACCGACTCGTAGAAGAACATGCATACAGCGCCAGGTAGGGGAGGGGGGGGGAATTGGCACAACGACTAATTGGGACGGGGAGAAAAATCAGAGAAAAATCTGAAACAGAAAACAATTATATATATATATATTAAATGGTACACGGGTGAGATGTCGCCGGTTTTGAGAACTAAGGCATGTATGGAGTGTGGCTACAACAGAACTTGGATCGCAACTGCCAATGGCCCATATTTTGTGACGATAGTCGATGCCGCCAAAAATGGATTACGGTACTGCCTTTAAATTAATCATTTATTCAATTCGTGTTTATTTATTTATACAATTAAATAAATAATACATTAGACAATTAAATAGATAATTGTTCAACTTTGGTGCAATATTTAGCCCCTTTCCTGATAAGCTACCTGGTTGGTATTTATGGATTATTTGTGATCCATTTTCAAACCACTATTTCTGGTATTCCTCAGTAGCAATGAAACTGAGCCTGCAGAATTATCATGTCAGCAGACCGATATCAGCTGGGGTCAGAACGATATCAGGTTGGTGTCGGACCAATATCAGCTATTTTAAGGTGCACCAACATTATAAAACATTATACAGCAGCTATTTTATGGTGTACCAGCCAAATTACTCCATGGCATTGGCAACATTATGAAACGTTCTACAGCAGCCATTTTAACTTGACTTGACTTGACTTTGACTTGACTTGACTTGAAGGTGCACCAGCCATTTAAGATGTGATTTTATGGGGCGCCCTCGTGGCCCATACCATAGTGCCTCGCGCACCTACGCGGCCGACCCGGGTTCGATCCCAGCTCCCGTCGTTATTTGTCGCATGTCCTCCCCACCTCTCCTCCCATTCGCCCTCTCCTCTGTCGGTCCTGCGTGACCAATAAAGCTGTAAAAATGCTAAAAAAAAAAAAAAAAAAAAAAAGATTGTGATTTTATTATTTGTGTGTATTCCATTTTTGTGTTCAGGAGAAATAAAATAGGACTAGGAAACAGGAAGCTGACCTTCAGGGGAACTAGAATAGGACTAGGAAACAGGAAGCTGACCTTCAGGGGAACTAGAATAGGACTAGGAAACAGGAAGCTGACCTTCAGGGGAACTAGAATAGGACTAGGAAACAGGAAGCTGACCTTCAGGGGAACTAGAATAGGACTAAGGAACAGGAAGTTGACCTTCAGGGGAACTAGAATAGGACTAAGGAACAGGAAGCTGACCTTCAGGGGAACTAGAATCGGACTAAGGAACAGGAAGTTGACCTTCAGGGGAACTAGAATCGGACTAAGGAACAGGAAGCTGACCTTCAGGGGAACTAGAATAGGACTAAGGAACAGGAAGCTGACCTTCAGGGGAACTAGAATAGGACTAAGGAACAGGAAGCTGACCTTCAGGGGAACTAGAATCGGACTAAGGAACAGGAAGTTGACCTTCAGGGGAACTAGAATCGGACTAAGGAACAGGAAGTTGACCTTCAGGGGAACTAGAATAGGACTAAGGAACAGGAAGCTGACCTTCAGGGGAACTAGAATCGGACTAAGGAACAGGAAGCTGACCTTCAGGGGAATACCAGCGTGGTCCTCCTCTAGATCCTTCAGGCAGATCTCCAGGTGAAGTTCTCCTGCTCCACACACAATGTGCTCCCCTGACTCCTCAATGATACACTGGTTGATACAAGAGAGAGCAAGTCTGAGAACACAAACATGTTATATATCCAAGAACAATTTGTATAAATATGTTTTTCCCACCATATCGTTCAATAAACTACTGAAATTGGCTTAGAAGCAATGCATATTGGCCCATGATAGGTTAATTGATCCTTTCATTCAAATGTGTAGAGATGCTGGTAAGTATTGAACAATACAGTTCCCACTTTCCCTTACCTGGACCATGGGGTCAGACTTGGCCAGACGTTTCAGGCCCTCTACCAGCTTGGGCAGATCGGCTGGGTTTTTGGCCTCCACAGCCACTCTGACCACGGGGCTAACGCTGAACTTCATCTGCCTCATGTTGTGAGCGTGCTCGAAGGTGGTGATGGTTCCTGTCTTGACCAGGTACTGGTCGACTCCGACCAGGCCCACGATGTTCCCGCAGGGGACCTCCTCAATGGGCTCCACGTACCGTCCCATCATCAGGATGGTCCTGTGCGATCAAAACACAAGATGTTTAGGGCAGTGTTGTAGTACTTAAGTCCGAGTCCGAGACTGATTTTCAGGACTCGTGACTTGACTTGGACTTGAGCACTGATGACTCGGACTTGGACTCGGACTTGAGCATTGACTGTATTCGGACTCGGAAGGTGCAGACGAAGACTCTGACTTGTTAATTGATAATAAATTGTTATTTATTTTTTTGTTATAGGCCCTACTCATTTGGCATAAGATATGTAAGGGATAATGTATAGCTACGAGGTCATTGTAGCAAAATAATTGACCGACACTGCGTTCTGGAACACCGAGGTGCCCGCCGAGGTGTTCTAAACGCAGTGAAGGTCAATTATTTTGCGACAATGACCGAGTATAGCTATACATTATCCCGCTTATTACATGGCTAACTTACTAACAATATACCTAATTCATTTTACACCATCGACAAGACGAGATCAAATGCAGACGCGGTTGTTCTGTTGCTCCTCTGGCGTCGGCAGGTGTGTGGGCTTGATTGCACCTGATGCAGTGCAGCTGTGCATAATGGTAAAGCTTAGCCCCTTTCGTGACTGCGATCAAAATGCTTGATTGTGATTGGTCAATAGCGCTCCGTTGCCCCTAACAGCGGTCATTATTGCGCGTTGCCCCTAGCAGCAGTGAATTATCAAGAAATAATTAACCGCTGCTAGGGGCAACGGAGCGATATTGACCAATCACAATCAAGCATTTTGGCGAATTTTAAAACGCCATGTAATAATGATGGCTAGTGCATTTGTTAGGCTACTGTGTCACAAAGAAAATAAACTCCCTTTTGAAATGGTGACTGCTGTGTCATTTATGTTTAATGTACCTTTTTTATTATTATTTGTATGTCAGCTCTTTGACTGCCAGAGTGGACTGGACTCAACCTTGATGACTTGGACTTGGACTAGGGTAATGGGGACTCGACTCAGGCTCTTCTTTGGGGACTCTCGACTCAGACTCGAGATTTAGTGACTCAACTACAACACTGGTTTAGGGATACCGTGAGATTTCAAATGTAAATAATTTTCTCTACTCTTAAAATTAAATAAAAGGTCTTTATTGAAACCAATGGGTAGGTGTGTTACATAACAAACGCCTGGTGAAGACAAATAATCTTCAAGTTGAACCATCAAGTCGTCCTCCAGACTTTGACTACAGCTGATCACATCTGAGTTGGACAAACCTCTGAATGGGTTTCAGGTACAAGTCGTCCTTCTTCCCAGGGGTGTAGTTTGGACCCATAATGCGGACTTTCTGTCCGGTGGACACGACGCCAGAGAAGACGCGACCGAAGGCGTAGAAGCGGCCTTTGTCCGTGGTGGGAACCATCTTAGAGATGTACATCATTAGAGGAGCTTTGGGATCACAGTTCTTCACTCCTAGGAATCGGTAAAGAGAGAAGGAAATGTCAGTGATTCACTTCTATGAAACAGTAAAGAGAAGGATAGATCAATGATTCACTCCTATGAAACAGTAAAGAGAGAAGGAGGGGTCAGTGATTCACTCCTATGAAACAGTAAAGAGAGAAGGAGAGGTCAGTGATTCACTCCTATGAAACAGTAAAGAGAGAAGGAGAGGTCAGTGATTCACTCCTATGAAACAGTAAAGAGAGACGGAGAGATCAGTGATTCACTCCTATGAAACAGTAAAGAGAGAAGGAGAGGTCAGTGATTCACTCCTATGAAACAGTAAAGAGAGAAGGAGAGGTCAGTGATTCACTCCTATGAAACAGTAAAGAGAGAAGGAGAGGTTGTCTAGATGTAGAAAGTAACTCATTATTATTAATACCAAGAGGGGCTATTTTGCCTTGAGGTTGCTGTTTGACAGCATTAAAGATTCTACCTTTAACACTTTGAATGCCACGCCCGAGAATATTCGGGTTTACCCCCCGCGGGTTGAATGCCCACTCACGAGAATATTCGTTTGTTCTCTCTTTTTTTTAGCGATCTGAAATCATATTTCATCAACCGAGTCTACCGTTGGAAATTCAGCTACCTCAGGCGCTCAGATGTGAAAAAAGCGCCCCCTATCGTCTCCCAGATGGTAATTCACCCTTTTGGATTGAACTCAATGAAAATGAATGAGAAAAAAAAACATGCACTCCACATTTTACTTCTCACTCATGCAACCGCCGTCGACCAGTTTCACTCTGGAGTTTCAGAGCAGCGGAGATTATGTGTTTTTACAGTATACACGGTGAATCAATAAAAAGATAGATTTTTTCGAATGGCGATCAGGAATTGGAATAATCCATTTGGATACCATCTGATCTCAGGTATCCTATGTTACCAGTATTAGGATAATCAGACTCGTTTTCACAGAGATATAAGCTTTTATGTGATTATGTGATATTGCTGTTTCACTGTGGAAATAGGAGAATCGATTTTCAGCTTGCGGTACGAGCGTGCATGCGCACACATATACTATCGATAATCTAGCGTTTATTTGAAAACGATTCATAAATAGGCCGAACAATGACAACGTTCTAGAATTTTATATTTTCCGTGAAAACGAGTGATTTTCAAAATGCTAGAAAACGGAAATGAAGCGATAAAAAAACAATCTGCTATGACAATGTTGACTGGAAAGTGAGTCTTTGATAAGCAACGGGCAGATTAGACACATATCCATAATTTAAAACATAGATTAGGCGATATTAACGTTAACATTGGAGTGGATGTGGGCATTCAAGGGGGTAAAAAGGAAAACACGGCTGGCTCTCAAAGTGTTAAGGATAACCCCCTTTTCTTTAGGGTTAAGTGAGAAGCAGTGACCCACCCATGGCGACCTCGTCGTCCATTGGTCCCTCGTACAGCAGCTCACAGCGGTACCTCTGGGACGTGACCGGAGATGGCAGGTGGATGGTGATCATCTGGAGCAGAGCTTCACCTGCTGGCAGCCAGCGACGCATCACTGCCTGTTTGGATACCAAGTGAAAATGACTGAACATTTGATTGGGTATGTCTGGAGAGGCAGGTGGGCAGGGTAGCATTTGATTAGGTATGTCTGGAGAGGCAGGTGGGCAGGGTAACATTTGATTGGGTATGTCTGGAGAGGCAGGTGGGCAGGGTAGCATTTGATTGGATATGTCTGGAGAGACAGGTGGGCAGGGTAACATTTGATTGGGTATGTCTGGAGAGGCAGGTGGGCAGGGTAACATTTGATTGGGTATGTATGGAGAGGCAGGTGGGCAGGGTAGCATTTGATTGGGTATGTCTGGAGAGGCAGGTGGGCAGGGTAGCATTTGATTTGGTATGTCTGGAGAGGCAGGTGGGCAGGGTAACATTTGATTGGGTATGTCTGGAGAGGCAGGTGGGCAGGGTAGCATTTGATTGGGTATGTCTGGAGAGGCAGGTGGGCAGGGTAGCATTTGATTGGGTATGTCTGGAGAGGCAGGTGGGCAGGGTAACATTTGATTGGGTACATCTGGAGAGACAGGTGGGCAGGGTAGCATTTGATTGGGTACATCTGGAGAGGCAGGTGGGCAGGGTAGCATTTGATTGGGTACATCTGGAGAGGCAGGTGGGCAGGGTAGCATTTGATTGGATATGTCTGGAGAGACAGGTGGGCAGGGTTTAATGGTGCTCAGGAAGCTGAATGGTTCTCAAAATGTTTCAAAGTGCAATTGTGTTCAGAACAAGGTATTGATGAAGTTTTAAAGTTATTTGTACCTTCAGAATAAGGCATTGCTAGGGGCGGTTAGGTGGCCGAGCGGAGATTGCGTTCGTCACCAGCCCTGGAGCTGTGAGCTGGATTCGCCTGTTCGAATCCAGCTCACAGCTCCGGGGTTGTCACCAGCTTGGCTGGCCGTCTGCACTAATACAATTGGCTGTATTAGAGGGTGGGAGAAGCTGGCGGGGTGGGTCCGGGTCGTTGTAAACAGCGACTCCTACAGTTCGGTCGGGGCGCCTGCTAAGCGCGGATAGGACTCGAGGGGGATAGTGTGGTCCTCCCACACGCTACGCCCTCTCGATGAGAATCCGCGCTGCCAGGTGAAAAGAAGCGGTGATTGGCTGGACGTGTGTCGGAGGAAGCACGTGGTAGCCTCCACTCTCCCAGATGATCTGACTGTGGGGGGTAAGTGCGCAGCGACCAGGAAGGGACTGGGAATTGGCATACGACTAACATTGGGATGGGAGAAAATCGGAGGAAAAATGGAGAAAAAAATAAAAAAATAAAAAAAATAAGGCATTGCTGACATTTTTTGGTTCTTTGTACCTTCCGAACAAGGCCTTGATGCATTTCTAAAGTTCTTTGTACCTTCAGAAGGGGCTTTCCTTCCTTGTCTTTGTCTTCAGTATCAAGCTTCACATCCAGTTTCTTGATCAGCTTTTCTGTCTCCTCCTTGTTGAAGTTCATGATGGCATCAAACACCTGGTGAGAAACAACAAGGAGGAGTTAACTCTTTGTGAGCCAACAGAGGCCTATAGAGCACCTAACCATCAGTTACCCTGATAGCAGCGGTTTCCATGACACCTACCTTGAAGATGGGGTCCAACACCAGCTGACAGAAGGTCTTGGGAAGCTTGACACCAGCGGCGTTGGTGGCTGTCTTGCTGAATTTACCAACTGATGGATCGAAGTACCTGAGCAGAGACGAATGATTCCTGCATTATTATCCTTTGCTAATCAAAAGCATAGTTATAGACTCTCTCAGAATTATAGAAACAAACCTAACCATGTGTACAAATATTATTGAGTTCATATCATTATTCTTTTTATTATTGTCTATTTTTAAAACTGAATCAAAACATAAACAAGGTGGCCTATTGGGATGTTAAATCCTAATGTGGAAAAACTGTGATTTTATATGTCTGCACTTTATGTGCTCATTTTATGCCTGTCTTCTTTCTGTTGTGAAGCACTTTGAGCTGCAATTTTTTATGAAAGGTGCTATACAAATAAAGTTTATTATTATTATTATTATTATTGTGTGTGTGCACTCTCTCACTTCTCTCCCCAGAGTTTCTTCATCATCTCCTCCACCTTCTTGGCGTAGTCAGCTGGAGTAGCGTCTCCTTTTTTGGCGGTGAACTTGGCCACATACATCTCAGCAAACTGTTTGAGCGTGAAGGCCCAGCCGTGGAGCCCTGAGCCGAAGCCCACCGTCCCCACCACTGGGTCCACCTGGAGACACATACAATCAAAACACACTTGTTCATACTTCACTGTTCATACTTTTTGCACATAACTGCCCAATTGCACAGCCCTGCTAAATATCCCATCCCACTGTATTGTTATTTTATTAGAATTAGTTACTTGACCACAGTGTACACCCCTGGCCTATTTCTATTCAATGTTTTACTTATAATTATACTATATTCTATTGTGCTCCTATTTAATTGAGTTTATATCCCATTTTATTTTATTCCACCTTTTTATTTTACAGTTGTACAGCCCTGGCCTATTTTTATGTCACAATTCTATTCTATTCTATTGTGCTTCTATCTTACAATTGTGTTCATATTCCATTTTATTTTATTACACCTTTTTATTGTATTATCTGTCCGCTGTCTGTCCGTTAATGTCGCACCGAAAACGACCAAAGCAAATTCCTTGTATGTGAAAACTACTTGGCAATAAAGTCCTTTCTGATTCTGATTCTGACACGACCACAACCAGACCATGCATCAGTATCTATCCAATATCCTCTCATTTAGCCAGGGGGCGACAGTGGCTCAGAGCGGTCGTCTGGTAATCGGAAGGTTCCCGGTTTGATTCTGGCTCCACCGGCAGCGTGTCGAGGTGTCCTTGAGCAAGACACTTAACCTCAAAGGGTCTGTGATGAAGAGCCAGAGACTCAGAAGGCTGTGATGATGTGAACTTTATACATTGCTTTTATTCTGCCAATTCTATGGTAATTCTATGTCTGTTTATTGTATGTCTATTTTACTGCTGTGAAGCACCCTGGGCTGCAATTCCTGTATGAAAGGTGCTCTACAAATTAAGTTTATTATTATTATTATTATTATTATTATTATTATTATTATTATTATTATTATTATTATTATTATTATTATTATTATTAACTGCTCCTGATGAGCAGGTTGACTTTGACTGTATTAATTCATGCTTGCAGTAGAGTTACAGATAAGATCATAGACATAAACAAAATAATTAATTACACAACATTTTTACATATATAAATAAATACATTTATTAAAAAAATAAACTTCCTACACAAGTTCCAGCATGCAGTCGCACCGTGCACGGTCGCCTCTGCCATGGTGTGTGAATGTGTGAGTCAATGGGTGAATGTGAATTGTGATGTAATTTTGCTGTAAATCAATGCTAAAAAGCTAAATGTAGGTCCGATTTATCACAAAAAAGTTTCTGAAATGTTGCTGAACATTTGTTTCGGTTTACTGTATATGTTTGGCCAGCATACCAGCTAGGGGAGGGCAGCTTGCTCCAGTTAACCCTATACTGACTATGATGGTACCGATGGTTCCATTCCACCCCTTCTATACTGACCATGATGTTACCAATGGTTCCGTTCCACCCCTTCTATATTGACCATGATGTTAGATGGACTTTCCCTAAACAGAACCACCATGACAACACGCCACCGCCACCATGTGTTTAAAAATAAAGAATATATATATATATTTCCTTTTTTTTGCAGTGAAGGCTTGGGGCCAGCTTATACCTTATACACTGTACTTAAATAAATAACGTTTGTTTGCAATTTTATTGAAATTATGTTTTTAAGTTGCAGGAAATTACAGCAAATGGCTTTCTTTATTACTAATTGTTTTTGACTCAGCACCATCTTGTTTTAAAATCCTTCTATACTGACCATGATGTTACCAATGGTTCCGTTCTCTTTTCTATTCTGACCATGATGTTACCAATGGTTCTGTTCTCTTTTCTATTCTGACCATGATGTTACCAATGGTTCTGTTCTCTTTTCTATTCTGACCATGATGTTACCAATAGTTCCGTTCTCTCTTTTCTATTCTGACCATGATGTTACCAATGGTTCTGTTCTCTTTTCTATTCTGACCATGATGTTACCAATAGTTCCGTTCTCTCTTTTCTATTCTGACCATGATGTTACCAATAGTTCCGTTCTCTCTTTTCTATTCTGACCATGATGTTACCAATGGTTCTGTTCTCTTTTCTATTCTGACCATGATGTTACCAATAGTTCCGTTCTCTCTTTTCTATTCTGACCATGATGTTACCAATGGTTCTGTTCTCTTTTCTATTCTGACCATGATGTTACCAATAGTTCCGTTCCCCCCTTCTATACTGACCGTGATGTTATCAATGGTTCCGTTCTCTCTTTACTATTCTAACCATGATGTTACCAATGGTTCCGTTCCCCCCTTCTATACTGACCATGATGTTACCAATGGTTCCGTTCCCCCCTTCTATACTGACCATGATGTTACCAATGGTTCCGTTCTCTCTTTTCTATACTGACCGTGATGTTACCAATGGTTCCGTTCCCCCCTTCTATACTGACCATGAGGGTCCCCATAGGTCCGTGCTCTCCCTCTCCGTAGGTGGAGATGATCACGTTGACGTTCTCCACGATGCGCTGGAAGGTCTGGTAGAGCGAGTCGGGATTCAGCTGCAGCTCCAGCAGGGCGCGGTCCATCTTGTTCATCATCAGGACGGGCTTAATGCGCTCGGCGATGGCCTGTCTGAGGACCGTCTCTGTCTGGACACACACGCCTGTGGGGAGGGGGTGAGGGGGGGGGGGGGGTCTCATCAGGTTCTAGTCTGTTTAGGTTAGACATCAAAACACAACGGCAGCAAGGAATGCAAAAGTCGACAGCCGTCAAGTTTAGTTTAGTTTTTTTTACTGATTCACAAGTTTAAATGTGGAATTATGGAAATAATGACCAGCTTAAAGGGATATCTATATCACATTGGGATATCAAGCAGATACAAACATAGAATGACACTATAGGCCATATGTTGGTGTGGAGTCATTTTAATTCTGTATAACACATTTAGTAATTAAAACAGTCATTATAAATCCTAGTGTTTGATGTCTAGCTGTAAATACACGTTTAAGGGGTACTGTTATAATTTTCAATATGTGTTGCATGAATTAATATGAATTGTTTCTGAAAAGTAATTTATAGTGTTGTAGAATGTCCTAGAATGTTGTAGAAAACCTACAAACTCAACACGTCCACTAAAGTTGTATTCAAATTAAACCTATGAACTCAACACGTCCACTAAATTTGTATTCAGATGAAACCAACAAACTCAACACGTCCACTGAAGTTGTATTCAGATTAAACCTACAAACTCAACACGTCCACTGAAGTTGTATTCAGATTAAACCTATGAACTCAACACGTCCACTGAAGTTGTATTCAAATTAAACCTATGAACTCAACACGTCCACTGAAGTTGTATTCAGATTAAACCTACAAACTCAACACGTCCACTAAAGTTGTATTCAGATTAAACCTACAAACTCAACACGTCCACTGAAGTTGTATTCAGATTAAACCTACAAACTCAACACGTCCACTAAAGTTGTATTGAGATTAAACCTACAAACTCAACACGTCCACTGAAGTTATATTCAGATTAAACCTACAAACTCAACACGTCCACTGAAGTTGTATTCAGATTAAACCTACAAACTCAACACGTCCACTAAAGTTGTATTCAGATTAAACCTACAAACTCAACACGTCCACTAAAGTTGTATTTAGATGCACATCATTTTTGCATCCAGTTACATCTGCGGGAACAGTTCTGGTTCTGATTAACTGTTAAAATAAATCACTGTTAACACTTTGGATGCCAGCGACGCGTTTTGTCGTTAGTTTATGCCGACCTATGAATGAATGCCACCAACGCTATATAGCGTTTGTTTGTCGTATTTTTTATTTATTGGCGATTTGAATTGATATTTCATCAATCAAGCCTCAGGTTAGTGCTGCAGAGTCTCTCTGAGCTCAATTGGGAAGATACCGCCCCCTATCGTCTCTCCCTGTGTAACTGCACCCCATTAGTTTAGACTGATGGGGGGGGGCGGGCCAGTTTCCTCATTTTACTTTTCCGTCAACCTGTTCCACCCCTCAGGGTCGGTACCGACCCCTTTTGCCATTATGATCATAGATCCATATTTTTATGAGTGATGGAAATAATTTGCGATTTTAAAGTCAACCGTTTTCAAGTATTAACATCACACACATGTCACAAAAGCATGTAGAATGTAAAATGTGAGGTTGGCAATAGGTTAGCAATAGGTTATAAGTGTCATAATATGGTTTTACCTTCTCGTTTTGAAGAAGTATAATCCGAGCTGAATCCGAGCTGGCGACCATTTTGAAAATTTAGAAAAAACTGAATTGTAGTTTGATGGCGGCCATTTTGTCGAGGGCATTCATAGGTGTAGATCAGCGTTGAAATTTTTCCGAACTACATTTCCCTTCAAGTTTTACGGGGGTTCAAAGTTCAGAGTTGAATTATGAATAATGGCAATAATTATAATAATTCGCCATAATGAGCCACAAAAGGTAACGATTTGACAAATATTGAAACGCAGTTAGTTTCTCCTCCCTATTGTTAGCATGTGGGAACAATTAGATCTGAAATTAGTTTCAAAATGGTTGCACTGTGAGAACAATTAAAACTACAGTGAATTACAGTAGATAATCATTATGTTATTATGCACGCCTGGTGATACTAAATCCAAATTGAACTGAGGCATTTGAAAGATACTATATGTATATATATATATATAAATGTGCGAATTGGCTATAATAAGGTAAGCATATATTCTATATTCTATAATAATATTTCAACTTGCATTGGTCCGGATGGGAGAATTCAGTACTGTATATACAGAACCTTTGGTTTTATCATCTTCCCTTTATTAATTTCCTTAGATTTTTTGTACACATGATCTCAAGAGGGTACTGAACGAGGTCAGTGGCAGTTTTTTAAGTCTGGTCATTATCATCATGGTGTTATTCACTGTCAAAGATGAAAAGAAAAATCATAATTCATATTTCCTTTGTTTCATCACAATTTAAGCAAGCCTAGTAATAGACACAATATTTCTGACACTGTGAATACATTCACTGAGGTCCATAGATGTACCTAGATACCAAGAATATGCAAATAGCCCTTGTAGAAGTGGAGCAATATTCCATTTACCTAGGTATACATTTTATGCAGATTTTCACCTGGGGTGGAACAGGTTAAATCACTGTTAACACTTTGGATGCCAGCGACGCGTTTTGTCGTTAGTTTATGCCGACCTATGAATGAATGCCACCAACGCTATATAGCGTTTGTTTGTCGTATTTTTTTTTATTGGCGATTTGAATTGATATTTCATCAATCGAGCCTCAGGTTAGTGCTGCAGAGTCTCTCTGAGCTCAATTGGGAAGATACCGCCCCCTATCGTCTCTCCCTGTGTAACTGCACCCCATTAGTTTAGACTGTTGGGGGGGGCGGGCCAGTTTCCTCAATTAACTTTTCCGTCAAGCCAAGTTGATCGCCGACCCCAGAACAGCGTGGATTATGTATTTCCAGCACCCAACGCTGAATCAATAAACGTGATCGATCTTTGGAATGGCGATCAGGAATTGGAATAATCTTTTTGGATAACATCTGATCTGAGGTAAGGAATCTATTTTACCAGTCTTGGGATAATCAGAGCTTTTTTCACAGATATATCAACGTGTCCAGTGTGTGTGTGTGTGTGTGTGTGCCGCTGATCAGGAAATGAGAGAATCGATATTTCAGCCCGCTTCTATAGCGTGCATAAGTACCCATATACTATCGATAATCTAGCGTTTATTTGAAAACTATTCATAAATAGGCCGAAAAATTACAACGTTTTTGTGTATGCCCGAATATTCCAGTAAATGCTGTTTATCACGGAATCTTTATATTTTCCTGAAAAACGAGGGCTTTTCAAAATGCTATCAAACGGAAATGAAGCGATTAAAAAACAATCCGTTTCGACAATGTTGACTGCAAACAAGTCATTGATAAGCGACGGGCAGATTAGACACATAGCCATAATTTAAGACAGAGATTATGCGTTCACAACGCTATCATTGAAGTGGGTGCTGGCATTCAGCCAGGTAAGTATGACACCCCCTGGTGGCTCTGAAAGTGTTAAAAGAAACCAATTTCATAAAAAAATACCAACCGTTTTACAACTCTCACAGTTTATACTTTGTGTGTGTGTAGGCACTAATATACACCTAAATAAGTGACAGTGTCTTCATAATATGACCTGTGTCTGAACATGGTTGTACGTGAGCGGCGGTCACAGGTGTTTGTGGGTGTTTGTGGGTATGAGACTTGACAGGTGCAGGACAAGCAGTGCGGGCAGGCAGGTCTCGTACCTGAGACACAGTCTACCACTACAAGTGCTCCGTCTGTGACCCTCAGAGCGGCAGTGACCTCGGAGGAGAAGTCCACGTGGCCAGGAGAGTCAATCAAGTTAATGAGGAAGCCGGCACCGTCCTTGCTCTGTTTGATGAAGGCCAAGTCGCTCTCTCTGAGCTCATAGTACAGAGAGATCGCTCTGCAGGGAGGGAATGACCTTCAGTTAGCTGGAGGTCTGAGAAGACTGCTGTTACTGAGACACACTGGATACAAGCACTGCTTCTGAGACACACTGGATACAAGCACTGTTTCACTGGATACAAGCACTGTTACTGAAACACACTGGATACAAGCACTGCTTCTGAAACACACTGGATACAAGAACTGCTTCTGAAACACACTGGATATAAGAACTGTTAGAACAAAGACAACAGTTTGTGCAGTTGGGGGAGTACAGGTCCACTCAGTCAAACATACTATGTGGTGTGCCGCAAGGGTCAATTCTGGGCCCGAAACTATTCATACTGTATATAAATGATATAGGTAATGCGTCAAAAATATAGAAAATTTTTATTTTTGCTGACAATACAAACGTCTTCTGTGAGGGAGAGAACCTCCAAATGCTGTTAAGAAATGTCGCAGCTGAGCTATCCAAGCTGAAAGTGTGGTTTGATGCAAATAAATTATCATTAAATATAAAAAAATAAAAAATTCATGATATTTGGTAAACGTGATATACAAGAAAACACACCGGGCGAACTAATGATTGATAGTATTAAACTGGAAAGGGTATTTGAGAATACATTTCTGGGTGTAATAATAGTAGACCACAAACTCAACTGGAAACCTCAGGTCAAATATGTCAGGACTAAATTGGCACAGAGTGTTGGTATTTTATGTAAGATAAGACACATTCTAAACAAAAAAACACTGTATACACTGTACTGTACACTCTTCCTACCACATATGAACTACTGTGCGGAGGTGTGGGGTAATACCTACAAAAGCACTCTATAGCCAATATGCACCATGCAAAAAAAAGCAATAAGAATAATCAACAATGTAGGATATTATGAACACACCAATAACTTATTTATAAAGCTACAAACATTGAAATGTATGGACCTAGTTGATTTCAAAACTGCCCTTATTGTATACAAAGCCAGATAAAAACTAATCCCAGGCAACATTCAAAAATGGTTCAGAGACAGGGAAGGAGAATATAACTTAAAAGGGAGAGGGAATCTTAAACAACCAATGGTACACACTACGCTGAAAAGCATGTGCATATCTGTTTGTGGAGTGAAGTTAATGTAAGGGGGTAGGGATCTATAAGCTTAGCTTCCCTCTACTCCTTTTTTGGACATGTCTGCTAACTAAATACATTGCTCTTGACTTTTTGTTTATAATTCCTTTTTTTGAATGTTTTTTTGTATTGTTTTTACATTTTCTTTTTATTTGTTGTTGTTATGATTGTTCTGTTTGACGGAGCTAGATACCGTGATTTGTTTGAAGGAATATGAAGAATACATGTTCAAAAATAAATGTTTTCATTCATTCATTCATTCATTCATTCATTCATTCAAAAGAGACCAGGCTCATGCATGTGCTATAAGTATAAAGCTAAGCTTTGCAAGAAAATTGTAGGACATCCTTGTTCTAAACACTGGTGTCTGGTAGGACGGCCCTGTTCTAATCACTGGTGTCTGGTAGGACATCTCTGTTCTAATCACTGGTGTCTGGTAGGACATCTCTGTTCTAATCACTGGTGTCTGGACCAGGTAGGACATCTCTGTTCTAAACACTGGTGTCTGGTAGGACATTCCTCTTCTAAACACTGGTGTCTGGTAGGACATTCCTCTTCTAAACACTGGTGTCTGGTAGGACATTCCTCTTCTAAACACTGGTGTCTGGTAGGACATTCCTCTTCTAAACACTGGTGTCTGGTAGGACATCTCTGTTCTAAACACTGGTGTCTGGTAGGACATTCCTCTTCTAAACACTGGTGTCTGGTAGGACATCTCTGTTCTAAACACTGGTGTCTGATAGGATATCCCTGTTCTGTAGTGGGCAAGGCGCTCGCCACGAAATGCTGGAGACGCTGGGCTCGTCAGTTCGAGCCCAGCGCTCCACATTTGCTTTCAGTTTAGCTGGTCGTCCGTACTAATACACATTGGCCGTATTAGGGGGTGGGAAACTGATGGGTGGGGATCGGGCGTTGTGGACAGCGACTCCTACAGGTCGGTTGGTGCGCCTGCGCAGTAGAATCAGGAAGTGTCGGGGGCAGCGTGAGCCTCCCACGCGTTACTCCTCGCCACTGAGAGATCGAGCTGCGCAGGTGAAAAGATGCGACTGCTGTTACCTCAAGTACCGGAGGGGACTTGTGCTATGTATGACTTAGTCCACATTGCAGCCGGCTTGTGGGAGGCAAGAAACAGCGTCCGTGACAGGGGAGGGTTGAATTGGATGATACGAAAATTGGGATGGGAGAAAATATAGAAAAATGGGAGAAAAAGTGGATAAAAAAAAAAAGGATATCCCTGTTCTAAACACTGGTGTCTGGTAGGACATCTCTGTTCTAAACACTGGTGTCTGATAGGATATCCCTGTTCTTTTTTTTTTTTTTTTTTTTTTTTTCTCCATTTTCCTCCGATTTTCTCCCATCCCAATGTTAGTCGTATGCCAATTCCCAGTCCCTTCCTGGTCGCTGCGCACTTACCCCCCACAGTCAGATCATCTGGGAGAGTGGAGGCTACCACGTGCTTCCTCCGACACACGTCCAGCCAATCACCGCTTCTTTTCACCTGGCAGCGCGGATTCTCATTGAGAGGGCGTAGCGTGTGGGAGGACCACACTATCCCCCTCACGTCCAATCCGCGCTTAGCAGGCGCCCCGACCGAACTGTAGGAGTCGCTGTTTACAACGACCCGGACCCACCCCGCCAGCTTCTCCCACCCTCTGATACAGCCAATTGTATCAGTGCAGACGGCCAGCCAAGCTGGTGACAACCCCGGAGCTGTGAGCTGGATTCGAACAGGCAAATCCAGCTCAGCTCCGGGGCTGGTGACGAACGCAATCTCCGCTCGGCCACCTAACCGCCTAGGATATCCCTGTTCTAAACAATGGTGTCTGGTAGGACATTCTCAGGAAAATCATCCACCACACAGGGAGTGATACGTTTTACATCACCAGCAGCAACAGAAGTTTGTTTGGAATGAATAGAAGACTAACTCAGTAGTGGAAAGCAAGTCAATATGGTGCAGAAATGCAACAGCAACGACCGCTTATCACCAGCAGATGTCGCCAAAACAAACAAAAATTAGGAGGTTGTGGACTACCACTTTTTTTCCCTACATGCTAAATGACTCGAAATAAACTTCATTCATTCATTCATTCAACTTAGAGTACTTGTCTGGGAAATTGCTTAGTTAAAAGGAAAGGAGTAGAATACATATATATTTCTAATATAATTATTTTAGAATAAAAATGGTTAAGGTTCTATGCACGTCCACAACTATGTCTAACTGTAATGAAAATCATTAGGGTTCTATGCGCGTCCATAACTACGTCTAACTGTAATGAAAATCATTAGGGTTCTATGCACGTCCATAACTATGTCTAACTGTAATGAAAATCATTAGGGTTCTATGCACGTCCACAACTATGTCTAACTGTAATGAAAATCATTAGGGTTCTATGCGCGTCCATAACTACGTCTAACTGTAATGAAAATCATTAGGGTTCTATGCACGTCCATAACTATGTCTAACTGTAATGAAAGTCGTTAAGGTTCTATGCACGTCCATAATATGTCTAACTATGAATGACTGAGCTTAATGTCCTCTCTACTCTCTTGTCTAGAAACAAAACTCAAGTAAATAGGGGAATAGAAGAATAGGGCGACCCTTCTCTTCACCTCAGTTAATTGTTCAGTTCAGTCCGAGTCGACCAAGACTAAGTGTTAGTCAGTTAGTCAATGAGCTTGGTGCTTTTTATTTTATTTTGTTATTTATTTAAATCTGACCCTCTCTGGTAAGCCAGTGATTTGAAGAGGTCTTCATGCATGATTGCATGTGAGCACAGTTTTACAGACATATTGATTCAATCAACTAATTGTTTAATGTATGATAATGTATGACTATTAGTGGACTGGGTTTCTCTAGTGGAGGCAAAGCAAGTTTAATTAACACATTTCATTCACATTGAAACAATTTAAAGATTAAAAAGCATGAAAAAAATTATAAAATAATAAAAGCAAAGTTCATTTTCGAGTCAGAGGGCTAATTATTAGCAGTGATTACATAACTAACACCTTTCCCGAAGGCTAACCGGCACTGTCCGCTTCCATTCATTGTGCTAAGCTAGGCTAACGTGCAGCCAGATAGCTTTCTACTGAACGCACAGAGAGGAAACTGGTATATATAAGACGGTAAGCTAATTTCCCAAAAGTTGGCATGTTCCTTTAATCTTCACGACGAGCGGATGTCAAGGAACACAACAGCACGAAACGCGCGGTGAGATGCTGACATGCGTTGCCGCAGCGTCAGCGGGGTTAGGAGCTTCCGGTGCAGCTCGGCCGGTACCTACGTGGATTTGATGGTGATACACCTCTCCTGCTCGTCCTTCCGGGTGTCGGTGAACCGGGTCTCGCCGGCACGCGCCCCGGCGATGATGCCAGCCTTGGACACCAGCGAGTCGGTCAGGGTGGACTTGCCGTGGTCCACGTGGGCGATCACGGACATGTTCCTGATGTTGGCCTTCTTGTCCATGATCTCACGGATCTGGTCTACTGTGAAGTTCACCTGAGGAGACACAGAGATTAGAGTGAGATCTGGTCTACTGTGAAGTTCACCTGAGGAGACACAGAGATTAGAGTGAGATCGGTACATTAGATGCCAAGTTGTAACGAATCCCGTCGAAATCCCGCCAGGTTGACCGCCGCTTGTCACAGACGAAGGTGAATCGTTTGATTTGAATCACAATGACGTGCCACTACGTGACTTTGTTTACATTCTCTATTTCTAATACCTCAAACCCAATTAAAGGGGAAGTTACTTCAAGATTAAAGGTTAACCTGCTCCACACCCACTGTGGTCACACCCACATTATGTTTCAGCATTTATTCTCACCGCTTGTACAGAGTGGAGCGTGGCCCCATTGACTTAGCATTAGCTTGGTGGCTAACTTAGCGGGAGCTGCGGGTGTATAGTATGACAAACTGGACTACTGGTAAGTAGGACACAGGGCTAGGGGTCCAAAATTCTGTACTTGCCCTTTAACTCGATCTATATTATTCTGATTCCATAATGATGATTTAGTGTTTCGATTGTTCTTTCTGTTCTTGTGAACGGAGTAGGGCGGCTGAATGCTAACGCCGTCCTGACGGGTCGGAGTGTACTATGTGTGTCGTCTAAATGAAGTGCATCACTAGTGACATCACTAACATAAGAGTATTGTTTTTAAAAACTGTATTGTTTTCTACTGATATCCGCCTCACTCACACCTGTTCCATTGAAGACGTGTAGCATCGTCATTCTGTTTCATATCTTTCTTAGGTTGAGGTATAGGGTTGGGGTATAGGTATAGTTGGGATAGGCTTGAGGTAAGGATGAGGTAGGGTTGAGGCAGGCCCGGACTGGCCATCGGGAGCACCGGGAGTTTTCCCGGTGGCCTGGCCTGCACATAAAAAAAATAAAAAGAATTGTAAATAAAAAATATATATATTTAACTTTTTTTTTTTTTTACCAGGCCATTGTTTCTAGTTGCGGTGGCGTGATAGTTAGATAACCTAGGTGGGTGGGGAACAACCAGGATTTCACTGTTGGAGAACTATCTCTCTGACTCTCTCCCTCTCGCGGCTCACACATACACAAATGGAGCCGCACTGCCGCATGTGATTGGTGGAGGCGGGACCAGGCGATACAACTGATTGACAGCGGAGACGGCGAATGGAATGGCAGATGGCACTCTGCAGAATAACAGCCAGTGAGCCAGGTAGTGAGGGACTCGGGAGAGATAGAGCGAAAGTCAATTAACGTTGATGTCAAGATGGACAGTGGAAGAAAGAGAAAGGGTGGAGCAGAGAGGGAGAAAACAAAAAAAGAAAGGCCCTTACAGGAGATGCTGCTAAATCCGGCAACATTTATCAAATGTTTCTTGCACCAAAGTCAAGGGACCAGCAGGTTAGTCAGTGATAAAAATAAACATGTGGATGTTAGCTAGCTAACGTTACCATGCAATGCATCATCATCTCCCCTGTCAAAAGCCCAATGTTAAATCTGCCAAGAAACAAATAAATAATTTAACCCTTGTGTCTGAAAACTAAAGTGTTATACTCTTACCATATTAGGGGACTAAATGTGCCAACGGGAGAGGGTCTGTATTGTCTCTGTATTGTCTCTTTCCCCAGCAAAACGGTAGGCAAGGCACCTTGGTTGAGAAATGCAGGCTTCAATCTATGTTGTTTAGTCTGTCTGTTCAGTACTGTTCAGTACTGTTTCAAGATGCACAATGAGATCTTCTTTTTTATAAATTCTTTTTTTTATATCCTCAAACTAAATCCTCAATTTGAATAAAGTGATTCAAACTTCGTCAGGGTTTTTTGAACGGACGTTCGAACCTTTGTTTTTAATTAAACAATTTAAATAAAAGAAATAGACAAATAGACAAAAAATTGACAATTCCGCGCGGGGAAATTGTGAAAGTGTGCGTGATGCCTGTGCACTGCCGGCCAACGGGAGAGGGTCTGTATTGTCTCTATGACAAACGGTTCAAAAGATACAAAAAGGGGGCACGGCCTAAGGACGTGGTCAATATAGACCAATGAAAGAGGTTATCCCTACTGAGTACAATGGTACAACCCGCAAGTCTCTACGACAAACGGTTCAAAAGATACAAAAAGGGGGTGTGGCCTAAGGATCGGGGGAGTGGTCAACATAGACCAATGAAAGAGGATATCCCTACTGAGTACAATGGCACAACCCGCAAGTCGCTACGACAAATGGTTCAAAAGATACAAAAAGGGGGTGTGGCCTAATGATCGAGGGAGTGGTCAACATAGACCAATGAAAGAGGATATCCCTACTGAGTACAATGGCGCAACCCGCAAGTCTCTACGACAAACGGTTCAAAAGATACAAAAAGGGGGTGTGGCCTAAGGATCGGGAGTGTGGTCAACATAGACCAATGAAAGAGGATATCCCTACTGAGTACAATGGCACAACCCGCAAGTCTCTACGACAAACGGTTCAAAAGATACACAAAGGGGGCGTGGCCTAGGTGGTGTGGCCTACGGATCGGGGGAGTGGTCAACATAGACCAATGAAAGAGGATATCCCTACTGAGTACAATGACACAACCCGCAAGTCTCTACGACAAACGGTTCAAAAGATACAAAAAGGGGACATCAAGGGTTAATGCCCTGAGAGGTCATTGCTAGGTCAGCAGTACTGAGTTGATTGACAGCTCCCTCTGAGTCATGCACACCTGCTCCCCTTAATTGATTTGAATCCTAACTGACGGCAGACTCTATCCCCAAGTATTTCAATGAGGGCTGAGGCGTCCTTCAGTCTCACGATGATTAAAGCAAAACGATAAGAGATGAAGCTTAGGGGGCTTTCTCACTAGCCATTCAGGGTCGAATCAGCTCCGCTCCGTCCTTGGGTGCGAACTTCCTCCCTCAAGTTTCTTTAATAGTTGTCATACAGAAGTACAGAATACTTTCATACAAAATGCTTCTTACTGTTACGCTCCAGAGACTGTGCTAGACAAGATAGTATCAAATAACATAGTATAGCATGTAATTTAGAAGAAGAAAATGAGGTCACAGTGTTCGGTATAGACATATGTACAATGTTCTGAGTTACCATATAATATACAATACTATGCAGTGTACTAATGTACAGTACTATATAGTGCAAAGCAGAAATGGGATGAGGTACAATTTAGGTACAATTTACAGTAAGGTGTACGAGTTGTAGTGCAATCCTTCATCAATAAATATAAAGTGTGGGGAGTGGGTGCTACAGTGTGTTTGTTTAAAGTGGGTGTGTGCTATAAAGTGTGTGGAGTGGGTGCTACAGTGTGTTTGTTTAAAGTGAGTGTGTGCGTGTGGATGTGTGTGCTATGTGCGTTTGGTGGTTGTTGTTGTGTAGTGTTCATTGTTCGTTTAGCAGCCTGATGGCCTGGGGATAGAAGCTTCTTCTGAGTCTTTCTGTGCTCGCCTTGAGACTCCGGTATCGCTTGCCTGACCGCAGCAGTTCAAAGAGGCAGTTGTTCGGGTGACTGGAGTCTTTAATGATTCTCTTAGCCTTGCCCTTGCAACGCTTGTTGTAAATGTTCTGGAGGGTGGGGAGCCCCCCTCCAATTGTGCGTTCGGCTGAACGTGTCACTCTTTGTAGTCTGCTTCGGTCTTGTGCAGTGCTATTCCCAAACCAGGAGGTGATGTTGCCGGTCAAGATGCTCTCTATTGTACATGAGTAGAAGTTCTTAAGGATCTTCTGACTGACTTGGAACTTCCTTAGGCGCCTGAGGAAGTAGAGGCGTTGTCGTGCCTTCTTCACAACACTGTCAATGTGTGTGGTCCATGTCAAGTCCTCGGATATGTAGGCTCCGAGGTACTTAAAGCTGTTGACTCTCTCAACCGGTGCCCCGTCGATGCTGAGCGGGCTGTAGTCCTTGACCCCCGACCTCCTGAAGTCCACAATCATCTCCTTTGTTTTGCTGACGTTCAGGGAGAGGCTGTTTTCCTGGCACCATCCCGCCAGGACCTTGACCTCTTCCAGGTAGGCCCTCTCGTCGTTGGCAGAGATCAGGCCCACCACCACTGTGTCGTCAGCAAATTTGATGATTGTATTGCTACTCCGCTGAGCCACACAGTCGTGTGTGTACAGGGAGTAGAGGAGGGGACTCAGAACACAGCCCTGGGGGGCCCCTATGTTGAGGGTGATGGATGAGGAGGTGCAGTTGCCTGCTCTCACCACCTGGGGTCTGCCAGTCAGGAAGTCCAAGACCCACTGGCAGAGGTCATAGTTCAAGCCCAGGTCCCTGAGCTTGGCTATGAGTATGGAGGGGACTATGGTATTGCATGCCGAGCTGTAGTCGATGAATAGCATTCTCACATAGTTCCCCTGCCTCTTGTCCAGGTGTGATGCTGCTGTGTGCAGCACATGGGCTATGGCGTCCTCCGTGGACCTGTTGGGGCGGTATGCAAATTGCAGGGGGTCCATGTTGATGGGGAGGGAGGAGCAGATGTAGCCCTTTACTAGCTTCTCAAAGCACTTCATGGCTATGGAGGTGAGAGCTACAGGGCGGTAGTCGTTGAGGCAAGCAGGCTTGGATTTTTTGGGTACAGGGATAATAGTGGACTTCTTCAGGCAGGTGGGGATGACAGCCTGTTCTAAGGACAGGTTAAATATGTCAGTGAATACTGGGGCCAGTTGGTCGGCACAGACTTTTAGGACGCGGCCGGGGATGCCGTCCGGACCTGCTGCCTCCCGCTCCCCCCTCTAGTTTGCGTACACACTGCAGTCTTGGTGTGCTCCGGGTTTTGTTTACGGTTTGCGTTTTGAGCGTGTAAGCTGCCGTAGGCGATGATGTCACACTCTAACGTCAACACAGGAAGAGTTTAACATACGGTGGTGGAAACTGGATGCTGATATAAGGAAACAAATAACTAATAAATATGAAGTTATATTTGAACCTCTGTTGTCAAGCCTTGTCAATATAACCCACCCCCTTTTCTCACGAATGGAACTGGTGTCGTGGAGTCCGCTTTGAGCGTTTTCCAGGGTTAGCGGCTAACGCTAGTTAGCTTAGCCTGGTTATTACTAGTTAGCAGCTAACGTTAGCCCATTGCTCGTGTCAATTATATTGCATGTCATTGATCTACCGGTCGATCACGGCCGACTGGTTGGGCACCACTGGTCTATAGAAATAAATGCATTCGAACAAGAAACCAATGTAGTAGACATAGCAATGGCAAAAAAATTGCCAAGCCTAATGCGAGCCAGGGAAGTCTTGTGCTTGTAACGTGGCTTCATCTCAAAGTTTTCATCCACTGAGCCGTGAGGCTCAACATGCTTGTTTGGTTGAGGTCTGAACTCGCCAAATTGCCCATAATTATCGTTTTTGTGGGTATTGTCCAGTTGTTGCTGTATGTTTTTATCTGCCCAAAATTCAAGCAAGCATGAAAGCATTACAGTAAGCTTGCACACCACGCCCCCCGCTCCGTTGTCGGGAACACTGGCGCGCACCTGAGACCACCTATTCCAGGGGTCCAGGTTTGGAGCGAATCAGCGTCCCCGGGGACGGGGGGAGCGTTCTCATCACGCGATATTCTGGTGCGATCGCGCTCTGATTCGACCCCGATTCGACCCCGATGGCTAGTGTGAAAGCCTCCTTAGTCGTCTTAATATGAGCACTTGAGGACCTGAATGAAGGGTTATGTGTGATATTGTGTAATTCCGACGACAATTGTGGCCTGGGTGGCGATCTGAAAACAAGGGGGGAAACAGTAAAATCACAGATTTCTGCTAGAGCGCAAACCCCATTCGTGTGTATGTGGAGCATGACTTTCAAAGAAATGGTCATAAGTTGAGATAGAAATGTCCAATTCCATTTATTTTTCTTTTGTGAGCGAAGGCACAGTCGTGCCATCGTTTTGATGTGTTGTTTTTATATCTACGTCCAAAATTTAGATCACTGTCGCAATTTACAAAAGGTGATGGTAAAACAAAAAAATGCAGCTTCTACACTCTAGTTAATTACATTCCGCCATTCATTCCCTATGGACAGAAATTTCCTGTTTAAAGTCGATTTGTAGCCAAATGGTGCGGTGAAACTTTCCAATAATTAATAGCAACTCCAGTTGGACCAAGCCGGTCGTTTTGATACCTTACACATGTGGTGCGAAAGCTCTGGGAGCAGTTAGCGGACAAAAATCGGCGGAATAAATAATAAATAGTATAGATTACAATAGTGTGTGGGTCACCCACACTAAATAGAAAAATATGTTGTGCTCTTGCTTTTTTAGTGCCACAACAGTTTTATTTGAGGTTCATAACAGTACATTGTGTACTAAGCAATTGTTGGCTCAATAGTTTGTGATTCACATGCACTAAAATTCACCAGAATGCAGGAAATTAAGTCTTTGTAACAAAAGTTTCCTGGTGGGCGACTCCCAGACCCCCGCTTAAAAAGTGGCCTGACTGGGGCTATATTACGCGCTATATCTCCCGGTATGAATTATTTCCCAAGTCCGGCCCATGGGTTGAGGTAAGGTTAAGGTAGAGTTGAAGTAGTTTGAGGTACAGTTGAGGTAGAAGTTCTACCGTAGAACTGATGTAGGGTGACCCCTACATTTTGACCCTTCAAATGCATATAAGCATAAAAAAGAACAAAGTACAGCCACGTATAGGCTATATAAATCAAAGCCCTATCAATGCTGCGAAGGAATGTTTGATGGCAGTTTGTAGTCATACACAACTTCATTTCATTAATGTTTTAGTGGCCTTATTTGCTGCAGTGCAGTGATGCACGTGACCCGAGACAACAATACTAAAATATATTTGGGTGTCGCACACCTGCTGTCATTGTAGCAAGTGTAGTAGTTTTTGTTTACTGTGTTTAGAGTAACACATACAGTCTACTATGTATCCTATACAACAGCGTGCATGGCAGAAAGTGCTCACCCAACCTTGGCGCATGAAACTTTAATACGGCCATCTCAGGGAGCAGTGGGCGTGCTTGTGTCGATGCTATATATAACTGGGGGTAAGGTTATTTATAACAGGCGGTAAGGTTATTTCAATAGCTGCACCCCCAGTAACGAAATGGGCACACCGAAACTTAAACACAACATATAACACAAGTCGATAGTCTCATGAAGTCTAACGCTATAAGGTCGGAGGGTTTAGTATAATTATTACAAATAATTCCGTTCCAAACGCGTCCACTTGCGCCTCGTAGCGCACAGACATACATATTACAGTACAGACATACAGGCGCAACTTGCGCTTCACTTCGAAATGCAACGCGTAGTTAGTCTTATCAGCGTGTTGTCAGCTTGTTTGGTGATATTCAGGCACAGCTGTTGTTGAGATAATGACTGGACCTATAGGAATATTATTATTATTATCATCATGATGATTATTATTATTAATATTATTTTGATCATCACTTTCCTGGCAGTCAAATCTGCGTCATCATAGCCTATAATTATTATTACTGTTATGGCGGAGAGGTCTGAAAGATCCACAAATGTATACATTTATATAAGACACAATAATGAAATGTCGTAGCTACCATTTTGGTGGTTTGTTCCGCGGCTCACGGCGGGTTCTGGTGTTGAACGGTCAGTGCTCCGGCTCCTCTCCGAAGGAGGACTTGGGTTAAAAGGAAAGACTATGACGCGCGACTCTCCGTTTTGTTGCTGCGCCTGCTGTGCGCTCCGCTCAGAGGAGGTCATGTGAGATGTCACTCACACCCCAGAGAGAGAGATCTGGTGTCTGTCTCCCATAGGTGTCTCCGTGCATGGGACCTGCCTGCCTAAATACATACATAAATAAATAAGTAAATACATAAATAAAAACAAAATATTATAGTCTATCTATTATAGTCCCATGAGGGACGCGGGAAGGGGGGGTGCGGGGGGGTGCTGCACTGCTGCAGCACCCCCTCTCAATTATTGCAAATTATTATATTTTTTTTATGGCAGTATTTATATATTTATATATACTGTAACTGTATAACTGTAACACTGTATATTATAAGTTTATCCTGCTCAAAGCACGTCACCATTTTAATATTGTGTGTATTGAGCCGTACTGTATTGTAGCCATTCTCCAATCTGTTAAATAAAGTTTTCATTCATTCATTACACTACTGTATGTACACAATCATACGTGTAAAACCGAGTAGATTTTCGAGTGATGACAGACTGTCACAGACTGATTGAATGACAGGTGAAACAACTAATTGTATTCACCTCCCGTCTCCCGCCCTTCCCACGCGCCACGAACCACTGAGCTACTGTGATACAGTGCTTGCGCAGTCAGTCGATTTGAGCTAGTAGTCAGACTTTGCTAGCACAGAATGTCTCACTCGCAGAAAAGAAAAATATCAGATTTATTTTCGAAACGTCCCGCCGGTCCCAGTGACAGTCCCACTAAATCTGATAAACGTCAGAGAGAGACAGAGACGACAGGTTCAGCCTCAGCATCAGGTATTGAAGAGTTAACTGAGTCTGTTCCCCTATACCCCCCCTCGGGCGCCAGGGGCTTCCACTGAGGGGTGATGCAAATAGGGATGGGGTGTTATGGCAGCTCATGATGGAAAGAGTGCGCACCGAGTCTGATCCCGAGTTGAAGAATTGGCTCCAAAAGAGAGACAACTGGATGTCCAACAACATCCAAAACGAAATCTTACAGCTGCTTGCCCATGATATTCAGCGACAAATTAGAGGCAAAGCATCCAAAAGCCCAATCTTTGGCTTGAGCGCTGACGGAACCACTGATGTCAATTCTCGTGTAATATACAGTTAGCCGATGACAACTTGGAAGCTCAGAACTTCTTTTGGGGTTTTTACAATGCCCGGCCCAGACACAACAGCCGAGACGCTGTTTTTGTGTATAAAATACTTTTACGCCTCAACCTGCCCATGGAGAGGCTGATAGGATACTGTTTTGACGGGGCCAGCAACATGTTTGGGGGGTACAGGCTAGACCAGGGGTTCCCAAAATTTTCAGGCCGCGACCCAAAAAAAACGGTGTCAGAGAGCCGCGACCCCCACTATTATAGGAGGTAAAAAAAAAATATTTTAAATGGAAATGTATGGTTGAAACATGCAAACGTTCAAACGCACACACACTAATAAGCATTGGAGGCTTTTAACCAGGGCCGGACTGGGGAAATCATTCAGGCCAGGAAATATAGCCCCAGTCAGGCCACTTTTTAAGCAGGGGGTCTGGGGGTCCCCCACCAGGATTTTTTTTGTTACAAAGACTTAATTTCCTGCATTCTGGTGCAGGCATTTTTTTTATTTGTACCCTTTAAATGCCAGTGTTTGTGATGGCATCACAACTTATTGTTAAAAAACAGGCTAGCATATGTATGATTAGCAACAACACAGATTTTTATGGATTTTCAGTTTTTTTTAATTGATAAATACAATATTTTATTCAACTTCAGCCCTGATCATAACACCACATATTCATTTTATAATTCTAACCCTTTAAATGCCAGTGTGTGTGATGGCATATATTTGCAATATATCAAATGCAAAGTACATTTTTCTGGGGGGGATTATTACAGGCTAGCATGTGTCAATGATTAGCAGTTTTTCGTAAGGATCCCGCCTCCACCAATCACATGCGGCTCCCTTTGTGTGTGTGTGAGAGCAAGAGAGAGAGAGAGAGAGATAGTTCTCCAACTTGTGTGAGTTGCAGTGATCTCCTGGTTGTTCCCCACCTAGGTTATCTAACTATTGCGCTGGTGCAAATAGAAACACTGGCCTGGCCTGCTTCTAAGTTCAGTGGCCTGACCAAAAAAAAAAAAAAAAATTGTTTTTTTTAATCTGGCGACCCCCCAGCACCTCCTGCCGTTTTATAGTTCCCGCGTGCCTGTTCCATCCTAGAGGCAAATCTTTCCTGTGACAAAATGGCATCCAAGGTAATAAAAAAAGTCAACCAACGAAATAGATTCTTGTACCGGATCTCCTCTCTGGTAAACAAGAATACCCTGAAGACTCTGGCAGGAGCACTCATTCAAGGGTACTACGACTATGCTTGCACCTCATGGTACCAAAGCACCTCAAAGGCGCTAAAAACAAGATTACAAACATCACAAAACAAACAGGTCAGACTTCTACTTGACCTTACCCCTAGAACCCACCTCACCCCTGCCCACTTTGACAACTTAGGATGGCTTAGGTCTACAAGATACACTATACGACTAAGGTACCCATGTACATGTCAAAATACTTCCCAAAGGTCAGTGAATACCACGACCACAACACCAGAGGAAGCTCAACAAATCATGTTAAACCCAGATTCGGCTCAAACAAGGGACTAAACACGTTTTGCAATTATGCCACATCAATGTGGAATTCCCTACCCAAAGCTGTAAAGGAATGTGAATCCCTACCCACATTCAAAACCGCTCTTAAAGAGCACCTACGGGAGGCGGCAATTCAAAACTGGCCACCGTAAATGTCCAAACCCCCCACCCCCTCCTAATAGACAGTCTCCTCCCCACCGCATGTATATATTCTCTCCCTGCCGTATGTATATTTCTCTCCCACCCACCCACCCCCTCCAAATGTACAGTCTCCTCCCTACCGTATGTATATTTCTCTCCCACCCACCCACCCCCTCCTAATGTACAGTCTCATCCCCATCATATGTATATACTCTCTGTCAGGATCTATGGGTAACAGTACTGTACATTTGAATATCGTATATGTCACAAATGTAACAGTACTAAATACCTGTATGTCCCTATGCCATAAATGTATGTTGAGTATGTCATAAATGTCAATATGAATTGAAAATGGGGGACCCTGATGTAAACAAGACAAACTTCTTTCTCTGGTCTGCATCCCCTTAACAACTGTGTATTGAGCCGTACTGTATTGTACCCATTCTGCAATCTGTTAAATAAAGTTTTCATTCATTCATTCATTCATTAGAGTAGACGACAGAGTACAGCAACTTGCAATGGGCCTGGTCTACAAGATACACTATACGACTAAGGTACCCATGTACATGTCAAAATACTTCCCAAAGGTCAGTGAATACCACAACCACAACACCAGAGGAAGCTCAACAAATCATGTTAAACCCAGATTCGGCTCAAACAAGGGACTAAACACGTTTCGCAATTATGCCACATCAATGTGGAACGCCCTATACCCAAAGCTGTAAAGGAATGTGAATCCCTACGCTCCTTCAAAACCGCTCTTAAAGAGCACCTACGGGAGGCTGCAATTAGAAACTGGCCACCGTAAATGTCCAAACCCCCCCCCACCCCCCCCTAATAGACAGTCTCCTCCCCACCGCATGTATATATTCTCTCCCCGCCGTATGTATATTTCTCTCCCACCCACCCACCCCCTCCAAATGTAGTCTCCTCCCCACCGTATGTATATATTCTCTCCCCACCGTATGTATATTTCTCTCCCACCCACCCACCCCCTCCTAATGTACAGACCACTCCCCATCATATGTATATACTCTGTCAGGATCTATGGGTAACAGTACTGTATATTTGAATATCGTATATGTCACAACTGTAACAGTACTAAATACCTATATGTCCCTATGCCATAAATGTCATGTATGTTGTGTATGTCATAAATGTCACTATGAATTGAAAATGGGGGACCCTGATGTAAACAAGACAAACGTCTTTCTCTGGCCGTGTATTAGTGTAGCGACACATTGTCTGGAACGTTGTTTGACTACAACCACGAACCCTTCTCCAGACACACACACACACACACACACACACACACACACACACATCACACAGACAGACAGACAGACAGACAGACAGACAGACAGACAGACAATTGTTATTTTTCAAAAAAAAAAATTATACTCTTAAGTGGTCATTAATGATATTATTGATTTAGTCTTTCCTGTTGACAAAGCAGAGGACCCCTTTAAATGGTTCTGCTATCATTTCATTAATGGGATTTTACAGTAGGTGTATTGATATTGCATTACAATGAATTCTCCATCTGAATACTCAAACACGGCATATGTAGTTGACTTCTGAGTGTCATGTTGTTCAGTCCCTGAGGGTTCAAACACATGTATGATATGTAGTTGACTTCTGAATGTCATGTTGTTCCTGATGGTTCAATCACAGTATATGTATTGACTTCTGAGTGTCATGTTGTTCCTGATGGTTCAATCACAGTATATGTATTGACTTCTGTATGTCATGTTGTTCCTGATGGTTCAATCACAGTATATGTATTGACTTCTGAGTGTCATGTTGTTCCTGATGGTTCAATCACAGTATATGTATTGACTTCTGAGTGTCATGTTGTTCCTGATGGTTCAATCACAGTATATGTATTGACTTCTGAGTGTCATGCTGTTTAGTCCCTGAGGGTTCAAACACAACACAAATAACCCTCCTGTCTACTATGTACTATACTATTACCTACTATGCTACTATCTACTATGTCGATACTACCATTTACTATGTATTGTGCTACTATCTTCACTACTATCTACTATTTTACTATGTATACTACTTTCTACTAGGTACTATGCTATGTCCATACTACCATCTACTGTTATTATGTCTATACTACTATGCTGTCTATACTATCTACAGTATGTGCTACTGTATGCTACTATGCCTATACTACTACATCTACTACTATGCATTCATTTAATTTCAAACCTTTATTTATACTTGTGAAAGCACTGAGGTTTCCCTCATTTACAGTGATGACGAGTTAACAAAGGACACAAATATCATAAGTTATTAATTACAATGAATTACAATTACTACAATGATGGATTAAAAACAATTACATGATTCAGTACATAGGTCAAGTGCAATGCCTTTAAACTCCATGAATTACGGGAATGCTCCGAGCTTTAGAGTCTGTTGTAGGGTATTCCATGTGTATGGAGCATCGTAGGAGAAGGCAGAATTTCCAAGCTCAGACCGAACTCGAGGCACCCTAAGCACAAGCCGATCATTCGAACGAGTTTGGTAGGTGACAGCACTCCAGACCAACAAAGATGTAATATAAGGTGGAAGTTTGCCAATAATTGCTTTGTAGATAAAAAGATACCCATGATAACTACGTCGCAACGAGAGAGATGGCCAGCCTACCTTCTCATACAAAAGACAATGGTAAGTATGATATTTGTCACCCGTAATAAATCTTATGGCGGAGTGGTAGGCAGAATCCAAAGGCCTTACTGTAGACGCAGACGCATGCCTGTAAATGACATCACTGTAGTCCAATATTGACAAAAAAACAGCCTGTACAATTCTTTTCCTACAGAACATAGGAAAACTAGCGTGATTACAGTACAAGAAACCAATCTTTTGCCGTAATTTTGTAGCTAGGTTATCTATATGGAATTTAAAAGAAAGTTTATCATCCAGCCATATACCAAGATATTTATACTCACTAACTCTTTCAATATACAAACCATTTGCCGTTGTTAGGTGTAGCATGTCATAATCTATAACCCTGGCTCTAGAAAACATCAGACTTGGTTTTACTAGCATTAAGCACTAACTTGAGCTTAGCTAGAGCATTTTGGAGTGTCAAACGCAAGCTGCAGGTTCACAATAGCTTCCTGAACAGTATCCGCAATGCAGTAGACAACTGTATCATCCGCATAAAGATGAGCCTGACAACCTGCTAGTGCTGAAAGACTAGAAACAATAAATTCAGAGTGTAGCACTCAAGCTCAGCACTGCTAGATGAACAATACCACTTACCCTTGAGCCACCAGATATGTACCCCTCCTGCTGACCTGTTGTACATGTTGCTTTAGATAAAAGCGTCAGCTAAATGACGTAAATGTAAGTAAAAGTACAGGGAGGTGTACTTTCAGTGACAGAAGTCAATGGAGAAATCAGACGGGAGAAAAAAAAGAAACCGTTTTTATATTTCAATACTTTTTAATGAATCAATAAATATCTGTAGTTGAGAACAACAATAAATTAGATTCACCAGAAGCAGATGAAAGATATGAAACAGAATGACAATGCTATGCGTCTTCAACGGAACAGGTATGAGTGAGGCGGATATCAGTAGAAAACAATACAGGTTTTAAAAAACAATACTCTTATGTTAATACTAGCATTGTCACCAGTGATGTCACTAGTGATGCACTTCATTTAGACGACACACATAGTACACTCCGACCCGTCAGGACGGCGTTAGCATTCATCCGCCCTACTCCGTTCACAACCGTGGACCAAAGAACAGAAAGAACAATCGAAACACTAAATCATCATTATGGAATCAGAATAATATAGATCGAGTTAAAGGGCAAGTACAGAATTTTGGACCCCTAGCCCTGTGTCCTACTTACCAGTAGTCCAGTTTGTCATACTATACACCCGCAGCTCCCGCTAAGTTAGCCACCAAGCTAATGCTAAGTCAATGGGGCCACGCTCCACTCTGTACAAGCGGTGAGAATAAATGCTGAAACATAATGTGGGTGTGACCGTGGAGCAGGTTAACCTTTAACCTTGAAGTAACTTCCTATTTAATTGAGTTTGAGGTATTAGAAATAGAGAATGTAAACAAAGTCACGTAGTGGCACGTCATTGTGATTCAAATCAAACGATTCACCTTCGTCTGTGACAAGCGGCGGTCGACCTGGCAGGACTTTGACCGGATTCGTTACAACTTGGCATCTCATGTACCGCGTCGTGCACTGCGTCCAATGAGTGGTCAAGAAGGAGCGTGAGGTCCAATAAGGTTATGGTTAGGGTTAAAGGAACACGCCAACATTATGGGAAATGTGCTTACCGTCTTCTTATGCTCCACCTTAAAGGGGTACACCAACATTATGGGAAACACCAACATATCCGCTTCCATTCATTTGTGCTAAACTAGACTAGCTTGCAGCCGGATAGCTTTCTACTGAACACACAGAGAGGAAATTGGTATATATCTTCTTGTCTGACTCTGGAGTCAGACATAATGTTGGTGTTTCCCATAATGTTGGTGTACCCCTTTAAGGTGGAGCGTGAGGACCAATGAGGTTAAGGTGGGGTATGAGGTAGGGCTGCTCGATTATGGCAAAAATCATAATCATGATTATTTAGATTTATATTGAAATCACAATTATTAAACACAATTACTCATTGATTTGAGCACATCATATGACGACGACTGAATGTTTTACTTTTCTTCTCGACCGAAGGCTGCCTTTCTGTCATCATCTACAAGGAAGACATTTCAAAATAACTGGAGGAACGCGCCGTGGCTCCCTCCTCCCCCTCAACACCAGCTGAAACTACTGTTTGGGCTCGGTGGGGTGGAGCACACAGCTGTGAAGGAAGGGTGCGCTGCGTTTACAACACAAGACAAAATGAGAGCAACACGGCATACTAATAATAATATATGAATTCAATCATCTTTTTAACGATTTTCTTGTTTTCATGATCGTGGGAAGACAAATTCATAATTGAACATTTTAACTAAATGAATCGCCCAGCTTGAAGACCAAGGAGGTTTAGGTTAGGGTTAGGGTGAGGTGTGAGGACCGATGAGGTTGAGGTTGAGGTTACGGTTAAGGTGAGGCGTGAGGACCGATGAGGTTACGGTTAGGGTTACGGTTAAGGTGAGGCGTGAGGACCGATGAGTTTACGGTTAGGGTTACGGTTAAGGTGAGGCGTGAGGACCGATGAGGTTACGGTTAGTGTTAAGGTGGGGGATTGGGTTTATACATGAGATACCAAGTTTTTAGGGAGTCGCCGACTTTCAACAGGTTCCCATGAATTTGCCGTATTCTTGTTTGATGCAGCCGTACACAGCGTGGTAAAAGTGCCTGTCCGGTGCCATGAGGTCGGTGACGATCTCGGTGTGGTCGACTTTTGGGAGGAGGAACAGGGAGACCTTCACCGAGAGCGAGTCGAGAAGCTCACAGAACCTGGTCGAAGATTCCGCAGGAACAATAATGTCAACGGTTCCATGGAGCAAAACGAAGGGTGGAACCCTGAGAACAAGAGGAGAAATACTTCATAAATAAACCAAACAAACATCAAATACATCGCACACTAAAGGAACACAGCAGCATTATGGGAAATGTGACTACGAAATAGCCTAGCTTAGCACAAATGAACGAAAGCGGATACGGACCACTAGCTTAGCTTAAAACTCGGGAGAGGTGTTTTTAGGCCAACAGCTAAGCTAGCTGGTCCGTATCCGCTTCCATTAATTTGTGCTAAGCTAGGCTTCGGACCAGCTGTTGTCAGAGTATCACAAGATTCCTCTCCTCCATAGACTAGACCAGCTGTTGTCTTAGCAGGAGCACAATATGCATATAGATATTCGATGTGTCTCTCTGCCAAGGCTGGAAGCATGCAGCGAGGACTCTTGTTTCACACTTTCACACAGCTGTGGCTGGTCGTCTCAGTTCGCTGCCGCACCTGCTGCACCCTCACGCACAGTGACCCTCGTTATGACAAAGTCTTTGTTTGTTTCCGAGGGCTGAGGGTTTGAAAGAAAAATCTGGCCCCAGCAGTGTTGGAGTACCCAAGTCCAGGACTCTGACTGATTTTCAGGACTCGTGACTCGACTTGGACTTGAGCACTGATGACTCTGACTTGGACTCAAGCATTGACTGCATTCAGACTCGGAAGGTGCAGACGAGGACCAATATTGGGTCCTGACCCATTGTTTAAGACTCAGGGACATAAAGGATTCCTTAGTACAGAGTTTAAAGTGGCTTATAAACAGCTGTAGTTTTCATAAAATAATGATTTTGGTTTTACTTAATAGCAAACGTGAGATATTCAAACAAGCGAACTAGCTGGACATTGCTAACAGCTAGATATTTAGGAGTCGCTAACATTATTTCCAGGAACAAAAGCATTCATTCTGTTACATCATTGATGCTTGAAATGTCTGAGCTTCCACGTTAACATATGGTTTTGTTTAGTTTTTTGAGGTTTAAAGTAGCAAATAGTGCTGAATGTGAATTATGGTCAATCCATTAGCTAGCGAGCTAATGTTCAAACTGTACATTAACAATGTTACGCAACATTGAACATTTGTTCAATTTAGTTAAAGAGGCCAAGTGCTAGCTTAGTTACAATGTGCTGTACATTTCATTCTGGAAAGCATTTCATTGGACGCAAAATTTGTATACGCCCTGTGCAGGATGACTCTTAAACATATTTTAAAATTGGTTTCCAGGAAATTACAAACACAAGATACCATTAACACATTGGGTGCCAGTCAGTATGCCCATCTTTACCACTCTCTGCCACCGCTGTAACCCTATGGAGTGGCTCACCTTCTTTGCAGGGCTATATCTTTTTAAATATTATAGCTATATCGACATTACTATGGCCCATTCAACATCGGGTATCTATCGTTCCGGATTTGGGAACGTTATATTTTTCCATTCATACATTGTCGTGTTAGTACCGTCGAGAATATAAGTATGTTTTTAGACTGTATAGCAGTCATTCCTAGAACGCGCGTTATAGGCCCCGACGCGTATTATACATTATCGTTTGGCGTTTCGTCCCTATACACGCTATATAAAAAATTTCAAAAGCATATGATCGCTATACATTATGCTCCATCATGCGTGAAGGAAAGGGGGGGGGGGTCGTTTATGATTCCTTGATTGTGACTAACGGCTTTCTTTAGTAAGACACCATACGTTGATCGGATAGATTGCAATGAAATAAATGGACAATCGAGCTGGAAATAACGTTAGATTCCTCTTACCTCTGGCCGATGCGTCTGGAGAAAAAAAATTCCAATTATTTGACGTCGATCTGCTAGATCCATTTTCCATTTGTATGACGCAATAAACGCCGAAAGCATATTGATTCTTGTGTCTCGAAAGCGATCCAATGCACTCGAGGTGTGTATATTGATCCACGTAACAACATATCTCTGGCGGAGCTTTTTCCCCGATGCACCGAGCGCCACTTCCGGTTTAGAGTGGAGTGTAACTCGCCCGAAATCCACCAGGCGGCGGTATTGAGGCGTTGCAATATCAGACAAGGTCCAGCTGGCTCCCGGAGGCTTCCTGGATGAATTATGAATGCGAATAGCAAATAAGAGAAATAACGGTCATAACAACGAGTTTACTAAAACGAGTTTGATAAAAGATCATAAACATCTATTTTGATTTCATGGGGCCTTTAAATCCGTTTATAAAAATCAAATACCTTTTTATAAAAGTATCATTTGAACATGAATTCATAATCAAGAGTGCTCTCTTTGATTGACAGTAGCTAGCGTTAGCTGCAACATTCGGTAGCTGATGTTAGATTTTTGTGTAGCTAATATTAGCGGTAATGTTAGCCAGCGACACAAGAAGACACGTTAAGATGCTTTGCATTGTGGGCTAGATGAGGAGGACTGACATCAAACACGGGGGGGGGGGGGGGCATATTTAATACAGTCCCCGTTGTCTCTGATGAAGTGGAGACCATGGCATCATCCTACCTTCTCAGTTTGTCCTCGGTGAACGTCTTCATTAAGTGAGTGGGTGAGTAGTAGGGGAAGTTCTCCACTCCGTTCATGGCTTTGTGCATGGTGGAGACGTACTCCACTGCTCTCATCCGCTCATGCTCATAATGATCCATGATGTTGTACACACCACTCAGACCTGGTCACACCAACAACAAAAGGAAGATGGAAGAGATACGTTAACAAGAAGTCTCTCTTTCCAACAACGTCTTTTTGGCCACTCAGTGGTGGAAGAAGTACACAGTTCCTTTACTTAAGCAAAAGTAGAAATACTACTTTAATGATAAATGCGTACTCTGGTAAAAGTAAAGTCCTCGATTCAAATTCTACTTAAGTAAAAGTAGAGAAATTTTGCAGTACACTAACTATTGTTTAGGTATTTTGCAGTACACTAGATATTGTTTAGGTATTTTGCAGTACACTAGTTAATGTTTAGGTATTTTGCAGAACACTAGTTAATGTTTAGGTATTTAGCAGTACACTAGTTAATGTTTAGGTATTTAGCAGTACACTAGATATTGTTTAGGTATTTTGCAGAACACTAGTTATTGTTTAGGTATTTTGCAGTACACTAGTTATTGTTTAGGTATTTTGCAGTACACTAGATATTGTTTAGGTATTGTTGGGGAAAATGTGTATGGGGTGGACTAGTTTAATATAGGTCAACTAGCAGTGCTGAAAGACGGTCTGGCTGACGTTCTTAAAACAACTTGGACAGAGGGACATTTCAGTACGGCACGTTGTGTGCTGGTAATCTCGGACATCGTATCGCTTTCATATCTTGTTCTTTTCTCTCTTTCATACATACACAGCACACACACACAGACACAGCACACACACACAGACACACAGACACACACAATACACACATACAATACACATACGTCTGTACGCAGACGCACACACACACAGACACACACACACATACACACACACACACACACACACACACACACATCTCACTCTCTCTTCAATGTTCTTAAATGTTTTACATCATATCGTGTGTGGACATCATATCTTGTTTATCTCTCTTCATGTTCTTAATGTTCTTATCTCTCTCCGATGTTAAATCTACGTATCATCTTAATGTACGTCATGTCAGATCTGACATGATATGATACGTCATCATATCTGTCATGGGGGGGCAGGACTGAGAGGGGATTTAGGGGACAGGCAGAGGGATTGAGAGTAGAGTGTTTTTTGTTCAAGCTGTGGTGATCCTCTGCTCGACCCATAGCTCTTGCTGTTAAGAACTTCTTTTCTTAAATAAATTACCTACTTGTTACAATTGGAAATATCGTCTCCTGCTGTGTTAAACAACCTTCAGCCACAACAGTATTTTGCAGTACACTAGATATTGTTTAGGTATTTTGCAGTACACTATATATTGTTTAGGTATTTTGCAGTACACTAGATATTGTTTAGGTATTTTGCAGTACACTATATATTGTTTAGGTATTTTGCAGAACACTATATATTGTTTAGGTATTTTGCAGTACACTAGTTATTGTTTAGGTATTTTGCAGTACACTAGTTAATGTTTAGGTATTTTGCAGTACATTATATATTGTTTAGGTATTTTGCAGTACACTAGATATTGTTTAGGTATTTTGCAGTACACTAGTTATTGTTTAGGTATTTTGCAGTACACTAGTTATTGTTTAGGTATTTTGCAGTACATTATATATTGTTTAGGTATTTTGCAGTACACTATATATTGTTTAGGTATTTTGCAGTACATTATATATTGTTTAGGTATTTTGCAGTACACTATATATTGTTTAGGTATTTTGCAGTACACTAGATATTGTTTAGGTATTTTGCAGAACTCTAGCTAATGTTTAGGTATTTTGCAGTACACTAGTTAATGTTTAGGTATTTTGCAGTACACTAGATATTGTTTAGGTATTTTGCAGTACATTATATATTGTTTAGGTATTTTGCAGTACACTAGTTAATGTTTAGGTATTTTGCAGTACACTAGATATTGTTTAGGTATTTTGCAGTACACTAGATATTGTTTAGGTATTTTGCAGTACATTATATATTGTTTAGGTATTTTGCAGTACACTATATATTGTTTAGGTATTTTGCAGTACACTAGATATTGTTTAGGTATTTAGCAGTACACTAGATATTGTTTAGATAAAAAGTGTTCCCACACCAAACCATTCCAGTTCAAACGGTAGGCGATACTGCCACCTGGCAGGATTCGATCGTCATTGCAATTGTAACGTAGGCAGATGAGCCAGGGAGGCCCAGGGAGCTCCGGCTGAGTGTATAGAACGGGGATCAAAGGACACTCGTTATTGCGCTCAAGCGTTGGCGGCAAAACAAGAGTATACAAATTTTTGGTGCAGAAAGTGTTAATGCCAGCGTGAGCTCCCACTGCTTAATAACTCATCTTAATGCCAGAGTCAGCTCCCACTGCTTAATAACGCCTCTTAATGCCAGCGTGAGCTCCCACTGCTTAATAATGCTAGAATGTGAACCTCATTGTGTAAGAGCTCACATAAACATTTTCTGGCTTCACAAAGTCACAGCTCCATTCATTGTCTATGGAGCAACACCAGATTTTACATCCCAGTGACATCACGGATTGGAGGGTTCTGCCACCGCTTACCGATAACTCCTCTTAATGCCAGCGTGAGCTCCTGCTGCTTGACCGTCTCTATGAAGAGCTCTTCTCGGCTGTCGATGAGGAAGAGGCTCGTCAGTGCACACAAATGTGCACCTGCCGAATGACCGATTAGCACTATGTTGTCCTACGGAGAGAGGAAAGGGTCAAAAGTGCATTTGATGACCAATAACTCTTGAATTAATTCAAACCTTTATTTAAGTGTTGATGGGATCATTGAGGATCATTGAGGTTGCCCGTACTTTTTTACAATGACGTCGAGATACACACATTTTAAATAAACAGGACAAAACACAAGATGAAACAATAAATAAAAGAAGGCATAATCTGAACAAATACACAGTGAAACAGAATGGTTTGTGATCATGGTTATAAACAAAGGCTGTGAGAGTATCTGTAGGGTGTGTTGAAGGTATACCTCACATACATGATTTTGAGAGGCCATAAGATGTTTATGTGAGCTCTATGTGAGGTTTTCATTCTGGTTCAGGCCTTCTAGCAATGCTAGAATATAAACCTCATTTGTGTGTAAGAGCTCACATAAATATTTTCTGGCTTCACAAAGTCAGAGCCCAGTCACTGTCTATGGAGCAGCACCAGATTTTACATCCCAGTGACATCACGGATTGGAGGGTTCTCTCTCTGAATTCTAGCTTTAGGAGAGAGTGATGCATGTTCACAGATACTGAACTGTCCTGGGGCAAAGGAATAACATAATGTGCATTCTTAAAATGGGTGACAATCCCCTTTAAGCCACAAGTTTAGTCAGGAGTTGAGGAGTTGTAAGGCATTTATTCTACTTGGTAACAATCATAACGAATAATCAAGGTTGTTATGACAATCAGCCTGTTTTTCCTCCTGTTCATGAAAATCACTCACTTTGTCAAAGTTGAACTTCTGCCCGCTCTCTCTTGCCCAGACCAGGCAGTCAGCGATGTCTTGGACCATACATAAAACATTACCCTGCGAGGAAAGGACTGTTTAAAACCCACACAATACCATTTCTACTTCTAAGTAGAGTGCTATCAGACAAGGATAAGACTTCTCAGATAAGAGTGCTATCAGACAAACATTGATCTCCCCGACTACTTCCATCCTCAGCTCTGGAAACATAAGCAGACCTGTGACTCGAAATGAATGGAGTGAGACGTGGAATTGCTGATACCAGTAAAAGTAGAGGAGGGTAGTACTTTGGCTCGTTTCAACATCAAATTGAGTCAATATCGAAATTTACATTCCTGATACTTTATGAGTATTTTCATTTTAGGGAACTTTATACTTTTACTCCATTACATTTCAAAGGAAATATTGTACCTTTTATAATATATACATAATATATACAAAATAAGAAATGTATGAAGATTATATACTTTCACATTTGAAGCCTGTCAACTTCAAGAGGACGTTATCAGAGCAGCATAACTGGACCACATACCACTTTAACACAACCTATAGAGGTGTAGAATGTGTACTTCTACTTTAGATACATAAGTACATTCAATAGCAAATACTTCTCTACTTTTACTTAAGTCGAATTTGAATGGAGGACTTTTACTTTTACCAGAGAATTTATCAGAGTATTTCTACTTTTACTTAAGTAAAGGAACTGTGCACTTCTTCCACCACTGCTGATCGCCCTCTTAGTGTCTCTTAGATTAGATTCAAATGTATTGTCATCATAACAGCACAAGTACAGTACAACGAAAAGAGGTTTGGTATCCAACCAGAGTGCAAATGTAACAGTAAAGTGAATTAACAACATTCAATGTACAAGTGATTAAATGTGATATATATATATAAACAATAACATGGTGTGGTGCTGTGGCGTGCTTGCCTTTGGATAGGTGCAGTAGTCGGGGCAGACGACCGTGGCGCTCAGCTCCTTGGCCATCTGCATGGCCAGCAGACAGTATATGGTCCTGTCTCCAGAGCCCCACGCTCCGCCGTATATGAAGACCACCAGGGGCACCGAGGAGTCCCCGGACCGCTCCGTCGTGGGAGAGTAGTACAGGTCCAGCTTGTTGCCTCTTCGGCCAAACATGATGCCCTGTGAGGAGTCCAGACGGACAGAGTTGTTCAGATAATACTACATTTTTCGATGCCCTGTGAGGAGTCCAGACGGACAGAGTTGTTCAGATAATACTACATTTTCCATCGTTTTTTGCGGTATAAAGGTATTTGATGGCATTTCGTTTTCCAGTACAATGTGATACAACATATTTTTTATGTCGTTATCTCCTGTAATACAATCGTTGTAACTGAGGGGTACAATTCCCTGACTGTATTGATAAGTATGGTATCATTAAACCACTACCGCTTTATGTACTTTAACTACTGGCCATACAGTACACGATATCTAAATATGATGAACACTTTCCCACAATGAAATCGGGTCCACACAAAGGTAATAATCAAATATTTAATATATAGCAAAGGGTACATATAACATTCACTATTACGTTTATGATTTGAATGCACTTGTAAGGCAAATGAGTACTCGTAGGCAAATCAACACTGAATGTCCAATCTCTGGTTACGCAGGAAGCAAGTATACAACCTGGCTCTTAGGGAATTATAACGATGGCACACTTAATGATTATAGCTGGATATACTGTAGGGGTCCTCCCGGTTGTAAGCCGGTAGGGGGGGTAGGAGAGCCATCGGCAGTATCCCGTCTGGTCAACGATGTCTAGGGAGACTTCACGTACAGAAGACAGTGCAGTAGAATCTTGATCCACAGATGAATACACCTTGGCTCTCTTGTAGGCTGTAGCTGTAGCTGTAGCTCCACAGTGAAGAAGAAGCGGGGCGACCTCAGTCTGGTCTGAGCGCCGTCTCACCTTGACTCCTCTCGGGGTAAATCCAACACTCACCGGTGTTGGCGATTATCCGCTCCACAAATCAAAGTACCAAAGCAAATATATATTCCATGCCGCATAGGGCTCAGCAGTCGTCGGGTAGGTAATCCAATGTACAGGTCCACTCGGTCCTCGCCTAGAACTCCTCGGATGAAAGCACCACGTGTGGTCTGCCCAACCTGGTTAAGACTCTAGATAACACGAGGAAGCGACGGGGATGCTGCTCACTTTAGAACTCTAACCGCACGATGCACCATACACGATAGACTATTATTACTTAATAGAAATACGGTGCCAAACTCTGACAATTCAGCTATTAATTCGCACGAGGTCTCAATGCTATTCTAAGGCCAAACAGGCCATACTACACCGCACGCGGTATCGTGGGGTGAGGCTTCACGTTCTGTTACTTAGTTGGGTAGAAGGGTAAAGGACTAAGGGATAAGAGGTCTTCTACATTTACTTGCGCCATATTTATATGCACGGTGAACAAATAGTGCCACTCTCCTTTCGGTAGCCGTATTCCTGCGCAGAGCCGGGGCTAGTAGGGACATGTTTCGTCGGTACCATTGAACTTGGCTCCAAGGGGCTTGTCCCCTGGCGCCAGGTCCTTGTCCAATAAGAGAATGAACTATTATGGGCTATAGTAGACTAAAGGGATATTCCGTGTATATGTACAAGGAATATACAGGGTGATATATCAAGAAATATGAACAGCAAGAATTCTAGGGCTCAATGAATCCAAAATGTTAATGTGGTTAGAAGTGGTGGAGAGAATAAAAGCTAGCCTATAATGGTGATGTCTGGTTAGGAGTGAGGGATAATGGAGGTACTATCCAAGAGGGGGTCCGGGAGGGGGGGATTTGAGCTGGAGCATATGTGTGTAGGGTTTTAGAAAATAGGTATTCGGGGTATATTATATACTAACATTTATATAATTGTAACTTTGCTGGATATACACGGTATACGGTTAAAATGTTATTATTGACTATTTTTGTTTTATCCTGTTTCTGTACTTGCATATATTTTAACCACCTTTACTGAAAGTTTCATTATACATTGTGTGTTGAGTACTGACTTTTAATAAGTTTTGTTTTGCAATAATAAAAAAAATTAAAAAAAAAAAAGGAATATACAGGGGATATCAAACGATATACAAATACTATTCAATATATATCCAAAAATAAATATATATATTCGGTTTAATCTGATCCTTCACAACAATCGTCATGGTGTTGTTTCGTTCAAAATTATCTGTTCAGATTTTTTTTTACTTAAAATGTACAGTGTATATTTTTAAGACTTGTATACATACACATGTACTGTATACATGTATACATAATGGATCCATGATGGTACACCTTGATATTCAATAAACCTCCCAGTCCTACATGGATCCATGACAGTATACCTTCATATTCAGTAGATCTCCCAGTCCTACATAGATCCATGACGGTTTTTACCTTCATATTCAGTAGATCTCCCAGTCCTACATGGATCCATGACGGTATACCTTGATAATCAGTAGACCTCCTAGTCCTACATGGATCCATAACAGTATACCTTCATATTCAGTAGATCTCCCAGTCCTACATGGATCCATGACGGTTTTTACCTTCATATTCAGTAGACCTCCCAGCCCTACATGGATCCATGACGGTTTTTACCTTCATATTCAGTAGACCTCCCAGCCCTACATGGATCCATGACGGTATACCTTGATAATCAGTAGACCTCTTAGTCCTACATGGATCCATAACAGTATACCTTCATATTCAGTAGATCTCCCAGTCCTACATGGATCCATGACGGTTTTTACCTTCATATTCAGTAGACCTCCCAGCCCTACATGGATCCATGACGGTTTTTACCTTCATATTCAGTAGACCTCCCAGCCCTACATAGATCCATGACGGTATACCTTGATAATCAGTAGACCTCCTAGTCCTACATGGATCCATAACAGTATACCTTCATATTCAATAGACCTCCCAGCACTAGTCTGATGCTTATTTTGGGCAAACTGGGATAACTGGGAGATATTGGTGTTTTTCTGATATCTGGGACACGTGGCTTCAAACGGGACTTGTCTCAAACAGACCCTGAAGTCTAGCCAGTCCTGTCCCACATAATCTACCAGTACACAAAGAGTCTCTATACATAGTAACATGTACCAGTGCTATTTTCATATCTCGTCTTTAATTGTTGTATTAGGGCATCATTACACAGTACACACCTTTTCATAATGCCTACTGTTTTCCTCATTCTTGTACCACGACTTCCACTGAAAGTACAGTTTTCCGTACTGCAGGTATTTCAGTGTCTCCAGTACAGCTCTGGCCAAACAATATATTCGCCTGAGGGGGAAGAAGACAACATACTGTATCAAATAATATTCCTTTATAAATGAATTAATGAATGATTTGATTTACGTGTCACAACACACAAGTGACCAAACGAGACACCAATACAATAAACAATATTTCAGCTTCCAGTACCATGACTATAAACACTATACATTAAGATAAGATAAGATATTGCTTTATTGATCCCCTTGGGGAAATTCAGGCATCATAGAAGCATGGGGGGGGGAGGGGGGAGGGGAGGTACAGGTAGCAGGAGACATGATTCAGGCATCATAGAAGCATGGGGGAGGGGGGAGGGGAGGTACAGGTAGTAGGAGACATGATTCAGGCATCATAGAAGCATGGGGGAGAGGGGAGGGGAGGTACAGGTAGTAGAACTTAAGACATGATATAGGTCAGTGGTTCTCAAACTACGGGTCGCGACGCAAATTGGGGTTGCGGGTAGGTGACAGTGCATTGGCAAGTATAAAAAAAAATAAAAAAAATGTTCTGGCAACATATTCTGGCTAAATATGCCTTGTTTTATAAATGTGTATTGATAACATAGTGCTGTGCTGTAATAAAATGTTCTAATAAATATGTATGAGCAAGTTCAACAACGTGTGCTTTTATTTTGATATTTCTTAATTCCACGTTGAAATTACGTGGAATTACATTAACTCATTCTGCGCCAATCACGAAAAAAGTTGGGTTAACTCGCCATGCATTGAGCACCAATCACGAGAAATCTCGGGTTTTAATCGTTATTTCTTTTATTAGCTATATCCATTCATTTTTCATCCATCCAGCCTGATGTTATCATTGGGAATGGGTCTGAGCTCGCAAAGGGCAAATACCGCCACCTACGCCTTCCAGTCGGTATTGCACTCCATTAGAAACGATGTCGTTTATTTTCTGGGCCGATCTGAGCCGTGCGGGCGGGGTTTAAATACTCCGGCAGGATGAGCGTACATCTACTAGGATGCCCCCCCCCCTCGTTCATATGCAATGCCGGACAACGTGGGATGGACCTCCGCGGACAGTATTTGGAATGGCGATCAGATAATTGGATTATTTTTTTTGCATTACATCAGAGACAAGGTAAGAACACTATATATCAAATCTTGCGTTGATCTGATATTTCTTTCTCCTGCGATCGAAGCTGTCTGTGTGGACTGTGTTGTGCTGTGTACCGTTGGTGGCGGTGGGGGGGGGGGGGAGCGCCCTGCTACAAGCCCCATTTCATGGGTGCATGAGGAAGGATAATAACGATAATCTAGCATTGATTTCAGGAAGATTCGATAATCAGGCGAAAAATGACAACGTGTATAGTGGCTATTATCGCGTCTTTTCCTGGGATTACTAAGAATCACCCAAACTATACTCATATTCAATACGGTATAAAACGGAAATGTACGGATGAAAAAACAATCTGTTTTGTGCATGTTGACTGGAAGCTACTCTCACAATCGACGGTGTTATTAGACCCATAGCTATAATATAAAATATATTTTAAGCACTCACAAGTGAACAAAGCGCCCCATTGACTTACAGCGCTGGTGTTCTACCCAGAAGGTAGACAGCGACCCCTGGCGCTGAATGAGTTAAGTGTGGGGTCTTAAAAAAAATCCTAAATAAAATGGGGTCGCGGTATGAAAAAGTTTGAGAACCCCTGGGCCCTGATATAGGTCATAGAATTATAGTACAATGGAGAAGTGAAAATAAAAATAGAATAAAAATAGGCAGTGTAAACAATATAACAATATAATTAACTCTGGACATGCGCATATGGGCAAGTAGGCAGTGTAAAAAGGTCAAAGTGCAAGATGAGGGTATGTATGTTATATTTGCCCTACAATAAATATAGTAAAAATATACTGTATATATGTAAGGGATAATGTATAGCTACGAGGTCATTGTCGCAAAATAATTGACCGACACCGACACAGAGTTCTGGAACACCGAGGCGCAGCCGAGGTGTTCTAAATGCAGTGAAGGTCAATTATTTTGTGACAATGACCAAGTATAGCTATACATTATCCCACTTATTACATGGCTAACTTACTAACAATATACCTAATTCATTTTACACCATCGACAAGACGAGATCAAATGCAGACGCAGTTGTTCTGTGGCTCCTCTGTCATCGGCAGGTGTGGACGTGATTGAACCTGATGTAGTGCAGCTGTGCGAGATAAAGCTGGGAACGAGGTTATAGCTTTCGTGACTGCGATCAAAATGCTTGATTGTGATTGGTCAATAGCGCTCTGTTGCCCATAACAGCGGTCATTATTGCGCCGTTGCCCATAGCAGCGGTCCGTTATCGAGAAATAATTGACCGCTGCTAGGGGTAACGGAGCGCTATTGACCAATCACAATCAAGCATTTTGGCGAATGTTAAAACGCTATGTAATAAGATCTAATAATAAAAAAATGCTAAATGCTAAAAATATGCTCAGATGAAGTAAGTATACAGTGTATATATATATATATAGAGAGAGAGAGAGAGAGAGAGAGAGAGAGAGAGAGAGAGAGAGAGAGAGAGAGAGAGAGAGAGAGAGAGAGAGAGAGAGAGAGAGAGTATTTACAGTATAATGATTTTTCCACAACACTATATTTTTCTCCATTAGAGAGAGTGAGTTATTAGAGAGTTAACATGTAACAAATGCAGCAAATCAAGTCACTTTGCTTTTATTTATGGCACGTTAGACGTGTTTCTTGCCATCAGATTTTAGTATTGGGGAAATTCTCAGATACCAATATTCTACTTGAACCTGGTATCGGTCCGATATCCGATACCAGTATCCGTATTGGTGCATCTCTAGTACCAGTAAACACAGACAAAAATAATAAAACATAATAGGTAAATAAATATCTTTCTTTTAGCCCAAGCTTGTTCTGTAAAGTCAGCGATAGCAGATGTTTTGTGTTTTGTGAGTTGGAACACAGAGAGACCACAACTGAAACCACCCATAGGCTGCATCACATTGCCTGAACTACAGTAGAACCTCTACTGTTCCCTTTATTACACACTAGATACTTAACACACAAATACCTTAGTGATTCATAGTATCCATGTACAATATGTTATTTTTTCATAGACACAATAAAGATTTACCACAGAAACATATATTATTCTCTACAGTATTTCTGTAGTGGAATATTACAGAAATGTATAGTGTGACTGTGTATAGTATTCCTGTGTTCTCGTATACTACAATGTAGGTGTAGTATATGATTTAGTTTATTTAATAATTATTAAAATACATTACATGTTACAACAAGTCATGCATCCTAAAATGATCAAGGATAGCACAAAAAAGTCACAGACTTATTTACATTGTGGTCCTTGGTCTCAGCAGCACATGGTATTTACATAAACATGTATTACACATATTATCATCAGCCTACAGTATATTGCTAAAAAATATAATTAAAAAGTAAAATACAACATTATTAATAAAATATGTACAAAATGTACAGACACACTAAAACTACACTACATTAAAACTGGAACCTTCCTTAGTTACTCTGGGACATTTTCTAGGAGCCATTTCCTAACGTTCACCTTGAAACTATACAGGTTCAAGATCTGTTTGGTGGTCAAAGGCAACTCATTCCACTCCTGTGCTCCTTTGTGAGCAAATGAGCACTGTCCCATCTTTGTTCTACACCTTGGAGGATGCAGGTTTGCTATGCTAGATCTCGTTCTGTGGCTGTGTGATTCACTAACACTACGGAAAATAGTTACTAAAATATTTGGGGGCCCTGTTATTTATTATTTTGTGTACCATGTTGAGCCTAAGCTGGGTTACTCTGGTAGCCAGTTGAGCTCCTGAAAATGTCTCCTCCCAACATGATCACGAGGGCCTAGGCCCATCACAACCCTGATCAGCTTATTCTGTGACACCTGTAGTTTCATCTTTAATGAAGCTGACAGTCCCCCAAACCAGGCTACACTAGCATAATCAAAATGACACTGCACCAGGCTGTTGGCCAGTAAGGCATTCCTTGTCAAGTAGATTGGCCTTTCTAGCCAAAAACCTGGTGCGGGCATTGAGTCTATACTAGTGATTCACAAGTGTAGTTCTGTAGTAAATGATGCGAGCGGAATAAAACAACACAGGAATACTATAGTTGTACTACTCCGATAGGGGATGATTATTACCTTGGTTTCAGTGCCTCTATGTACTTCTTGTAGCCAGGCTTGTTGGGCCAACCGTACAGCCACTGGGCAACTAGCGAGATGGAGTAGGGAAGACCCACGAGCAAGGCACCGGCTGCCACAGGCAGGGAGATCTGGCATTTCCCCCCAAGCCTTTAAGTACAAAAGCACAGGACATCTTAGTACTCAATGTTGATTTCAGGAAACTCTTTTAGAAATGTATATTTTATTTGCAGGGAATTGATGAAAACATAAAAAACTTCTTACATGTTTTAACTTGGTTATGATGCTTTGTCTCTGGGATTGAGTTCTATAGAAAAACAACATGAATGTATTGGTTAATTAAGGGCCCTATTGTATACTTTTAGTGTGGCCTGTCTCTTGTCACAGATTGGGAATCGTTTCAGTTCATCCCCCAGTTCAACTCTTACATCAGAGTTGAGATAATGGAAGAGGGAATTATAAGCCCTGCTGGTCTCTGACAAGAACAAGTTACAGGTTGAAAAAGCCCTCAGCTCGGAACTAGGCAAAATCTGCATATGGCTCGCCGACAACAAACTATCATTACACATGGGCAAAACAGAGTCCATTCTCTTCGGTTCAAATAACAAACTCAGCAAGACCGACGGCTTCTCGGTTACAGTGGGTGACAATATTGTCACAAGGAAAGATGAAATTACCTACCTGGGTTCCATCCTAGAGGCTAATCTTTCCTGTAACAAAATGGCATCCAATGTAATAAAAAAAGTCAACCAACGAACTCGATTCTTGTACCGGATCTCCTCTCTGGTAAACAAGAATACCCTGAAGACTCTGGCAGGAGCACTCATTCAAGGGTACTACGACTATGCTTGCACCTCATGGTACCAAAGCACCTCAAAGGCACTAAAAAACAAATTACAAACATCTCAAAACAAGCTAGTCAGACTACTGCTTGACCTGACTCCTAGAACCCACCTCACCCCTGCCCACTTTGACAACCTAGGATGGCTTAGAGTAGACGACAGAGTACAGCAACTTGCAATGGGCCTGGTCTACAAGATACACTACGCGACCAAGGTACCCATGTACATGTCAAAATACTTCCCAAAGGTCAGTGAATACCACGATCACAACACCAGAGGGAGCTCCACAAATCATGTTAAACCCAGATTCGGCTCAAACAAGGGACTAAACACGTTTCGCAATTATGCCACATCAATGTGGAACGCCCTACCCAAAGCTGTAAAGGAATGTGAATCACTACCCACTTTCAAAAACACTCTCAAAGAACACCTACGGGAGACTGCAATTCAAAACTGGCCCCTACAAATGTCCTAACCCAGTTGTACAGTAAATGACCAAGTATGGCTTTGTCAGTATTACAATGTACAGTGTCGCCCCCCCCCCCCCCTACCCAACCCCCCCCCCCCCCCACCTCCAATGTACAGCCCCCACCCACCCAACCCCACCCCACCCACCCAACCTCCCCCAATGAACAGTTTCTACGTAAAATGTATATACACTCTTTTTCTGGACACTTTTTGTATCACAAACAGTACTGTATTTGCAAATCATGTCATAAATGTATAGATGTAGCAGTACTGTCTATCTGTATGTCATGTATGTCATATATGTTATGATGAATTGAAAATGGGGGACCCTGATGTAAACAAGACGAAAGTCTTTCTCTGGTCTGCATCCCCTTAACAATTGTATGTATTGAGCTGTACTGTACCCATTCTGCAATCTGTTAATAAACTTTTCAATCAATCAATCAATCAATCAATCAAGCATTGTTTGTGATGCTGTTCAAAAGGGACCCAAACCTGACCAAGGTTCTTGACCTGGCATTCTGTGCAACTGGGGGTAACGGCTCCCTCCTACCTTTGGTCAATGGTCTCTAACTACACACACCCTCAAGACCCCTACGCTCTGCATCTTCTGGCCACCTCAGACCCACTCCTATCCGAGCTCCTGGGAGGTCATCGAAACAACACAGGCTATTCTCTCTCCTCACTCCACGATGGTGGAATGAACTTCCCACCACAATCTCAGGGCAGAAGAAACCCACCCTCCTGCTGACTTGTTGTTCACAATTTCTAAGTCACTTTGGATAAAATCATCAGCTAAATAACTAAAAGTAAAAATGTAAATGGCTCTTTACAGGTTACTACAGCATGTTGTGAGAGTTATGAAGGTGTTTTCTTGTTGTTGTTTTTTTAGATCCGTATCCGCTTCCATTGATTTGTGTAAAGCTAAGCTAGTTTACACTCGGATAGTTTACAAAAGATGTAGCCTCTCTCTACTGTATGTGAAGTTGCATTAAGTGTAGCAGTGCATGCGACCCCTGCTGGGATACAGTAGGTTGTGACAGTAGCTACATATTGATACAATGTTGTGACAGTAGCTACATATTGATACAATGTTGTGACAATAATTCATATTGATACAATGTTGTGACCGTAGGCTACATATTGATACAATGTTGCAACCGGAGAACACAACAATGAACGTTTCTAACTATGACTGCAACGTCGTTTGTTTGGTAAACAGCTCGGTGTCGCCTTGGTTTGCGGATGATAAATCACCGCTATGTCACTCTGTATGATAGCATGTACAATAATGCTGTATACCCGCATTCTGTCTGTACATACCTGCATATATCTGTAGGCTACTCTTATTAGTTACGCTGCTGGCCTGTATGACTACTAGTGTCTTTATACCTGTATCACATAATAATAATAATAATAATAATAATAATAATAATAATAATAATAATAATAATAATAATAATAATAATAATAATAATACAACTCAGTACATGCACCCGATTAGCACTATTACTCAGTAGTAGTACTCATATAATATAGTATTATTTTATACCCGGTTTAATACATTGTATATTACTATTGCACTTAGTTAAATGTTCACTCATTCAAAACGTACAACTCAATTTTCGTTGTACTGTTTAATGACAATACATTTTAATCGAATGTAATCTATGTCAGTAAAAACGGTGTCTCGCTGTTCTGTTCAGTCAAGGTTACAATGAGAGCATCCGCGAATACAATGAAGACATATAAGATATAGCTACCGAGAATATGCAGCCTCTTATATCCTCTCATCCCAGAGCGGCGAGACATTCATATTTCATATCATCTCTGTAGTTAATTCACAGCAGATTGTTTTATTGGATGAATTATCAGTGTCTACTGTACTAAACAATACAGTAGTAACTCTAGCCGCTGTGCTACTGTAATAAAATGCCGACAAACCCGGAAATACACTACTGTTCTTCCTCTACTGGAGGATCATATTACATGTCTACTGTGTGTGTGGCGCCTCCGGTGGCCAGTGGTGTAAATACTAACAGTTATAATTTCTCGTTAGCTAATATAATCAATAGTATGCAGCTGCAGAGCCGCAGAGCGGCTTTGGTCCAACATTAAAACGTCAAAGTAGAACTATTCCTGCCTCTTCCTGGGCGGCGTTGAAGGCGGAAAGCCCAATAGTATGCAGCTGCAGAACGTCAGACCGCAGCGCTTAGAAGCAGTGGTGCGTTGTTAATATGGACTGAGCCGGCACGCAGGATAATGACGCCGCGCGCACGCGCGGTCCCGCGCGCATGCGCATATGTTCCCTCGCGCACATGTATAATAATACACTTTGTTTGTATAGCCTTTCATACAGAAACTGCAGCTCAAAGTGCTTCACAACAGAAGAAAGACAGGCATAAAATGAGCACATAAAGTGCAGACATATAAAATCAGTTTTTCACATTAGGATCTAACATCCCAACAGGCAACCTTGTTTATGGTTTGATTCAGTACAAGATTAAGCAGTGAATCACATTGAATAATAACATGATTATGTCTTGATGTCTGATGGACTCTGTAAGACTGTAAACACGCATTTGTCATGTCTCATCAATCATGAACCACGATTATTTTCAAGAGAAACAAAACAGGCAAATAACCTAGCTAGTCAATCTGGACAAAAGCCTATATTAAAAAATTAAAGCTGTTCAAATGCTGTTGCTGTTAGGTTAGTGTTACTTGCCTTCCTGCTCCTGGCGTCCACTCCTGGTTTAGCAAAACTAAGTTTGCTTTGAACGAGTGTCGCACTCGTCCTCATCTTCTTCTTGGATGGCATGATCCTTGCAGTTGTGATGGTGAATGAAGACAGGTAGTCAGATACTGTTAACTTATACATTGTATGTGCGGACGTGGTTGAAGACACCGGCCTAGCGGCTATTGTTATGATAATGCGAGGTAGCGCCGGGAGGCAGGTAAACACGACGAGCCGAGTCGAGCGCAGCGTGTTCTTGAGTGCACGCGCATGCGCGCACAACCATGCATGTGCGTGCACGCGCTTCTGCTCAAATCTTTAATACTCAGTGAGCTTGCACACCGTGCTACCCCGTCCCATGAACAACGCATGCCTGCTTAGAAGCCCCGCGCTTACAGGCCCCGCACTTAGCGACCCCTCGCTTCCATTGGCTGATTTGGGTCACGTGATTTGGGTCCCACCCAATGGCTGAGGTCCCCCGCGCTTAGAGACCCCTCGCTACATTGGCTGATTTGGGTCACGTTGCACTGCGGGATTGATTGATTGATTGATTGAAAACTTTATTAACAGATTGCCGTATGATTTGGGTCACGTTGCACTGCGGGATTGATTGATTGATTGATTGATTGATTGATTGATTGAAAACTTTATTAACAGATTGCCGAATGGGTACACGTGACCACCACAGGCCCTGATTGATTGATTGAAAACTTTATTAACAGATTGTAGAATGGGTACACGTGACCTGACCGATTGATTGATTGATTGATTGATTTAAAACTTTATTAACAGATTGCAGAATGGGTACAGTGCTGCAGCTGGAAGCATCTCGGAAAGCCTGTGAACTCGTTGCGCGTCCTGAGGCTGCCGCGGGGCGTGGCCGCGCCTGTCACGTGCCTGTCGGGGCCAATCAGGCCTACCCCGGAAGTAGCTACAGTTGCGGAACAGTAACAGGCAACAGGGCCGCGCTCTGACGGCCTCGCTGTGAGGGCCGCTCAGCAGCGCCACCCACCCAATGGCTGAATTGGAGTATTGCACTGTGCGGGAACAGCTGTGAGATCCGCGCGAGGCCAGATATCTTGAATGAATGCAGTGGCGTCATTTCAGTAAAAGCCAAGGTAAGATTGTCAAATCAGTTGTGCAATAGTCACTTTTGGTGAGTTGTTTCTATACAATTCACTTATATGACATTTAGGTATGACACAGGACTACACAAGCATTTTTAGTATACAAATGTGTCAACAGACTAAAGCAGGGAACCACAATATTTTGCATACAAATTATGCAGAATATAATATCATAACTGCAATTGAGCCAATTTTCATTAGGTATGGTTCTGAGGTGTGTGTTCAACAGAATGCAGGTTCACAAAATGTATGGGTTACTGAATGCTGAACTGCACTGTTATAATTACTAAGCCATTGTAAGACCTTACCTGTGTCTCTGTATCACTTGTCTCTGCTGCCCTTTGATTAAAAAACTTCTGTATGTCCATTTTCCTTTTTTTTGGGCATATTTCAGTTAGTCACAGTAAAAGTCACCTAGTAAAAGTTAGATAATTGACTATATCAAAACATGCTAGGGCTGTACCGAATAGTTCGAAGCTTACATAAAAAATAGTTTGAAGCTTACATAAAAAATTGTAATTATAAAAAAAATATATATATTTTACAATTTTAATTTGCCAAGGTACCTTGCCATACCAAAACGACGCCCCTGAATTAATGCGTTTATTTATTTCGAACATAAATTGAAAATAAATAATAATAAAAAGCTAGACAATTCCACGCAGGGAAATTGTGAAAGTGTGGGTGATGCCTGCACCGCCGGCCAACAGGAGAGGGTCTGTATTGTCTCTGTATTGTCTCTTTCCACAGCAAACCGGTATAGGCAAGGCACCTTGGTTGAGAAATGCATGGCTTCAATCTATGTTGTTTAGTCTATCTGTTCAGTACTGTTCAGTACTGTTTCAAGATGCACAATGAGATCTTCTGAGAGAATAGATACACAAATGTCCTAGAATGTTTGATTATGACATCATACTGTGACATCACAAATGTTCTAGAATGTTGCATTATGACAAGTAAATAAGTCAAGAACAAAACAAGAACACCATAAAGTCCAACTGTAACTGAGGGGTACAATTCCCTGACTGTATTGTTAGATATGATATTTAATACCACTACCTCATGCACTTTAACTTCTGGCCACCCAGTACAAGATATAAGTATGATGAACACTTTCCCACCTGATGAAACGAACCAACACAAATGTACCAAATCGAAAGTTTAATACAGCAAAGGGTGTATACAACGATCACTTAATTACATTTATGATTTGAAATATGGAATATGCACTTTTATGGCAAATGAGTATTCGTAGGTAAATCAACATTGAATGTCCAATCTCTGGTTGCGCAGGGAGTAAGTATACAACCTGGAATATTTAGGAAACGATAGCGATGGTACTTAAATGATTATAGCTGGATACACTAAAGGGGGGGGGGGGGTCCCGCTGGTTGTAAGACAGTAGGAGGGGGGGGGGGTTAGAGAAGCCGCTGGCGGTATCCCATCTGGCCGACGGTGTCTTGGGAGAATCCAAAGTCTTGGACACGGTGCCCACAGAACCTCGGGCCGCAGACGAATACAGCTGGACCCTCTGTGGAACGGTATCTGCCGGTCCACAACGGAGAGACGTGGTGCGACCTCACGTGTAGAGCGCCGCCTCACCTGGAGTCCTCTCCGGGGGGTAATTCCAACACTCGGCAGTGTTGGCCTTTATCCATGGAATAATCAAAGCACACAAAGCATAATCCAAGAGCCGTGGAAGGCTCGCCGTCGTCTGGGTAGAGTAATCCAATATACAGGTCCAGTCGCTCTTGGCCCGGAGCTCCTCGGATGCAATCACCACTAGGGGTCTGACCAGCCTGGTTAAGCGTCCAGATAACGTCAGGAACGATGGGGGGTACTGATAACTGTAGAACTCTAACCGAACGATGCACCATACATAAATAGACTATTATTAGCTTAATAGAATACGTCCAACTCGACGGTATGGTGCCAAACTATGACCATTCAACTATTAATATACACGATATCTCAATGCCTATTCTGGGCCAAGTAGGCCTTACTACACCGCACGTGCGTCGTGGGGAGGCTTTTGCGTCTGTCACTCTGTTGGAGGGTAAAGAACTGGACTAAAAGAAAGTTCTACTTTACGAGCGCCATATATATATGCGCTATGAACAAATAGTACCATTCGTATTTCGCCCGGCATATTACTGCGCGGAACCGGGGGTTGCCTCGACATGTTAGGCGGCACAATTGAACTTGGACCTAGGGGTATGGCAACCTGGCGCCAGGTTCTCGTCCAATGGTAGAATGAAACTATTATGGGCTGTTTAGTAGAAACGGGGATATTCAATGCATATTGTACAAGGAATATACAGGGGATATCAAACGATATACAAATACAATTAAATATATATATATAAATAAATATACATATTCGGTTTAATCTGATCCTTCACAACAGCCGCCCCCTAATTAGTCCCACCTAATTAGCTAAACAGAGACAGATTAACCGCACTGTCCACCACTCAAGGTCCGCTGTAAGGGTCAGTCAACTCACAAAGTCATAGGGTCATGGTCATCATCGGTAGTATCTGGGAGTCGGGGCAGTTCTATGAGCCTCGCCACGGGACGTGTGTAGGTGCGCCCTTGGACGAGTACTTCAGCTGCTCGGACCTTGCCATCGGCACCGGTGATCACTTTGCTTACGCGGCCAGCCGGCCACATAGCTCTGGGTAGTGACTGGTCAATTATCATGACGACTGTTCCTTCTGTCAAATTGTCTCTCTCTTTTACCCACTTCTGGCGGGTCTGTAGAGACGGTAGGTAGTGAAGTAGGAAGCTGCTCCAAAACTTGTCAGCTAGTACTTGGCTGTACCTCCACATTCTTCGGCCGTTCGCTTCTTCGGGCCTGTACATTGTCTGGGGTAGCGCGGGGTCCAGCCGCCCCATTAGGAGTGTGTTGGGGGTGACTGGGTCGACATCTGCTACATCACTGGAGACGTAACCGAGGGGCTTTGAGTTCAATACTCCCTCGATCTCCGTGAGGACTGTCATTAGGACTTCCTCTGCCACAGTCTGGGCTCCGAATACGGCATACAGGGCTGTCTTTATAGAACGTACTTCTCGTTCCCAGGTTCCACCGAAGTGGGGTGCGTTCGGGGGATTAAACTGGAAGTCAATCTGGGCTGGAGCGAGGTGGGTCTTAAGTTCTGGGCCCATAGCTTGGAAGCTCTCTCTCAGCTCTCTTTCTCCGCCTTTGAAGTTGGTCCCGTGATCAGACAACAATGTAGACGGTTTTCCTTTCCGTGATGTGAATCTCCGGAAGGCCATAAGGAATGAGTCTGTGCTCATGGTCGGAAGGAGCTCGATATGTATCGCTCTGGTGGTCATGCATTTGAATACAATACCCCACCGCTTCTCGGTGCCTCTTCCTCTCTTTATATACAACGGGCCAAAACAGTCCATGCCTGTGGAGTGGAATGGCTTGTCGCCGATTCGGAGGCGACAGGGGGGTAGGTCAGCCATCCGTGGTATGCTGGGCTGCGCGCGCCACTTACGGCAGTCTAGACAGGTTCGCTGGAAGCGCCGTACTGCTTCTCTCCCTTGCAATATCCAATAACGACGTCTGATCTCCGCGAAGACTCTCTCTGCTCCTGCGTGGTGTACATCCTCGTCGTATTTCTTTATGATCAGCTCTGTGACCTTGTGTCGGCTGTTCAAGACGATCGGGTGCTTAATGTCATCTGGTAGATCGGGGGCTCTCCGCAGGCGACCACCCACTCTGATGAGATTATGTGCGTCACTCTCTGGTGCCAGGTGAATCAGTCTGCTGTCTGATGGGACGGGGTTTCCTCCCTGTATACAGTCTAGCTCATCGGGGAACGAGTCTCTCTGGGCTCGTTGTAGTAGAAGAAGTTCTGCTTCTTCGTAGTCAGCTGCTGACATGTCAGTGGTGGACTGAATCTCTGGGTGGTGCCGCAGGAATGTTCTTTGTTGCGCACTCTAGGGTAATGCAGTCATCTATGTTGGGGTCTGTGGAGACGACAGTGCTCAGTCCACAGAACATAGGCTTCTTGTTCTCAGCCTCCTCGTTACTTGCTTCCCTCGGGGTGGGCGTAGGCCAATCTCCTTCCGGGAGCTTGAGGAATGCTGGTCCGTCACTGTAGATGTTGCGACGGGTTAGGTCATCCAGGGACATTCCCCGGGTGATGACGTCAGCTGGGTTGTGTTTGGTATCCACGTACCTCCAGCTTGCTTCTTCTGTTAATTCTTGAATCTCGGTGACTCTGACTCCCACGAAGACTTTGTATCTGCATGAATCAGACTTAATCCATGTGAGTACTGTCGTGGAATCTGACCACAAGATTGTTCTATGCACCGGAATGGTGAGTTCACGTTGGATTAACGTGGCTAGATGCGCTCCTGCGAGGGCTGCGCAGAGCTCTAGACGTGGGATAGATTGTTGCTTACGTGGGGCTATTCTTGAGCGGGCCAGTATGAAAGCAGTGTGTATCTCTCCTCCCATCTCTTGGGCACGCAAATAGGCAACCGATCCGTAGGCTACTTCGGAGGCGTCGCTGAAGACGTGTAGCTCAATCTCGCATGTCTCTGGCCTCACTGTGGATGGGAAGTAGCTGCGGCGTATATTGACACCTGGGAGTGAGCGTAGTTCCGTCTCCCACTCTCTCCATGTTGAGGCAAGGTGTGCGGGTATTGGGTCGTCCCAGCCCTGGTCCTTGTCCCATAGTGCTCGTACAATCATCTTTGCCCTGGTGGTGTAAGGTAGAATACATCCCAACGGGTCATATTGTCTGGCGAGTGTTCTGTACACACTCCGTCTGGTGGTCGGTATCGCCGCCGACCTTCCTTGCTCTGGAGCCAAGGGTTTGTGTCTATAGTGGAGCGAGTCTGTTTTGAAGCGCCAGACTAATCCTAGTGTCATTTCTTGGGCTTCTCCTGGGATTGTCGCCATCCAGGTCTCGCTGCTGGCAGCCTTGTCTGCGGAGGAGAGGCTGCGCAATACGTGCGGGTCACTGCTGGCCCACTGCCTGAGATCAAAGCCTCCTTTGATTAGGGAGGCGCGTAACTTGATTAGGAGAGCCTCGGCTTCTTCTTGAGTCGAGACGCTTTGTAGACAGTTGTCCACGTAGAAACTGTTCTTCACACTGTGTTGGACCTCTTCATCTGCTGCTGGGTCCTCTGTGACGTGTTTCTGTAGTGCAAATAATACTGGGGGGTCGCTGCTGGCCTGCTGCCGGAGATCAAAGCCGTCTTTGATCAGGGAGGCGCGGAGCAGCGCACGGCGTCGCCAGTCTATTTTCTTCTCGACAGGCTGCAGGAGTGTGGTGTCTCCTTCTGTCGTTCTGGAGTGGAAGCAGCTAGTGGCTGCTGTTCGGTTGAGAGATTTAGCGAGGGGGCCTTGTAATGTCCATCCTAGGCGGGTCTCGACTGCTGCAGGACAGCCTCGGGGGCCTGTATGGACCCGGTCAATCGGGACTATGAGTTCTGCATGGTCGGAGCCTATCAACAGGGTCGGGGTAGCGCCGTCTATGAGCGGGATAGGTAATTGGCGCAGGTGCACATATTTATCCATCAACTTGGTGACAGGGTAGGTGTACTGCGATAGTCCTATTTCTTGGCTGGTGAAAGCATTTGTGATCTTGTACCGTCGCTCTGGCTGCACGTTGGCTGCGATAGTGAAGGAGACATTCTCGCCCTTTATCGTCTTTAAATCTCTTCTTATTGTCCGAATCGTCATTTCGTTCTTGCTCCCCCGCAGTCCCAGCTGGGTCGCAGCGGAGGCGAGCAGAAGGGTCTTCTCTGACGCATCATCAAGGACGGCGTAAGTGTCCATGACTTTATCCTGGTAGCTCAATGTCACACGGACTACCTTTAAGAGCACTTGAGCTCCGTTGCTGCTGGCGGGGTCAATGTACATGACACTTGCCTTGGTGCCGCTCCGTGGTGCAGGTATAGGCCGTCTTCCGTTACTATCGTGTAGTATATCTAGATGGGCTCCATCGCACCGGCTGCACCTTTTCTTTAGGCGGCATTCGGCTGCCATGTGGGGCCGCGCACATCGATAACAGCGCCGGTTGGACTTTATCCATTGGCTCACTTCTTCTGCATTCATCTTTGTGAATGAGTCACATTGTGACAGCCAGTGTTCTTTCTCACAGTAGGGACACGCTATCTTCCACTTCTCCTTTCTCGAGGGGGTGCTGTGACTCTTACTGCTTGGTACTGACTCTGATTGGTGCATGACAGTCACCGATCTTCTTCCATCACTTATTCTCCTGGGTCCCTCTCTGGAGCTTGGCGTGCTCCGCCCGAAGGTGTCCAGTCGTAAGCTGCTGACCTCTCTCGCCAGGAAGTCGGCCAGATCAAGGAGGGATGGCTCGGGGCCGTCGGGATCTCGGTAGTCCCTCTGCCGCCGAAAGCGCTCCTGTCTTGCGGGTGGCAGCTTCTCCAAAATCCTCTCAACGTTAGAGTTGGCGTACAGCTCATGCATGCCCTTCTCCCGTTGAGCTCCCAGCATCCCCACCAGGGACTGCACTTTGATTGACAGGTCATCTAGTGAGCGATTGTCTGTGGCTGGGGGTAGGCGGTCAATATGCCTTATCTCCTGGATTACGTAATCCCATATACGTCCATATCTTTGATCCAGCGCTGCAAGGGCCGCTGTGTATGGGGTCGAGGAGGTAGCATAGGCTAGCGCTATATTGTGCGCTCGCGGTACTTTCAGGTGCTTCAATAATATTGCATACTTGTGGCGTTCATCAGCGACATCCACCATCATTGTCTCTAAGCACATCCGGAGCTCCGTGTACTGTGCTCGACTCTCATAGGCGAAGTCTGGGAATGACGGCGTGGCGTTGTATGACGCCGTGGATGGCTGATACATCGGCGAGCGTTGGGGGAGAGACCTCCTGGGCGAGTCCCCTCTTGCGCCTCGCTGTGGGCTGGTACTGGCAGGGTACCATGGCCCGCTGGTCCAGGTACTGTTCCTCGGGGCTGGTCGTGCGTCGTGCTCACCCGTAAATAGAGTCGGGGGTCTGTAGCGCAGCGCCGCGGGGGTATAGCCTGGACTGTATGGGACCTCCTGGTCCGGTGGAGTACTGTGCTGTCGTCGGGCTTGGTTCTCCTCTTCTCCCTCTTCTTCTTCTATCAAATCTTCCAGATCCTGTAATCGTTTATTTAGCTTCTCCGCAGTGTAGGCCGCTCCTTCCTTGTAGCTGAGTCTCGCTTGGACCGGTATGGGAAGGGGATCTGCGGGGGGTCTAGACTCGGTCTGTTGGTCAAGTTCAGGGTCGCTTGCTCGTTGCGGTGACGCTGCTCTTGACTGTTGTCTCGACGAGTTCCTTGAGCCCCTGGCGGAGGGAGAGGGAGTTGTCCTTTTGATCAGCTGCTCTATTAGTTGCGCTTGTAGTCTGTCGCGCTCTGCGTCTCTTTGGGCACCGGCAGCGGCGCGCTGGGCGTCGGCCCGGTCTCTTGCCATATTCTCTTCCATCTGGAAGCGTCTCATCTCCAGACATGTGCGCTGTTCTTCGCTCCGTTGCTGCGCTTGGAGGTGTTCGCGCTCGCCAAGCATCTGTGCTTGGAGCCGATCGCGCTCGGCGGAGGCTGTCAGGCTGACGAGGAACGCCTGTTGTAGTGTCCTCTCCGCTTCGTTGGGGGAAGGCGGTAGTGGAGGTGAGCCGCTCCTGCGTGAGCTGCTCCTGGGGGTACTCGTTGGGGAGTCCTGGAGCTCTAGTTCCTCGGCGCTCTCCTCCTCTTCCTCCGTGCAGAGTTCTCTCTCTGTAGGGTTGTCTTCCTCCCGGGGCTTGTCGGGGACTACTTCTTTAGTAGTGGCGGGGGGTAAAGGCATGTCAATTCCCTCCTGGTCCCCACCGTGGGCTTGGTCAGTTACATTAGGACCTACTAGGGCCTCTGTGGTCGGGGAAACCTGGTCGTTAAGGTCAGACATAATTTTACTTTCTACTTTTACCACGTTTACCGTTTGTCGAAGGCTAGGTAGTTGACTGACAGTGTAAGCCTCTAAGTACTGAGGTGTCTGTTGTCTGCGCCGCGGGCGTTCTAGGTTAGGAGGATCGTTTCGTGGAGTGTTCATCATAGGCCATTTCGATATTAATAACACTATATTAATATTACACTAGTTACCCTCCGGCTCGAAGGACCAATTGTAACTGAGGGGTACAATTCCCTGACTGTATTGTTAGATATGATATTTAATACCACTACCTCATGTACTTTAACTTCTGGCCACCCAGTACAAGATATAAGTATGATGAACACTTTCCCACCTGATGAAACGAACCAACACAAATGTACCAAATCGAAAGTTTAATACAGCAAAGGGTGTATACAACGATCACTTAATTACATTTATGATTTGAAATATGGAATATGCACTTTTATGGCAAATGAGTATTCGTAGGTAAATCAACATTGAATGTCCAATCTCTGGTTGCGCAGGGAGTAAGTATACAACCTGGAATATTTAGGAAACGATAGCGATGGTACTTAAATGATTATAGCTGGATACACTAAAGGGGGGGGGGGGGGTCCCGCTGGTTGTAAGACAGTAGGAGGGGGGGGGGGTTAGAGAAGCCGCTGGCGGTATCCCATCTGGCCGACGGTGTCTTGGGAGAATCCAAAGTATTGGACACGGTGCCCACAGAACCTCGGGCCGCAGACGAATACAGCTGGACCCTCTGTGGAACGGTATCTGCCGGTCCACAACGGAGAGACGTGGTGCGACCTCACGTGTAGAGCGCCGCCTCACCTGGAGTCCTCTCCGGGGGGTAATTCCAACACTCGGCAGTGTTGGCCTTTATCCATGGAATAATCAAAGCACACAAAGCATAATCCAAGAGCCGTGGAAGGCTCGCCGTCGTCTGGGTAGAGTAATCCAATATACAGGTCCAGTCGCTCTTGGCCCGGAGCTCCTCGGATGCAATCACCACTAGGGGTCTGACCAGCCTGGTTAAGCGTCCAGATAACGTCAGGAACGATGGGGGGTACTGATAACTGTAGAACTCTAACCGAACGATGCACCATACATAAATAGACTATTATTAGCTTAATAGAATACGTCCAACTCGACGGTATGGTGCCAAACTATGACCATTCAACTATTAATATACACGATATCTCAATGCCTATTCTGGGCCAAGTAGGCCTTACTACACCGCACGTGCGTCGTGGGGAGGCTTTTGCGTCTGTCACTCTGTTGGAGGGTAAAGAACTGGACTAAAAGAAAGTTCTACTTTACGAGCGCCATATATATATGCGCTATGAACAAATAGTACCATTCGTATTTCGCCCGGCATATTACTGCGCGGAACCGGGGGTTGCCTCGACATGTTAGGCGGCACGATTGAACTTGGACCTAGGGGTATGGCAACCTGGCGCCAGGTTCTCGTCCAATGGTAGAATGAAACTATTATGGGCTGTTTAGTAGAAACGGGGATATTCAATGCATATTGTACAAGGAATATACAGGGGATATCAAACGATATACAAATACAATTAAATATATATAAATAAATATACATATTCGGTTTAATCTGATCCTTCACAACACCAACAATTTTTATTCCACAGACATAACTCTGACCACCTGACCACCTGACATACCCACATATAGTGTCTTATGCATAATTGCACATAGTTCATGTATAACATTGTAAAATAGCTTAGATATAGCCTACTTGCATAGAATAGTCATGTATAATAATGTATAATATTGCTGGCTGTACAATACTGATGTACAATACTGCTGTAGGCCTATAATACTGCTGTTCATATCCAGTATACACATATTTACATTAAACATAATATTCACCATTCCTTAATTACCATCATACCCACATCACATAGACTCTAGTGTATAGCATAGCAAAAGTATACTGTTACCTGGCCTATGGGGACATTCACGTGTGTTGTCGGGCCTTACAAATACATTTGATTTTGATTTGATTATCAATAAGGTAGGATATCTGGAACACACAAACACACTATTTTTTAAATCACATGCCATGAAACTCGGGGACCTGGCTGAATTTAAGACTGCACAAATCATGTTTAAAGCACAAAACAATTCACTCCCGGGTAACATCCAAAAATTCTGTTATAGAGAGGGGGGCTACAATTTAGAGGAGAGTCTAACTTCAAGAAACAGGCTGTTCATTCAACAATGTATGTATATTTCAGTTTGTGGAGTGAATATGAGTTGCATAAGATAATAGAGTGTGAAGGTATACTGAATACTGTCTATCTGTCATGTATGTCATTATATGTTATGGCAGTTTCCACGAGAGAGGATATAGTGCTGATTTGACACTAAAAGCCTTTAATAAAACCAAGCATATCGACAGGGCCACGTTTAATGCAGGACCTGTTGCAGAGGTCTTTATTCGGCATGCAACGACACTCAATGTTTTAGTGGTACACACAGCGGTTAGTTTTTAGCACACACACCGGAACACACACGCATGCATTGTCTCTTTAGAATCGCCGATGCGATTCGTCTCTGCGATTAACCCATCCCGTCGTCCTTCCCCCCCAAGGGCAGCCGGGAGCAGACAGGCGTCAACGTGAGCCGCGCCAGGGGACCAATCCAAGTGCTCCTGTCCGTCTTCGTCAAGGACGGCACAGCGTTAACAATCTGTTGTTGTGCATGTTTTTCCATTGGGTTTATCTTATCGGGGGGGAAACCCTTGCGAGCACGGGGAGAACATGCAAACTCCACACAGAAAGGCCTGGGAGATACCCCACCTGGGTACCTGGCATCATGGAAACCTGGTCCCCAAGCGGGAATCGAACCCTGGACCTTCTTGCTGTGAGGCGACAGTGTTAACCACTACACGAAAGAAAGAAGATAAACCTGACAAAGTATCTTTCGTGTCTACTTACAGCCCTATTACGAGAGACACGCGGAGTATTGTCAATAAACATTTTCTTTATATTCTGCAGTATTCTGCAGTCCGACCCTCTCATAGGGACAGCGTTTCAGCATTCGCCTAACTATTTTTACAAGAGACAAGCGAATTTATCTAATCTCCTAGTCAAAACTGATTTGCTCTTAAAGAAACCTTCTCATTTTATGTCCAACATCCCAGATGGAAATTTTCCCTGCCAATCCTGTGTTCAGTGCCAGGGTATGATTAAAGATACATTTTTCGCACATCCAAAAACGGGGAAAAATATCCCAGTCAAAGGACGGATTACGTGTAATTCGTCCAATCTGGTGTATTTGCTAAAATGTCCTTGTAATTTTTCCTATGTGGGCAAAACAACGAGAGCCTTTAAATCAAGAATAAGTGAACACAAATGTGCTGTGAGGAATTCAGATGTCAAGTCATCGGTAGCTCGACATTTCTCTAAGTGTAAGCATACCGTCAACAACCTCAAATATATAGGACTAGAGTTAGTACTCAGGCCAGCGCGAGGTGGAGACAGACACAAGCTGCTGCTGCAACGTGAATGTTATTATATCCACCTGTTCAATTGTATCGAACCTAAAGGAATGAATGAAGAAAACGTCTTAACCTGTTTCCTTTAACCTCCTTACTCCCACATTGTTATTTCTGGTCTGATTAAAGATGTTGTTTGTTGCCAAACTAGAGGCATGATTCACAAAGATGCCCAATGGATAATTTGAAATTAATTAATTCAATTACGTAAAGTGGCTCAATTAGCCCTATAAATTAAAGGGCATGCTATATGTTATCAAGTTTCTGGTAATTTTGTTTTGTTTTGTTTTGTATTGTATTGTTTATAAATATTTATTGATGATAGATATAGATATATCTATACATATGTATAAATTATGATTGGACTCTATTTGATAGGTCATCCATTTAGTCATATTGCATAGCATAGGCACACCTGCGTTGTGATGTAATTTCCTGCCATGTCATTTACCTGCCAGGTGTATTTAACCATCACCTTGAATGCATTTCCAGTGCTAGCCATACCACTGATGAAGGACATTGTCCGAAACATGTCTGCTTTTGATTCAGGCTGCCAATAAAAAACATTGAACCTGTGAGTGCTGGTCCGGCTACCCTGCTTTGATTATATGTTATGATGAATTGAAAATGGGGGACCCTGATGTAAACAAGATGAAAGTCTTTCTCTGGTCTGCATCCCCTTAACAATTGTGTGTATTGAGCCGTACTGTATATTGTACCCATTCTGCAATATGTTAATAAAGTTTTCAATCAATCAATCAATCAATCAATCAATCAATCAATCAATCAATCCATCAATCAATCAATCAAGGAATACATACATTTACACTTCATCCTCCTACTCCTGCTTGTTTGTTTTTTAATCTGTTTATTACTTGTTTTTTATTATTATTTATTTTCAATTTATGTTCGAAATAAATAAACGCATTCATTCAAGATATTGTGTGAGCAAAAGTATAGTTAATTTACTCATACAGTATGTACATCCTCTGGCCTCGCGCGGATCTCACAGCTGTGCCCGCACAGTGCAATACTCCAATTCAGCCATTGGCAATTCAGCCATTGGGTGGGTGGCGCTGCTGAGCGGTCCTCACAGCGCGGCCGTCAGAGCGTGGCCCTGAGAGCGCCGCTGGCTCTGCGGCTCTGCAGCTGCATTCTTCTCAATATAATCGTCTTCTTCCTAAAAGTATTTCAATATTTTAATTTTGAAGAATATCTCTAATACTCTCTGATGTGATTTGATAGAAAGTGATCCCATTCCAGCTGTATGATGTTTCAGATTATACTGCTTCTGATTAGTGTCTATCTTCATTCTCTTTATAATCGAGAATGATTAAATTCTTTCAATTAAAATAAAAATAAAAAATTTAAAGGGATATTTCACTTTAGTAGAACTTCAGAGACCTAAGACTTATAACCGATATTTACAGACATACATTTCATTCGGTCTGTATTTTTATTTTTTTTAAGTTCCATGATAATACAAGTTTGTACATATGAAAGTGAGGCAACATAAGATTAGATAAGATAAGATATTCCTTTATTGATCCCCTTGGGGGGAATTCAGGCATCATAGCAGCATGGGGGAGGGGGAGGGGGGGTACAGGTAGAAGACATGATACAGGTCATAGAATTATAGTAGTGGAGAAGTAAAAATTAAAATAGAATACTACACTTCCGCGTTACATTGAAATCGGAGAGGAGATTGCAGGGGGAGCAAATGAATGAATGTGGATGAGAGCCATGATGTAAGTGGTTGCAGCTACGGCTGGGGGGGTGCTAGAGACATGATCGAATAGACTTGTATGCGCCTGAATCTCCTGAACACGGCGCGACCCATTCCTAATTGATCAGAATCGGCAGAGAAAAAGCCAATTTTTAAGCACCTATTCCCCATGCACATGCGCAGATTGCCCACGGATTGTGACGCCACGCCAGGGCCGGACTGGGGAAATAATTCATACCGGGAGATATAGCGCGAAATATAGCACCAATCAGGCCACTTTTTAAGCGGGGGGTCTGGGGGTCCCCCACCAGGATTTTTTTTGTTTTTTTATCTGTGCAGGCCAGGCCACCGGGAAAGCTCCCGGTGCTCCCGATGGCCAGTCCGGGCCTGCGCCACGCACACCCGCCCTGGAAGCGTGTATACTTTCGACAACAAATGTTTGTTTCCGCGATCGAGTTTTGCGCTCTGATTGGCCAGGTCATGTGACATGTGCGCCAATCGTGGGACAGCAAGTTCTGCGCCTATTTCTGGGTCTAACAGCCTGCAAACTACCTGCCGTTCTATCGCCATGCTCTAAGACAAACTCTAACCATAACCAACTTCGAAAGAGTGCCTAAGCTTAACCGTCGAAAGAAGGGCAGGCGTTCTATTGCCATGCTCTAAGACAAACTCTAACCATAACCAACTTCGAAAGAGCGCCTAAGCTTAACCAGTGTAGAAACTTGCGGTCCCACGATTGGCGCACATGTCACATGACCAGAAACGCGTGTGGCCAATCAGAGACGCGGAAACAAACATTTGTTGTCGAAAGTATTCAGGCGCCCTGGAATGTTCCATTAGAGGGGGTCTTGCATGTGGTGAGAATGTGAGCGGCAATCGGAGCATCAACTACTAACAACAGAACAAACCAAAGCAGGCAATTTTGTTCAAATACCGGCACTTTTCAGCAGCTGGCAAGGTACTCATATAGCTAGCCATTTTTTAAATATCGTAACCTGCCGCTCACATTCTCACCACAAGACCCCCTCTAATGGAACATTCCAGGGCAGGTGTGCGTGGCGTCACAATCCGTGGGCAATCTGCGCATGTGCATGGGGAATAGGTGCTTAAAAATGGGCTTTTTCTCTGCCGATTTAGTTCTGATCGATTAGGAATGGGTCGCACCGTGTTCAGGAGATTCAGGCGCATACAAGTCTATTTGATCATGTCTCTAGCACCCCCACAGCCGTATCTGCAATCACTTACATCAAGGCTCTCATCCACATTCATTAATTTGCTCCCCCCGCTATCTCCTCCCCGATTTCCGAATCCCGGAAGTGTTGCGGTGGTCTATTGGGTGGGTGGCGCTGCTGAGCGACCGCTTGAAGCCTTTTTACAACGCATCCGCGTTTTCGGGTTCCCGTTTTGCGCTCTGATTGGCCAGGTCATGTGACATGAGCGCCAATCTTTGGACGGCAAGTTTCTACACTGGTTAAGGCACTCTTCGAAGTTGGTTATGATTAGAGTTTGTCTTAGAGCGTGACGGCAAGTTCTTTCGACGGTTAAGCTTAGGCACTCTTTCGAAGTTGGTTAAGGTTAGAGTTTGTCTTAGAGCATGGCGATAGAACGCCAGGTAGTTTGCAGGCTGTTCGACGCGGAAATGGGCAAACGCGCTATTGGGCGCATATGTCACATGACCTGGCCAATCAGAACGCCGGAAACGCGGATGCGTTGTAAAAAGGCTACACACTGAGCGGCCCTCACAGCGCGGCCGTCAGAGCGTGGCCCTGAGAGCGCCGCTGGCTCTGCGGCTCTGCAGCTGCATGCTTCTCAATATAATCGTCTTCTTCCTAAAAGTATTTCAATATTTTAATTTTGAAGAATATCTCTAATACTCTCTGATGTGATTTGATAGAAAGTGATCTCAGTCCAGCTGTATATGATGTTTCAGATTATACTGCTTCTGATTAGTGTCTATCTTCATTCTCTTTAATAATCGAGAATGATTAAATTCTTTCAATTAAAATAAAAATAAAAAAAGGTTTAAAGGTATATTTCACTTTAGTAGAACTTCAGAGACCTAAGACTTATAACCGATATTTACAGACATACATTTCATTCGGTCTGTATTTTTTTTTTTTTTTAAGTTCCATGATAATACAAGTTTGTACATATGAAAGTGAGGCAACATAAGATTAGATAAAATAAGATATTCCTTTATTGAATCCCTTGGGGGGAATTCAGGCATCATAGCAGCATGGGGGAGGGGGAGGGGGGGGGGGGGGGTACAGGTAGAAGACATGATACAGGTCATAGAATTATAGTACAGTGGAGAAGTAAACATTTTAATAGAATAAAAATAGGCAGTGTAAACAATATAACAATATAATATATATGTATATATATAACTCTGGACATGTGCATATGGGCAAGTAGGCAGTGTAAAAAGGTCAAGGTGCAAGATGAGGGTATGTATGCCCTCTCAGTTATATTTGCCCTACAATCAATATAGTTACAATATATATATATATAATCTAATAACTACTATCTAATCTAATATATATAATCTAAAAATGCTAAATGCAAAATATATGCTCAATGGGATATATTAATGGGATAATAACATACAATGGGAAATAATATTTTCTGTATTTCTGTTTCTACAGTCTATTTCAATGCTGTTGTGCACCTGCAACAAGTACCCTAACAAAACCCACATGGCAAAAAAAACATGCTTAGTTTGACATTGTTGAATCTTTTGCTCATCGTACCGTCGCGTTTATTTAAATTCATCATCATCATCATCATCATTTTTATTTATTCGTACATGGAATTACCACAGTCCAACAGTACATATTAATATAATCCACCAAATCCCATGGCCGAAAGGAACAGGAAGAAGAAAAAATCATATACCTGCCCCTACACACATACAGCACACTGATAGACTTATTGCGTAAAACCAAACAGAATATACCCATTTTGCAAAAATGGAAATATCAACACAACTAAATTAAATCAACATAAATAAACCCATTTTGTGTATCTTATCAGTCAAACTACATATTTAGGTTCATTCATTTATACACACAAATTCAAATGCCCATTATATCAACTCAAAATCTGTGCTTCACTCGCTGCTTATAAAGTGCGGAAGTTACAGTCTGGCTTTTGATGATCTTGTAGGGATAGAAAATAAACAAATAATCTGGTTACATTTATGTTAAATGTGATTTAGATAACTATTGCTTTTGTTGTCGTTTGTTAAAACTTGTGTTTGTGTCACAGGTCGACCATCGACCTTTGTACTTAAAAAGAATCCCCAGGTAGTAGGTTCCCTGACAGCAACACAGACACAGCAGATGAAAGGAATACTGTTATTCATACTGTTTACTTTTACTCATAGTATATATCCAGATTATTTATTTTGTATTGCCTATATTTATTGTAACGTATATTATAACCAATAGGGCACACAGACCCTCATCTCTGCACCTTTATTTACGTTGTTTATGTTTATTTGTCTTGTATTTTATATTCAGAGCTAATTATATTGTTTATTTTCCTCATAAACACTTTAATCGCCGGAAACGCTGAAACACGTCTTTCCCCGCCATGCTCATTCTGCCGAAGACGCTGGACAGCGTCTTTGATATCAATATTTCAAAAATCTGTGATCGAAATCATATTTCTCCCCCGGAGACATGAGGTGTACTGTTGAGCCCCTCTCAACTCTACAACGGTTCAAGAGCGCCATCTGGTGGCCGATCGGTGGATCGCCCAGGGCAGAAACAGGAAGTGGAAGCTGGTGCTCATTTCAATTCGGTCCGATCACTCGCTAATAGTCCCAGGACTCGAGCTGATCACAACGGATAGTGATCCGTTACCAATAACTCGATAAACAACATGATTTGGACGTATATACTATTATACAACCTGGAAATGGATCGGATATTTCGACATCCCATAATAGAAAAATGTCTGTTCCACGCTCATCTCCCAACGCTACGAGGAAGCTACGGTGAGTTTCAGCGTTATTTGTTAACGTCTTCGATACTAACTGCTCTAATGATCATATCACCCACACTAGATGAATGATATAACGTTGCCCACGGAATTATAAACGACCCCCCCCCCCATCCGGTCAACATCAGATCATACGTAGTAACTCCTAGAAGCACATCCAGTTGACATTTTTTATCTCGCACAGATTCCTACCAAACTGTATTTGATCATCAATATAATGCATTTAGGGCTATAAATCAAGTTCTGGAGAAATCTGCAGAAAACGATAAAAACATACTTATACTTTAGACCGTATTTTAGTATGAATATGTGAATGAAAAAGTATAACGTTGCTACACCCTGAACAATAGATATAGGACGTTGAATGGGCCATAGTAATGTCAATTTAGCAATACAATTTAAAAAGTTATAGCCCTGCAAAGAAGGGGAACTTCTCCATGTTAAATAGGGCTGGCGAGGGATGGTAAATTATGAATTTAACCCCGGCGATCAAAGTGTTTCTTATTGCCTATCTTTATGTATTTCTACTATTGCCCTGCCCATACCTGTACCTCCCCTCCCCTGTGCTGGTATGATGCCCAGACCATACCTATACCTCCCCTCCCCTGCCCATACCTGTACCTCCTCTCCCCTGTGCTGGTATGATGCCAACATGTCTTTCCTTTATTGAAGGGGATCAATAAAGGAATATATTATCTTAAGTATAACAAGGTACTTTATTTTCACATTTTAAATCTCACAAGACAAGAAAATAGTTTCTTTGGGAAATGTCCCTTTTTGCCATCCAGTGCCCAAGCTGTCGATTGCCAGGTACAAAACTTTTTTGTAACGGGGCTCTCTGTTATGGTTTTCACAACATCGTAAGTGGACATTTTCACAAAGTTCACAAGTTGGTTCACAAGGATGTAACACCCCCCCCCACCCGAAAACAACAACAACAACAACAACAACAACAACAACAACAACAACAACAACAACAACAACAACAACAACAACAGGTCTCATTCCCGAACGGATTTACGACCAAAAATGTCCTCTTAGGCAGATTTCTGCCCATTTAAGACCTATTAGGGCTGGTAGCGCGATTCCCCAAATTTTCCTGAGATCAGATTTGAGCGTGGCTGAGAGGAGATTTAAGAGTGCTGAGGAGCACACTTATGATTGATTGACTAATTGAACATTTTATTAACTTGACAGACTGTGTTCTCATAGTGATTCCTTCATGTCAACGCTACAGGCCTCCTTGGAATTAATTACTTAATCATAATTAAAATAAATATGACAATATTTGTACGATAAGAATTTACGCATTTGATGTTGGAAAATAAATAATATGGATTCATCTGATCACAGGGCAGCTGGATTGACCCTATCTGAACCAGCTATTTTGGACAAATGTATAATTACTTTAATTACTCAGATATTCAAACACAATTATGCAATTATTGTGAAATGGTTGAAAATAATTATTATTTAATGCCTTCTGTGGAATTTTCATTTCTTATTTGTTACATTATCTGTTTTAATGATTAATTATATACATTTGAAAGAATGCAGGTCAACATGCAATATATCCCATTGATTGGTATACAATGGGACATACCTTTGTTTGATATAAACCTGCATTCCTTCGAATATATCATTAATCAATTAAACTTATATTGAAATACACTATATAGCCTATACACCAGCACTGAAATGACAGTGGATAAATAAATAAATAAGAACTAAAGCTAATCGTGTGGAAATAGACTGCATTAATATTCCATAAGTCTTGTGTGCGCCAGTATAGCCTATACGTGTCTAATGAATGAACAGTATATAGGCTTATATTATTCGAATTACTTGTTTCATTAGGATTGAGTAGATACTATATATGCTCTGCCCTACGACTGTACCTATACTGTACGTAGGGCAGAGCATATATATAGTATCTACTAAATCCTAATGAAACAAGTCATTAATGGAATAATAAGCCTACTGCACTCATTCATTACGGGCGTATGCGTAGGCTATACAGAATTTTAAGACATATTAGGGCTGGTAGCGCGATTCCCCAAATTTTCCTGAGATCAGATTTGAGCGTGGCTGAGAGCAGATTTAAGAGTGCTGAGGAGCACACTTATGATTGATTGACTAATTGAACATTTTATTAACTTGACAGACTGTGTTCTCATAGTGATTCCTTCATGTCAACGCTACAGGCCTCTTTGGAATTAATTACTTAATCATAATTAAAATAAATATGACAATATTTGTATGATAAGAAATTACACATTTGATGTCGGAAAAATTTATAATATGGATTCATCTGATCACAGGGCAGCTGGATTGACCATATCTGAACCAGCTATTTTGGACAAATGTATAATTACTTTAATTACTCAGATATTCAAACACAATTATGCAATTATTGTGAAATGGTTGAAAATAATAATTATTTAATGCCTTCTGTGGAATTTGTATTTCTTATTTGTTACATTATCTGTTTTAATGATTAATTATATACATTTGAAAGAATGCAGGTCAACATGCAATATATCCCATTGATTGGTATACAATGGGACATACCTTTGTTTGATATAGCTATAAACCTGCATTCCTTCGAATATATCATTAATCAATTAAACTTATATTGAAATACACTATATAGCCTATACACCAACACTGAAATGACTGGATAAATAAATAAATAAGAACTAAAGCTAATCATGTGGAAACAGACTGCATTAATATTCCATAAGTCTTGTGTGCGCCATGGCCTACGTGTCTAATGAATGAACAGTATATAGGCTTATATTATTCTAATTACTTGTTTCATTAGGATTTAGTAGATACTATATATGCTCTGCCCTACATACAGTATAAGTACAGTCTGTACTTATACTGTACGTAGGGCAGAGCATATATATAGTACTAAATCCTAATGAAACAAGTCATTAATGGAATAATAAGCCTATACTGCGTTCATTCATTACGTGCGTAGGCTATCAGTGATGGGAGTAACAGCGTTATAAAGAACGGCGTTACTAACGGCGTTAGTTTTTTCAGTAACGAGTAATCTAACGGATTACTCTTCCAATCTTAATAACGCTGTTACCGTTACTGCCAAAAAATGCGGCGCGTTACTGTCTATGATTGAAGCTGTTTTTTTCATCAGACAGATCATGTTGTGTGGTGCGTTTTAGCTTGTGTTTTAAAAGGTTTATCTTTACATATGTTTCCTTAAAAGGTTTATCTTTACATATGTTTCCTGAAAGGTTTATCCTTTTCATATGTTTCCTTTAAGGTATCCTTTTCATGTTCCTTTAAAAGGTTGATCTCTTTTTAAAAAAAAAGAAAAAGAAAAAAAGAAAAAAAAACATTTTTTAACCATTGATCTTAACTGATCACTGTGACTTTATTGCTTTTATCGTTATATGCCTATTGTAACTGAGGGGTACAATTCCCTGACTGTATTGATAAGTATGGTATCATTAAACGTTGCGTTCCCCTGCGGGGAGTCCTGGAGTTCTATCTCCTCGGCGCTCTCCTCATCTTGTTCCGTGCAGAGTTCCATCTCTGAAGGGTTGTCTTCCTCCCGGAGCTCTTGGGGGACTACTTCTTCGGTCTTGGCGGGGGGTAAAGTCGTGTCAGTTCCCTCCTGGTCCCCACCGTGAGCTTGGTCAGTTACATTAGAACCCACTAGGGCCTCTGTGTTCGGGGTATCCTGGTTGATAGGGTCGGACATAATTTTACTTTCTACTTTTACCGCGTTTACCGTTTGTAGAAGGCTAGGTAGTATACTGGCAGCGTAATCCTCTAAGTACTGAGGTGGCTGTCGTCTACGCTGCGGGCGTTCTACTTTAGGAGGACCGTTTCGTGGAGTGTTTATCATAGGCCATTTCAATATTAATACCACTATATTAATATTACGCTAATTACCCTCCGGCTCGAAGGACCAATTGTAACTGAGGGGTACAATTCCCTGACTGTATTGATAAGTATGGTATCATTAAACCACTACCGCTTTATGTACTTTAACTACTGGCCATACAGTACACGATATCTAAATATGATGAACACTTTCCCACAATGAAATCGGGTCCACACAAAGGTAATAATCAAATATTTAATATATAGCAAAGGGTACATATAATAGTTACTATTACGTTTATGATTTGAATGCACTTGTAAGGCAAATGAGTACTCGTAGGCAAATCAACACTGAATGTCCAATCTCTGGTTACGCAGGAAGCAAGTATACAACCTGGCTCTTAGGGAATTATAACGATGGCACACTTAATGATTATAGCTGGATATACTGTAGGGGTCCTCCCGGTTGTAAGCCGGTAGGGGGGGTAGGAGAGCCGTCGGCAGTATCCCGTCTGGTCAACGATGTCTAGGGAGACTTCAGGTACAGAAGACAGTGCAGTAGAATCTTGATCCACAGATGAATACACCTTGGCTCTCTTGTAGGCTGTAGCTGTAGCTGTAGCTCCACAGTGAAGAAGAAGCGAGGCGACCTCAGTCTGGTCTGAGCGCCGTCTCACCTTGACTCCTCTCGGGGTAAATCCAACACTCACCGGTGTTGGCGATTATCCGCTCCACAAATCAAAGTACCAAAGCAAATATATATTCCATGCCGCATAGGGCTCAGCAGTCGTCGGGTAGGTAATCCAATGTACAGGTCCACTCGGTCCTCGCCTAGAACTCCTCGGATGAAAGCACCACGTGTGGTCTGCCCAACCTGGTTAAGACTCTAGATAACACGAGGAAGCGATGGGGGTGCTGCTCACTTTAGAACTCTAACCGCACGATGCACCATACATAATAGACTATTATTACTTAATAGAAATACGGTGCCAAACTCTGACAATTCAGCTATTAATTCGCACGAGGTCTCAATGCTATTCTAAGGCCAAACAGGCCATACTACACCGCACGCGGTATCGTGGGGTGAGGCTTCACGTTCTGTTACTTAGTTGGGTAGAAGGGTAAAGGACTAAGGGATAAGAGGACTTCTACATTTACTTGCGCCATATTTATATGCACGGTGAACAAATAGTGCCACTCTCTTTTCGGTAGCCGTATTCCTGCGCAGAGCCGGGGCTAGTAGGGACATGTCTCGTCGGTACCATTGAACTTGACTCAAAGGGGCTTGTCTCCTGGCGCCAGGTCCTTGTCCAATAAGAGAATGAACTATTATGGGCTATAGTAGACTAAAGGGATATTCCGTGTATATGTACAAGGAATATACAAGGGATATCAAACAATATACAAATACTATTCAATATATATCCATAAATAAATATATATATTCGGTTTAATCTGATCCTTCACAACAGCCGCCCCCTAATTAGTCCCACCTAATTAGCTAAACAGAGACAGATTAACCGCACTGTCCACTACTCAATGTCCGCTGTGAGGGTCAGTCAACTCACAAAGTCATGGGGTCATGGTCGTCATCGATAGTATCGGGGAGCCTTGGCAGTTCTATTAGCCTCGCCACGGGTCGGGTGTAAGTCCGTCCTTGGACGAGCACTTCAGCTGCTCGGACCTTTCCATCGGCACCGGTGATCACTTTGCTTACGCGGCCAGCCGGCCACATAGCTCGGGGTAGTGACTGGTCGATAATCATGACGACTGTTCCTTCTGTCAAATTGTCTCTCTCTTTCACCCATTTCTGGCGGGTCTGTAGAGACGGTAGGTAGTGGAGTAGGAAGCTGTTCCAAAACTTGTCAGCCAGTACTTGACTGTACCTCCACATTCTTCGGCCGTTCGCTTCTTCAGGCCTGTACATTGTCTGGGGTAGCGCGGGGTCCAGCCGCCCCATCAAGAGTGTGTTGGGGGTGACTGGGTCGACATCTGCTACATCACTTGAGACGTAACCGAGGGGCTTTGAGTTCAATACTCCCTCGATCTCCGTGAGGACTGTCATTAGGACTTCTTCCGCCACGGTCTGGGCCCCAAGCACGGCGTACAGGGCTGTCTTTATGGAACGTACTTCTCGTTCCCAGGTTCCACCGAAGTGAGGTGCGTTCGGGGGATTAAACTGGAAGTCAATCTGGGATGGAGCGAGGTGGGTCTTAAGTTCTGGGCCCATAGCTTGGAAGCTCTCTCTCAGCTCTCTTTCTCCGCCTTTGAAGTTTGTCCCGTGATCAGACAATAATGTAGACGGTTTTCCTTTCCGTGATGTGAATCTTCGGAAGGCCATAAGGAATGAGTCTGTGCTCATGGTTGGAAGGAGTTCGATATGTATCGCTCTGGTGGTCATGCATTTGAATACAATACCCCACCGCTTCTCGGTTCCTCTTCCTTTCTTTATATACAGCGGGCCGAAACAGTCCATACCGGTGGAGTGAAAAGGCTTGTCGCCGAGTCGGAGGCGACAGGGAGGTAGGTCAGCCATCCGGGGTATACTGGGCTGGGCTCGCCACTTACGACAGTCTAGACAGGTTCGCTGGAAGCGCCGCACTGCTTCTCTCCCTTGCAGTATCCAATAACGACGTCTGATCTCCGCGAAGACTCTCTCTGCCCCTGCGTGGTGCACATCCTCGTCGTATTTCTTTATGATCAGCTCTGTGACCTTGTGTCGGCTGTTCAAGACTATCGGGTACTTGACGTCATCCGGTAAGTCTGGGGCTCTCCGCAGACGACCACCCACTCTGATGAGATTATGGGCGTCGCTCTCGGGGGCTAGGTGGAGCAGTCTGCTGTCTGATGGGACGGGCTTTGCTCCCTGTAGACAGGCTAGCTCATCGGGGAACGAGTCTCTCTGGGCTCGTTGTAATAGAAGAAGTTCTGCTTCTTCGTAGTCAGCTGCTGAAATGTCAGTGGTGGGCTGAACCTCTGGGTGGTGCCACAGAAATGTCTTTAGCTGCGCACTCTGTAGGGTGAGGCAATCGTCTAGATCGGGGTCTGTGGGGACGAGTGTGTGTGTCAACCCACAGAACATAGGTTTCTTGTTTTCTGCCTCCTCTTTACTCGCCTCCCGTGGGGTGGGTGTAGGCCACTCTTCTTCGGGGAGCTTGAGAAACTCTGGTCCGTCACTGTAGAGGTTGTGACGGGTGAGGTCATCCAGGGACATTCCCCGGGTGATGACGTCAGCTGGGTTGTGTTTGGTGTCCACATACCTCCAGCTCGCTACTTCTGTTAACTCTTGAATCTCGGTGACTCTGACTCCCACGAAGACCTTGTATCTGCACGAATCAGACCGGATCCATGTGAGTACGGTCGTGGAGTCTGACCACAAGATTGTTCTTTGCACCGGGATGGTGAGTTCACGTTGGATTAACGTGGCGAGCTGCGCTCCTGCTAGGGCTGCGCAGAGCTCTAGACGCGGGATAGATTGTTGCTTTCGTGGGGCTACTCTTGAGCGAGCCAGGATGAAAGCAGTATGTATTTCTCCTCCCTCCTCTCGGGCACGCAAGTAGGCCACCGAACCGTAGGCTACTTCGGAGGCGTCGCTGAATACGTGCAGGTCGATCTTGCATGTCTCTGGCCTCACTGTGGGTGGGAAGTAGCTGCGGCGTATATTAACACCTGGGAGTGAGCGGAGTTCCGTCTCCCACTCTCTCCATGTGGATGCAAGGTGTTCGGGTATGGGATCGTCCCAGCCCTGGTCCTTGTCCCATAGCGCTCTTACAATCATCTTTGCCCTGGTGGTGTAAGGTAGAATACATCCCAACGGGTCATATTGTCTGGCGAGTGTTCTGTATACACTCCGTCTGGTGGTCGGTATTGCCGTCGACCTTCCCTGCTCCTTGGTCAGGGGTTTGTGTCTATAATGGAGCGAGTCTGTTTTGAAGCGCCAGACTAGTCCTAGTGTCATTTCTTGGGCTTCTCCTGGGATGGTCGCCATCCAGGTGTCGCTGCTCGCTGCCTTGTCCTCGGGGGAGAGGCTGCGCAATACTGGGGGGTCGCTGCTGGCCCGCTGCCGGAGATCAAAGCCGTCTTTGATCAGGGAGGCGCGGAGCAGTGCACGACGTCGCCAGTCAATTTTCTTTATGTGTCCCGCTGTGATTAGCTTGTTAATCTCAGCGCGGTACACAGCCTCTTGAGCGGGGTCTTTGGCTAGGCGCCGCTCTGTGTTCAATAGATACCGCTCCGTCGCCTCTTTTGTGGCGTGAAAGGTGGGCATTCCCTCTCGCCTCAGGAGTGGAGTTGCGTATCTCATCACTCCGTTGACGTTGACTCTTTGTCCCGTGCTCGAGGAGGGCTATAGCGTAGATATCTTCCTTAGAACGAATGTCTTTCTTTTCGTTCTTAAAGGGCATTGTCTCTAGTGTCCATAGCCTCTCGACATGCTGCAGGAGTGTGGTGTCTCCTTCTGTCGCTCTGGAGTGGAGGTAGCTAGTGGCTGCTGTTCGGTTAAGAGACTTGGCGAGGGGGCCTTGTAATGTCCATCCTAGGCGGGTCTCGACTGCTGCAGGGCAACCTCGGGGTCCTGTATGGACCCGGTCTATCGGGACTATGAGGTCTGCATGGTCGGAGCCTATCAGCAGGGTCGGGGTGGCACCGTCTATGAGCGGGATAGGGAGTTGACGCAGGTGCACATATTTATCCATCAGCTTGGCGATGGGGTAGGTGTACTGCGATAGTCCTATTTCTTGGCTGGTGAAAGCATTAGTAATCCTATACCGTCTCTCGGGCTGCCCGCTTGCTGCGATAGTGAAGGATACATTCTCGCCCTTTATCGTCTTTAGATCTCTTCTTATTGTCCGAATCGTCATCTGGTTCTCGCTCCCCCGCAGCCCCAGCTGGGCCGCAGCGGACGCGAGGAGAAGGGTCTTCTCTGACCCGTCATCAAGGACGGCGTAAGTGTCCATGACCTTATCTTGGTAACTCAGTGTTACACGGACCACCTTTAAGAGCACCTGGGCGCCGCTGCTGCTAGCGGGGTCAATGTACATAACACTTGCCTTTGTGCTGCTGGATGGTGCAGGCTTTCTTTTGTTACTGTCGTGTAGGACATCTAGGTGGGCTCCGTCACACCGACTACACCTCTTCTTGAGGCGGCACTCGGCTGCCATGTGACTGCGCACACATCGGTAACAGCGCCTGTTGGACTTTATCCAGTGACTCACTTCTTCAGCGGTCATGTTCTTGAACTGGTCACATTGTGACAACCAGTGTTCCTTCTCGCAGTACGGGCACACCATCTTCCACTTCTCTTTCATCGAGGGGGTACTGTGGTTCTTGCTGCTCGGTACTGATTCTGATTGGTGCATGACAGTCACCGATCTTCGGCCATCGTTTACTCTCCTAGGTCCCTCTCTGGAGCTTGGTGTGCTCCGCACGAACGTATCCAGCCGTAGGCTGCTGACTTCTCTCGCCAGGAAGTCGGCTAGGTCTAGGAGGGATGGCTCGGGACCGTTAGGATCACGGTGGTCTCTTTGCCGCCTGAAGCGCTCCTGTCGGGCGGGCGGCAGCTTCTCTAAAATCCTCTCGACGTTCGAGTTTGCGTATAGTTCGTGCATACCCTTTTCTCGTTGCGCCCCCAGCATCCCTACCAGGGATTGTACTTTGATAGACAGGTCGTCTAGTGAGCGATTGTCTGTTGCTGGGGGTAGGCGGTCAATATGCCTTATCTCTTGTATTACGTAATCCCATATACGTCCATATCTTTGGTCTAGTGCTGCTAGAGCCGCTGTGTATGGGGTAGTAGAGGTGGCATAGGCCAGCGCTATGTTGTGCGCTCTGGGCACTTTCAGGTGCTTCAATAGGATCGCATACTTGTGGCGTTCATCAGCTACATCCACCATCATTGTCTCTAAGCACATCCGTAGCTCCGTGTACTGTGCTCGGTTCTCATGGGTGAAGTCTGGAAACGTCGGTGTGCCAATGTATGACGCCGTGGATGGCTGGCACATCGGTGAGCGTTGGAAGAGAGGCCTCCTGGGCGAGTCTCCTCTTACGCCTCTCGGTGGGCTGGTACTGGCAGGGTACCATGGCCCGCTGGTCCAGGTGCTATTCCTCGGGACTGGTCGTGCGTCATGCTCACCCGTGAATCGAGTCGGGGGTCTGTAGCGCAGAGCCGCGGGGGTATAGCCTGGGCTGTACTGGACCTCCTGGTCCTGTGGAGTAATGTGCTGCTGTCGGGCTTGACTCTCCTCTTCTCCCTCTTCTTCCTCTGCCAGGTCTTCTAGATCCTGTAGTCGTCTATTTAGCCTCTCCGCGGTGTCCGCTGTTCCTTCCTTGTAGCTGGGTCTCACTTGGACCGGTCGGGGAAGGAGTTCGGAGGGGGGTGTGGGCTCTCTCTGGCGGTCGGGCTCAGGGTCGCTTAATCGGTTAGGGGAGGGTGCCCTCGACCCGTGTCTTGACGAGGCCCTGGAACCCCTTGTGGAGGGAGGGGGTGTTGCCCTGGTGATCAGCTGCTCCATTAGCTGCGCTTGTAGTCTGTCGCGCTTGGCTTCGCGCTTGGTGAGATCTGCTTCTCTTTGGGCACCGGCAGCGGCACGCTGGGTGTCGGCTCGGTCTCTTGCCATATTCTCTTCCGTCTGAAGGCGTCTCAGCTCCAGACGTATGTGCTCTTCTTCGCTCGGTTGCTGTGTTTGGAGTCGATCGCGTTCACCCTGAAGTTGATCGCGTTCACCCTGAAGTCGATCGCGTTCGGTAGAGGCTGCCAGGGTGGCGAGGAACGCCTGTGACAGCATCCTCTCTGCCTCGCTGGGGGAAGACGCTTGTTGAGGTGATCCGCTCCTGGCAGTACCCGTTGGGGATGCGTTCCCCTGCGGGGAGTCCTGGAGTTCTATCTCCTCGGCGCTCTCCTCATCTTGTTCCGTGCAGAGTTCCATCTCTGAAGGGTTGTCTTCCTCCCGGAGCTCTTGGGGGACTACTTCTTCGGTCTTGGCGGGGGGTAAAGTCGTGTCAGTTCCCTCCTGGTCCCCACCGTGAGCTTGGTCAGTTACATTAGAACCCACTAGGGCCTCTGTGTTCGGGGTATCCTGGTTGATAGGGTCGGACATAATTTTACTTTCTACTTTTACCGCGTTTACCGTTTGTAGAAGGCTAGGTAGTATACTGGCAGCGTAATCCTCTAAGTACTGAGGTGGCTGTCGTCTACGCTGCGGGCGTTCTACTTTAGGAGGACCGTTTCGTGGAGTGTTCATCATAGGCCATTTCAATATTAATACCACTATATTAATATTACGCTAATTACCCTCCGGCTCGAAGGACCAATTGTAACTGAGGGGTACAATTCCCTGACTGTATTGATAAGTATGGTATCATTAAACCACTACCGCTTTATGTACTTTAACTACTGGCCATACAGTACACGATATCTAAATATGATGAACACTTTCCCACAATGAAATCGGGTCCACACAAAGGTAATAATCAAATATTTAATATATAGCAAAGGGTACATATAATAGTTACTATTACGTTTATGATTTGAATGCACTTGTAAGGCAAATGAGTACTCGTAGGCAAATCAACACTGAATGTCCAATCTCTGGTTACGCAGGAAGCAAGTATACAACCTGGCTCTTAGGGAATTATAACGATGGCACACTTAATGATTATAGCTGGATATACTGTAGGGGTCCTCCCGGTTGTAAGCCGGTAGGGGGGGTAGGAGAGCCGTCGGCAGTATCCCGTCTGGTCAACGATGTCTAGGGAGACTTCAGGTACAGAAGACAGTGCAGTAGAATCTTGATCCACAGATGAATACACCTTGGCTCTCTTGTAGGCTGTAGCTGTAGCTGTAGCTCCACAGTGAAGAAGAAGCGAGGCGACCTCAGTCTGGTCTGAGCGCCGTCTCACCTTGACTCCTCTCGGGGTAAATCCAACACTCACCGGTGTTGGCGATTATCCGCTCCACAAATCAAAGTACCAAAGCAAATATATATTCCATGCCGCATAGGGCTCAGCAGTCGTCGGGTAGGTAATCCAATGTACAGGTCCACTCGGTCCTCGCCTAGAACTCCTCGGATGAAAGCACCACGTGTGGTCTGCCCAACCTGGTTAAGACTCTAGATAACACGAGGAAGCGATGGGGGTGCTGCTCACTTTAGAACTCTAACCGCACGATGCACCATACATAATAGACTATTATTACTTAATAGAAATACGGTGCCAAACTCTGACAATTCAGCTATTAATTCACACAAGGTCTCAATGCTATTCTAAGGCCAAACAGGCCATACTACACCGCACGCGGTATCGTCGGGTGAGGCTTCACGTTCTGTTACTTAGTTGGGTAGAAGGGTAAAGGACTAAGGGATAAGAGGACTTCTACATTTACTTGCGCCATATTTATATGCACGGTGAACAAATAGTGCCACTCTCTTTTCGGTAGCCGTATTCCTGCGCAGAGCCGGGGCTAGTAGGGACATGTCTCGTTGGTACCATTGAACTTGACTCAAAGGGGCTTGTCTCCTGGCGCCAGGTCCTTGTCCAATAAGAGAATGAACTATTATGGGCTATAGTAGACTAAAGGGATATTCCGTGTATATGTACAAGGAATATACAAGGGATATCAAACGATATACAAATACTATTCAATATATATCCATAAATAAATATATATATTCGGTTTAATCTGATCCTTCACAACACCTATGTTTGTGTACAGCACTTTGAGCTACATGACATGTATGAAAGGTGCTTTATAAATACTTACTTACTTACTTACTTACTTACTCTGCGCCGAGAGGCATTCTGTCCTTCTCAGCCAACCTCAGCGCGATTGGGGTAAGCCAATCAAAGGTAGAGGTGGGCGGTTGCCTCCAGAGTCTGACACAGCCACAACACAAGCGACTCAGTCAACGTGAGACCGCGGTCCGTGTACGTTTTGATAGTTTGTTTGGCGGCCAAATAATCCACAGGGAGTATTTTACTGTGACGCTTGCTGACATAGGCTATAGGTATGAGTAACGTTACAGAACCACACATAGTCCACACCACACAGGTCTGCATGCATGATGAAGATGCACATATTGAAATACACATGCTCAGATTAACCCCTCTGATCCAACACAAAAATTCACACACAACAGTCCTATTTACACATAAACACATGGATGAACCAATACCGAACAACAAGTCCACGACCAAACACATCGAGTCTAACATTATTATACTAGGCAAATGCAACATTATCGCCACCCACCTGATGGTGAAGATCTGCCCAATTCTCAAAATCTGCATGTCACAGTAGTCCCCGCAGCAGGCTGCTTCGCCTTCTTTGTAAAACCAAAATTGGTTAGAAGGCTTACCTCTTTGATATTTCGTTTTAACTTTCGACATTATCTGACCTGAATACCTGTATTTTGTTTTTTTTAAACGGCGGGTGAAGTTTGATTTGTGCCTGCAGGCTGCAGCACCGCCACGCTCCGAATGGTAAACGCAATAATAGCATGCCATCTATTACGAGTAGGATATATCTGCAGTGCCGCAACCCCATATATTTATGCTATTGTATATTACGGTGAATTAGTGCGCAAATCATTAATCATACATCAAAATAGCCTAATTTTATTATTATACACGATGATGACGATACAGAAAATTACAGAAAAATGAGAAATGCATGGCAAAAATAGCATTTATTGTCAGTATTTTAGAGACCCCCCCAAAAATTCACAAATCATGTTTTCAGGGGGGCTGATGTCTCATATAGGGGAGCCATGGCTCCCCCAACTCCCCCATGGTTTGCACCCTGAGGGTCTACTCTGCTGACGTAGTGCTGCACTTCCTGGTTTAATAGCACAGTCTTCAGGTGCTCAGAGTCAGATATATATATATATATATATATATATATATATATATATATATATATATATGTATGTCATGCATTTCTTAAGTCATGATTAGATTTGTTTAGATGATTAGATTAGATTCTTATATCTGTATGTTGTGTATGTCATAAATGTCATGAATTGAAAATGGGGGACCCTGATGTAAACAAGATGAAAGTCTTGCATCCCCTTAACAATTGTGTGTATTGAGCTGTACTGTACTTGTTATGGTTTGACACCGACCCCAAACGCAAACGGCACAGAGAGAGTAGTTTCAGAGTTAGCCAAAATCTATGGCTTGTTTATTTACAGAGTAAACAGAAAGAACTTGGTGGAGAACAGAACAAACTGGGAAACAAGCATGTGAGGAATGTTTGCTGCTCTGCAGCTTCTCCCGGGGGGTTACGTTTGAGGAATCTGTCTGTGACGTCAGAGCCGCTCTGCAGAATCCTCCCAGCATGTATTCCGGGGTGGTGGCGGAACAGGGAGAGAGAGAGAGCGGGTTAGCTCAGCGAACAATTGGAAACTGACAGGTGACAGGTGAAGTGACTTGTCCAAACAGATAAATCCAAGTGACAGAATCTTCGGTGTGAAACACACAGTGAGCAATGTCCAAAACAATAAATCCAAGTGACAGAATCTTCGGTGTGAGACACACAGTGAGCAATGTCCAAACAATAATAAATCCAAGTGAATATCCAAAACAGGCAAAAAGGGTGAGAGACAGTCTGAACGAAAAACAGGATCTCTTCAGTGCTTTACACACACGAAAAATGATTGAGTCCAAAGACTGTCTTGCAAAAACTCACCAGAGCGCTGTGCGTGAAGCGAGCGGATCAAACAGGGCGAGCGCTTCATAACGGGGAAGCAGGTTGTCCAAACGGAATACTCCTCGAGAGTCCTGGGAGGCAAAGCACAGGGAAAAGCAGCGACGGAAGGAAACGGCAGATGCAGAGAATATTTCAGAACGATCCAACAACACTAAATGGGGAACCAGGGTATATAAAGCAAAAGGGATGCTTAATGACAAGCTGTGACAGCTGCGGGATGAGATTGACCATTGCTCCAGAAGCGTGTGGTTGGGGGAGCACCAATCAAACGGCATCTACAGGAAGAAGCGTGTGGAGAGGAGAATGCAATTAATTAACCGAAAAGCTTAAAGGAACAAAGCGAGTGGGTGAGCAGCGGACAAAAACCTCACAGTACTGTACCCATTCTGCAATCTGTTAATTAAAATGTTCAATCAATCAGTATATATTTGTTATTTATTTTTTGTATAATGCTTAACAAGCATAATTTAATGTTGCCCAGTTGTGGCCTGTTGAGGGGCAATACATGATATCAAAAGTTCCAAAACATCTATTGTGTTTGTATTTGTATGATCCACTATATAAACATAGTAATTATAATAATATCTACATACATGGCATATGATTGGAGGCTAGACTCACTTTGTCCCACAGCAACATTAAAATAGTTTAGATTTGTGTATGTTGTTTATGTAAAAATAATTACTTGAAAGTAACGCAATAGTTACTTTATGAAGTAACTAGTTACTTTTATAATTTGTAACTGAGTAAGTCATTTAGTTACTTTTTGGACGAAGTAACTAGTAACTGTAACTAGTTATTTTTTTAAAGTAACTTGCCCAACACTGTAGGCCAGTGGTCACCAACCCGTCGATCTTGATCGACTGGTCGATCTTTGAGACTGTCCCTGTAGATCTTTCCATGAATTTTTTTTTTTTTTTTTTATAGATCTTACACTGAGAGTCCACATTACAGTTCTACTTTTGTTTTGATGTGAAAAGTGATGCTGCACTTAGCACTGACTGAGAAAGTACACATACAGTTCTACTTTTGTTTTGATGTGAAAATGATGCTGCACTTAGCACTGACTGAGAAAGTAAACATTACAGTTCTACTTTTGTTTTGATGTGAAAATGATGCTGCACTTAGCACTGACTGCACTTAGCACTGACTGCACTTAGCACTGGCTGAGAAAGTACACATTACAGTTCTACTTTTGTTCTCATGTGAAAAGTGATGCTGCACTTAGCACTGACTGAGAAAGTACACATTACAGTTCTATTTTATAAAATGCTAATTGTAAATATGTTTGTCAATGTTAATAATATGAGAAAGTCCACATTACAGTTCTACTTTTGTTCTGATGTGAAAAGTGATGCTGCACTTAGCACTGACTGCACTTAGCACTGACTGAGAAAGTACACATTACAGTTCTACTTTATAAAATGCTAATTGTAAATATGTTTGTCAATGTTAATAATATGAGAAAGTCCACATTACAGTTCTACTTTTGTTTTGATGTGAAAAGTGATGCTGCATAAGATGACTGCACTTAGCACTGACTGAGAAAGTACATAATAGTTCTACTTTGACGTTTTAATGTTGGACCAAAGCATTGCATGTAATTAGAATACATGCAAATAAAAGTCATTTAGTTTAAAGTACAATCTTGGCTGTCTTTTTATCTCAACGCTTCAATAGGTAGATCTTGCCTTCACCAAAAAAAAAAAAGTGATCTTGGGCTTAAAAAGGTTGGTGACCACTGCTGTAGGCTATACAGTACTGTGCGCGCACGTGTGTGTGCGTGCGCTGCGGCAGGTGCCCGAGCTGTATATGATGACAATACAATTAATCTAATCTAATTTCGATGGGTTGCAAAACGCTTCCGCATCCATTTTCCCACGGCTGCATCATTAGTTGCCTTATAAGAAGCTCTGGAGGCGTTGTTTTGTATGCAAATGACCTGAACGGGGACGCGCATTCGCGTTTGAGACATGGTGCCATTCCCCAACGCAGATATCTCAGGTGAGAACGTTTGAGACACTTAAGACATATTACCAGCGTGTTGAGGACTAGGACTCAGAGTGAACTTGTAATTGATTATGTCTCAGTCAGTTCCAAGATAAGTCTTCCAAGAGAACTCTTTGGAAAATATTGGGGAATGAGACCCAATAACAACAAAAACAGTCATACCTAACTTGAGAGAGTTCACACACTAAACCTGTTCAGATGAGGACCGGTGTGCTACTCAGATAAGGACCACAGTCATCCAATGAAGGTACTGGAGACACAGATCATCTTCAGAGGAACAAGGGCTGCATTCTGCCCCCGGACCACCAGTTCACCCTCCCTGAGATAATAGACTTGTGGCTTATTCGATCAGTAGTTCTACACTAACAGGGGAATAGACATATCAATCCAGTTATTATAGTTGTTATAGTGATTTCATTGGAGGTTGTGTGTGAAGGACAGTGTGAAAACGTCCAGGCGTTCAGACACGAGGAAGGACTGGGAACAGGATGTAGATTTAAAAGGGTACTTGATGTGTTTGTGTGTGTGTGTGTGTGTGTGTGTGTGTGTGTGTGTGTGTGTGTGTGTGTGTGTGTGTGTGTGTGTGTGTGTGTGCGTAGGCCTATCCAATGAAAAGGTACTGTTGTTTGAACTGTCACCCAGCATTTTAACTGTAATTTGTCTGTTCTGATTCATGTATTACATACCTTGTAATTTTATTTGGTTGTTTGTTTGATGTGTGTTTTAATTATTTGCTTTACCTCTGATGTTTTTTTCATTTTTTTGTCCCCTTTCCCTGTTACCATTAGAGAGTGTGTCCTCTTGCCAGGCCTTCATTGTAAATAAGAATTTGTTAATTAAATAAAGGTCAAAAAAAATTATTTTAAGACTGATAATCTATGGTGTACTGTGTACATTAGAAGACGTTTGTAGACTGTAGTATTTTCACTGTTTTCTATGGTTTGAACGTGGAATGTGGCCAGTGTTATGGATCAGCTATACTAATGTGAACACAAAATGGGAGGAATGACACATGAAAGCAGCGCTGACAACGAGGCTGACGCTGCGTTCAGATTCAAGATTCAAGAGATTTAGGTTCGAGCCCAGCTCTCTGCGTTGCTACCGGCTGGCTGGTCGTTCATACTAACACAATTGGCAAGTGTTAGAGGGAGGGAAAGCCGGTGGGTGGGGATTGGACGTTGTGGACAGCGACTCCTACAGGTCGGTTGGGTGACGCCGGTGCGGCGGAAACAGGAAGTAGCGGGGGCAGAGTGAGCCTCCCACGCGTTACTCCTCGCCACTGAGAGTTCGAGCTGCTGCTGTGAAAAGATGCGACAGGTTCTCGTGTACCGGAGGGGACACGTGATGCAAGGCCATGTCCTCATTATAGCCGACCAGTGGGAGCATAGTCTAGCAACGTTCAAGACAGGGGAGGAAGAATTGGATAATACGAAATTGGGATGGGAGAAA